>NC_064292.1:16437009-16494211 GCF_019186545.1 Solanum stenotomum | reverse complement strand
GTCACACATATGTTAAGAACCTTTTTAATGAATGAGTGTAATAGTATTGCTAGTTGATCACTTTCTTTTATGGTTTATATATTATCAACTACAAATTTTATTCATTGATATAGTTTTCTTCTACCATTCCCTCAAGTGTTGCTCAAATATTTGGTTGACTTTTAATAACTCAACACAAAATGAAATTTTATTGCGAATCTTCATAGATTCTTTTAATGTGAGTTCATTTTGATTGCAGTTGCCACATTCATTTGTTCTGTGTTAGGGCTTGAAAAAATGTCTTGCCTTGTAACGTGGTTCTTCAAAATTGTGAGTTTTCTATGTCCTTTCCAATTCTAAATTTTTATTGTCACCTTCGCATGACCAATGTTATTTTCCAATTCTAAATTTTTATCAACATGCACTTACTCTCACTCATAAATGGTTAAGTCCAAATTAAAATGGAAGCTTGTTGTTTTTAGGAGGGGGAGACCAAGATGGTGACAATCAATCCGGAGATAAAATTGTCGCTGCTAAAGAGTCTATCTATCTGTCTATAGCTCATCCTCAAAAAAGAACACAACAATTCTGTTGGGAAAACGCGGACTAACACAAAAATATATATGATCAAAATAATGGGAATAAAATGGGAAAATAATGACACCAGAAATTTTACGTGGAAACCCTTTTAAATAAGGGAAAAAATCACGGGCCAAGATGAGCAACTGATATCACTATAGCAAGAAATTTTTACACTGTGTAGTCACGAATACAATATTCAAAGTGACTACAACACACTCAAAAGAAATAACACTCTTTTGATTTACACCTTACTAAAATATCGTTCACACTCTATTTTTCTTCGCAGACTATTTTTCTTGTATAGTCTATGAAATACTTCACTTTGCTCTCAAAATATATTTTTTCTCTCTAACTTGGTGTGTTCTACAAATGAGCAAGAATGCTCTATTTATAGAAGGAAAAAAACCATGCCTATGCCACTAATGACATAGGCAAATGTAGCAAAGTCCAAAGGGTTGCAAATCTTACCAATTTGCCAACCACCAATTTTTTTTCCAACTCTTATCACTATTCCTTTTTAACAATTACTTGTAGCACTTGAGTAGCAAAAATTGACTAATACAAAGAACATGGGATGGACCTCACAAATCTCCCCCTCCAGTCCCATGCACTAGAAGGAGGTATCTTCCTCTTCGTTAGAGAGAGCTCATACCCACAAGTTCTTTGCATAACTCGAACTTGTCTTTCAATATCGTCTTGTTCAGCATATCTGCAGGATTTTCACTTGTGTGGATCTTTTTGACGTGAAATGATTCACTCTCCACTTCCTCACGAATCCAATGATATCTGACGTCGATGTGTTTTATCCTTGCATGGTACATGAAGTTCTTGCTTAAGTCTATTGCACTCTGGCTGTCACAATAGACAATATACTCCATCTGATGCAAACCAAGCTCTTGAAGAAATCACTTTAGCCTTATCATCTCCTTGTCGACTTCAGTAGCCGCTATACTCAACTTCAGTTGTAGATAGTGCAACACACTTCTGCAACTTCGACTACCATGCTATAGCTTCCCCTGAAAAAATAAACAAATATCCAGTAGTGGATTTTCTGTTATCAAGGTCACTTGCTATATCAGCATCTATATAGCCCTTCAAGATTGGATCTGATGCTCCAAAACACAAGCATTCATCTGAGCTTCCTCTGAGATACCTGAGTATCCACTTCACAGCTTCCCAATACTCTTTTCCCGGATTGTCTAGAAATCTGCTGACAACACCAACTGCGTGAGCAATATCATGTCTAGTACATACCACTGCATACATTAGACTTCCGACAACAGAGGAATATGGAACTTTGGCCATGCTCTCTTTTTCCTCCCTAGCTGTAGGACACATCTTCTTGCTCAACTTCATATGACCAGCACGAGGTGTAATAACATGCTTAGCATTCTTTATATTGAAGCGCTCTAGTACTCTGTGACAAATAAATCTTCCTTTCATCTCTGAGACGAGTAATTCTCATGCCCAAAATTTGCTTGGCATGACCCAAGTCTTTCATAGCAAAAGACTTACGCAACTCTTTCTTCAACTCGTCAATCTTGGAAGTATTCTTGCCCACAATCACCATATCATCCACAACAACAAGAGGATGATAAAATCATCATCAGAAAATTGTTGTACAAATACACAATGATCTGAAGAAGTCTTCTTATATCCTTGCTCCCCAATAACAGATTCAAACTTCTTGTACCACTGTCTTGGAGCTTGCTTTAAGCCATAAAGACTCTTTCTGAGTTTGCACACAAAATTTTCTTTACCTTCTACTTTGAAGCCCTCAGGTTGTTCCATATAAATTTCTTCTTTTAGGTCACCGTGAAGGAAAGTCGTCTTCACATCCATCTTCTCAATCTCTAAATTAAGACTAGCAGCCAAACCTAGAACTGTACGAATCGAGGACATTTTTACGATAGGAGAAAATATTTTGTCAAAGTCAATACCCTTCCTTTGACCAAATCCCTTAACAACCAATCTAGTTTTGTATCTGGGCTTCAAGTTGTGTTCTTCAACTTTAACTTTGAACACCTACTTGTTCTTTAAAGCTCTCATGCCCTTGGGCAATTTTACCAACTCATAAGTGTGGTTCTCATGCAGAGACTTCATCTCATCTTGCATGGCTTCAATCCATTGATTCTTGTGCTCATCTTCCATGGCCTCCTCATAACATTTAGGTTCTCCCCCGTCAGTGAGTAATACATACTCATTGGGTGAATAACAAGAGGAAGGAACCCACTGTCTTGTGGATCTCCTAAGCGGAGTATTTGATTCGTCCACAACTTCATGAGCAAGAGGATCATCAATAACAACATCATTGTTATTATCAACATCAATTTGTTGATTCGATACATGATTCTGGGCATCACCATTATTATCAAGCCTAATAACATCATGCATACTTGTGTGAGGAACTTCATCATGATGAACTATACCATCAAAACTTGAAGATTCTAGCTTCTCCGCTTTGTCAATATCTTCAATAGTTTGATTCTCCATGAAAATAATATCATGGCTTCTCACAAGTTTCTTCTCAATTGGATCATATAGCCTATAACCAAATTCATCAAGGCCATATCCAATGAAGATGCACTGTCTTGTCTTGGCATCTAACTTTGACCTCTCAACTTTTGGCACATGTACAAAAACTTTGCAACCAAATACTCTTAAATGATCATAGGAAACATCTTTTCCATACCAAACTCTATTTGGAACATTACTTTGCAAAACAACAGTAGGAGATAGATTAATAACATGCGAAACGGTCAATAAAGCCTCACCCCAAAATGAGTTCGGCAACTTTGCTTCAGAAAGCAAACATCTAACTCTTTCCATCAAGGTCCTGATCATCCTCTCTGCCAAACCATTAAGCTGAGGAGTCTTAGGAGGAGTCTTCTGGTGTCTAATACCTTGATGCTTGCAGTATTCATCAAATGGTCCACAATATTCACCACCATTATCAGTACGAATTCATTTCAGTTCCTTTCCAGTTTCTCTTTCAACTGAGGCTTGAAACTGCTTGAAGACACCTAACACTTGGTCTTTAGTATTCAAGACATAAACTCAAAGTTTTCTCAAGCAGACATCAATAAAAGTGACAAGTAGAGTGCACCATCCAATGAACTTGTCTTCATTGGACCACATAAATTAGAGTGCACCAACTCAAGCAACTCTGTCTTTCTCGAATGAGGGTAGGACTTAAAGAAAACTCTATTTTGTTTACCAGCAAAGCAGTGCTCACACTTTTCTAATTTAGCACTTTTGAAATTTGACAATAATTTCTTCTTAGCTAGAACATTAAGTCCTTTCTCGCTGATGTGGCTAAGCCTCTTGTGCCATAACGTTGAAAAGTTATTTCTCTCAAAAGCATTGACCATATCAACACAAGTAGAAGCCGTAGTCCAGTATAGACCACGACGTTTGTTACCACGAGCCACAACCAAGGAACCTTTAATGAGTTTCCATTTTCCGAAATAACATATCCTTCATCATCCAAAACACCAATAGAAATGTAACAACCCAGAAAACTAGTAAGACCAAGATAAAGCCTAATGGAAACTAGAGCCTTACATGTGAGCTTTTGAGGTTGATGTTTGGTTGTAGGTTGTATATAGACTTCCAGAGCTTAGGTTGAGGTGTCTAGGGGTTAAACTTCAAGGTACGACCCCCTAAAGACCAACCAAGGGTCATTGAGGGGGACCCTAAAGTCTAAACCCCCAAGGATGCCTAAAACCAAGAAGCTGCCAAAATCTTATGACCTACGGATGGGGACCTACCCCCCGTAGGTCCATCTACGCCCCGTGGATGGCCTTCGTAGGTCAAGGCCCCTAAGTCTATGTTGCAGACTCAAACCAAGACCCCACAGTATGGGGCGTGACCACATCCACGATTTGTGGGTGGGGGTCTCGTGGTTTGCACCTGTAGGTTGCCTTAGACTCGGCCAAAAGGTGGTTAGTTTAGGAAATTCATTTTTAAGTTGTTTTCATTAAGGGTCATTTAATATGGGTTTATTTCATATATATAAAGTATTTTAAGGTATTAAACACCTCAATAATTCATTATAACCCAACACCCCAAAACAAAACCCAACTACCTCCCTCTCCAAGAATCTTCTCTCTAGAACCTCCATTGAAGAACCAAGAAGAAACCAAGTTAGAGCTTCAAGATAGGAGCTTTTCAATACGAATTTGGCTGGATTCTACACCTAAGGTATAGGAGTTCTTCATCCTTGGGAAGCTATCACCCAAGGAGCCCTTTCAAAAGCTTTTACCTCAATTCTAGAAAACTCAATTAGCTAGGGTTTCAATTCAACTCCATGGATTCCTTTTAATGTTGCTTTTAAAGGTTGAATTATGTTGTTTATGAATGTATGATTGATTTTATATGATTTTATCTCAACTCCTTCAAGAATTCATGAGACCCCCAATCCTAGTTATGGTTCTCCTTTACATTATATGGTGGTTATGCAAGTTGGTCCAATTGATTGGATCCAAGTTAATTATGATGTAATTGCATGATTTAAGTATGAATCTACATTTATAATTGATTATCCTAAGATCATATGATGAAATTGATATAGTCTAGGGTTATGCCATGAAAGAGGCAAATTGAGGGTTAGAGGTGACCTTCTAAGATTGATGAACTTATTCATGTAATGCCTTAGAGTAGATCGCCCAGACATGGATTGATTTAGGGTAAAGCTTCTAAATATGAATTGACTTGATTATGATTTATATGATGGATCATGGTTGTGTAGTGTTGAAATTAGTTTATATGTTTCCTATATGACTATAATTGATCAAGAATGAGGAATATGGTTAGGTTACCTTGAGAACTAGGTATACTTAATGATCATGTGAGGCATTGCTTGAGAGTAAGGCTTGTAACATGAATATGATTCCTAGGGCTTTAAGAGTGAAAGCTAAAATGGATAAACTAAGGGTGAAAAGTCTTCAAAAAGAAAGCCATTATGTATGTTGATTTGTATATGGCCCTATTGTAAAAAGACTTCACCCATATGACCTATAATATGATCACATGAGTTTATGCATGAATTGAATGGACTACTTGAGTCATGGTTGTATCTATATTTCTTGTATTGAATGCTAGATGTATTAGCTCATTATGACCCTTGAATGCAAGATATGATGTTTATGCATGACTATGATATGGTTAAGGTATTGATGAGTTGTTGAATCATGTTATTCACTTATCTAATGTGCTAATGCTATATGTTTAGGATGAGTTGATCCATAACCCTTGAAGGGCATACTATGAAAGTTTGTACATGTTGACAAGAATTGTGTATGAACTTGTGATTCACTTAGAAAGTGAAGATCCTATGACTATTGTGTAAATTGAGGTATTGTCAAAAGGCCATTCTTCCCTTGCCCTTACACTTGATTATGTATGAATTGTCTAGGATGATGATAATGTTGTTGTTGTGTCATTGCAAGGACAATTACACACACTTACCCCATGCATAAACATGATTATAATGTATCAATGGTGTTAATTGAAAGTATAGTTCTCATATGCTCCTTTACACATTATTATGCATGAAAGGTACATGACCATGGTGATCCTATTGTGTTGATTGAAAGCCCATTCTCATGAAAACACTTGATCTTGGTGTGAAAAGTTATTCTCACATACTAATTATGATTCTAAGGTTGAAATTCCATTCTTACCTAATTGAATCTATGAGCTATTTTATGAGTTGGGCTGAGCGAATGGTAAAATAGCTCTTCAAACATGTAAATCCAATTGAAGACTAAAACAAGTAATTTTGGGAAATTATGCTTAGCACCGAGTGGATATGGTCAACGAGGTAGTTTCCCTTCCGTCAATACAATAGGTCGGGTGATCTAAATTATTCTTATAAGATGAAAGCTCCTCCGCCAATACAATAGGTCGGGTTACTAGAAGCAATCCCATTACTATATGGCCGCATAGGTTTTTAGCTAGTGGATCCACCTAAAATCTAATACATTTAGTTCTACCTTAGGCAAGTAGGACACCTTCTTTCGGTGTAGGGTTACACGACACTGCATTCCATGTAGCTCACATGGTTTATGTCGGTTAAGGCTAGATTCCCTCCGTGAACTAGAAAGTGAGTTATGTGCTATGGTTCCTTAAAAGGGATACTTAGTATGAGTGGGAGTATGGGATGCCATTAATACATGGCACAAGTAGACCTTGAGAGTAGCCATGGTGTGTTTCTCTTATTTTTATAAACTATGAATATAAAACATGAACTATGACTAATGACTACTCAAGAAGATCTACTTAGTACGAGTGAGGGTATGAGACTTCACTCATTCATACATGGCACAAGTAGACTTTGAGAGTAGTCATGGTGTGGTTCCATTACATTATGATGATTTATGAGTTAGGCATGCTTTAACCTGAATTATGAACATGAGCATGAATATGAACATGGACTATGCTTATGAATTCTTAATGGGTTTACTTAGTTTGAGTGGGGGTATGAGACTTCACTTATACATTGCACAAGTAGACTTGTAAGGGGGTTGTGGTGTGGTTTCCTTATGCTATGAAGATGTATAAATCTATGTATGCATGATATGGGTTGTTGTTATGAATAACTTTACTTATTACAAATTATGAACTTGAATGGCTTTTTGTCTATATGTGTTTGGCTATGAATAGGGTCAAGGTATGTTATGCATGGCCATGGTGGCCGAGAAGTGATACTTAGTGTTGATAGGATTATGGGGTCTTATATATGCATTGCACAAGTAGAGCTCAAGGTTGCTTATGTGATGATTACTTTATGATGAGATGATCTTGGTATTTGACTATGTATTATGTTATGCTTAGAGTCTATGTATTGTGAAGATTGGGATATGTATTATGCTTATGTGGGAGACTATGCTTGTAATTATGATGATATCTCTTACGCTATGATGAACCGTATGTGAGTTGCTTTATGAGTTGCATTCTCCAACGATTTCAACTATGATGTTCTAAAATGGCATATAACATGGTTTCAAATGAAATGTCCCTTTAATGCATGTTTTAAGGATTTTTAATGCATGGCTTCCATACTTGGTACTTTTTGTGCTTACCCCATCTTTCTACATTTTCTATAAGTGTAGGGTTTGGAGATATTGGATTCCATCCTTGTGGCTAGGACTCTAGTAGATCAAGAAGAACAAGATTGGTGAGTCCTCATTGTATTCGAGGGCTCAACCATATGACCTTATGTCTTTACTTTCATGTTTTAGACTTATGTAAGGGCTATGTCCCTAAGATTGTATTTCAAGAGTTTTAATCGAAGTGTTATAGATGGTCTGATACATAGTGTTATAGATGGTTTGATACATAGTGCCATAGATACTCTTTCACTTTATAAAGGACTTCGATTGTAAAAAAAAGTTTTAAATTCCGCACTATTTTCCAATGCTCTTATGTTCAAGTTATGCTATGAGGCTTGTGTGAGACCTTTTCGATGTCAAGTACGCCGTGTTATGCCTAGGGGGTGCCCCTGGATCGTGACAAACGTGGTATCAGAGCATAAGGTTTTTGGGATGGTTTTTAGGATGTCTCAAACCACATCTAGTAGTGTCTTGTTCATAAATGTGAAGCGCGCTACATTTTATGAATAAGAGGCTATCAGATGTTAGGAAAAATTTCACTTCTTCTTTCTCTAGTCGTGCCATAGATTTAACTTTTTAAGGTCTTTCTCTCTAACCGGTGGTCTTTAGGATATGACTACTCGGAGGGCTTATGCTACAAGGAGCGAGGGAGAAGATGTTGGTTGTTATGCCAATTATGTCTATGTGACTAGATAGGACTTGATGTGCTAGATTTATATGTCACCCTTAAGGTGGATTGGTAGTGTTATTGTCATGCTCCTAGGTGATGATAGAACCCGTATGGTCAATTTGTTAGTTCCTGAATTAGCCTATCTGAGAGTGGAAATGGGGAAATTCTATGCCATAAGTTTGGATTATGTTGTGTCTTAAGGTTGACTTTGAGGGTTGCATGTACCACCTAGTTAAGGTAAGAAAGAAGAGTGTAAGTGTTGACCAACTTTAAAGAGTTAGTTATCTTTTAAGATTGATCTTAAGTATGGTCATTTTGAGTAAGGTGCCTAGATCTTACCTAGATATGATTGGTTGGTAGATCCCACCAAAGGTGATGATAAGGGTTGAAATAGTCTAGAATTATCTGATCCAACCTTAGTAGAATTGAAAGAGACAAAGGTTTCATGGACAAAGCTCTTCTAAGGTTCCCCTAGGGTTTAACCAAGAGAGGGTGTCTACCCCTAAGTCTCAAAGAGTGAGTGATAGGGGATCTTAATGGTTTCGGTATGTGTTTTATGCTTTATTAGATTCCGATATTTCTTGTCTTTGGTAACTTGATATGCTAGACCTTGATGTTGCCCTTAGTATGAATGGGCTTCATTGTTGTTTTATGATAATGATGTTAGAACCCTTCTTAGCCATAATGGATTTTAGGATGTGATGGAGGATTTGATGAATAGTGGTGGTTAAGTGATGCCTAGAGATATTGAGTGAGTAGACTCCTTTGAAAAAGGCAAGAAGTGTAATTCTCCATGGTTTAAAATCACCTTGTGTGATGGATAAGAAAATTTGAGTGTTCTAGAAGTCCATGATTTGGATTGGCTTAAAACTCTCACCTTAAGAGGTGTAGTGAGTTTGGTGGGTTTAGTCCCGGTTTGGTAGGCTCATATGAGACTTTGAGTGGTGTTGGTAAGGTTGCTTGTGAGCAAGAGCGCCTAAATAAGAACCTCTCTAATTTAGAAGTACCAATTGGGATCTTAGACCGGCAAATTAATAAATAGAAGGGTAAGAAAGTGCTTCCATGAGAATGTTGAGGAGTGGTATTTTAGTAAGGGTTTTAGTTGAAGGTGCTTATTTGGGAGGAAAGGGCCAATGAGATGTTCCAATATCCTTATGTTCCCTTCTATTCCTCCCCTAGTTTAAGGTGATAAATTCTCCTTAACTCATTTCTTGATTGTGGAGTCTTGGAGGTTATATCCTATGATTTCCTTGTCCCATAGAGTTACTTATGTTAACCTTGGTGTCGCACCCCATTTCGAACTAGCCGAAACAGTTCACAACTTTATATGGCTGACACTCTGATTTTTGGAAAAAATTGTTTTTGTTTTAGAGTCGCCACCTAAATTTTAAGGAAAATATTAGGAAAACATTTTTTAAATATGTGAATGTAAACTCTGTTTTGATTTGCGAAACCAGTGAGATTCTGAGTAAGGGTTTTGGTTACTCGAGGGGAAGGTGTTAAGCACCCCTCAGAACCTATCCGAAGATAGTCCTTAAACTCAATTTAGGAAAATATGATTAGGAAAACTTGTTTATTTATTTGCTTTGAAAATCAATGATAAGTTAATTGGTTAGTTTTTTTTTTTAAAAAAAGTAAAATACAACAAATATTGGCACACATGAATAATCTTCAAAAATAAAGAAGACAAGCAATGTATCAAAACTTAAGAGTGAAGGTTAACCAACATATCAAAAACAATGTAAGTAGGACGATGAAAATTAAGTGTAAAAGTTAGCCAACATATCAAGAACATAAGGCAACAAAAGATAGGCTGAGGAACACTAGACTCCTATTTATGGGACTCCAAGCATTGCGGTGATCCTAATTGCTGTTGGCCTATTAGGCTAAAACGAGTTCCAAAGTAGAAACTCCAGCTCTCTGATTGTACATGAAACATAAGAAGAGGAAAAGAGATTAGAGAATGTTGAGTAAGGAATCGAGGAAAATATCGGTCAACAAAGGATGCAAATTTGAAGTGATACAAACATCTTTACTATTTTTCTGGAATTAAGCAAAGATCTCAACTAATCTAATATGTGTGAGTCATTCACGTTTGGATATAAAAAAACTTACACCATGCGTAATAAAATTGCAGGCAGCTAGCTACCCAAACAAATCCACATTTTTATTTTTGTATGACTTACCAAACATATAAAAAAATACCAATGTATATCATAAAAGCAGTACATCATAACTAACAAAATGCCAGCAAATATTATTCCTCATTTGTCTTATGTAGTACCATTAATTCAAATGTTCTAGCTAATTATCACATGGTAGATGTAGAAGCTACTACTACTAATGCTAGTAAAAAGGGTTTCATGTAATGGTAATGTCCTTTATCTAAAATGCAAGGTCCCAAAAAAACAAAAAATTGTTTATCTTATCTAACGTTAACATATAAATCTTTAATCTCTAATTAATCTAACAATCCATAATCTCATGTCTTTAAGTCAAAGGGAGTTTCTCTGGAAAACTAGCTAAATTGGCATTCAGCTTTTTCTAAATTATATTGGCAACTTGAACATACAAGAAAAGAAACAAATATGATACCACCCCTCTTTTAAACTTCCTGGAAAAAAACATTAAATAGATTTCGAATTCCCTTAGTTTTCACAGTCAAATTATACCTCATTTGTAACCTCTATCACTGACTTCAAAACAACAACAACAAGAAAACAAACACAATACAATAAAAAGAAACTTGTCACAGACTCCAAACTCATCACATAGTAAACACAATACAAGATTCCGTGACTTCACAAATCACTAGGCGCTCACATACTCTAATATGCATAAAAGAAGTAGAAGAAAGATGCGAAACTTTAAATATCGATCACATGTCAAACTAATCGAGTTCGGAGTTAATTTCTAACACTAATAATCCTTTACACTTGTTACGATCTAATTTCCAAACAAAAAAATAATAATAATAAGACATAAACATGTACATGTTTTAACCAAAGAATTTAAACAAAAATGAAACGGTCCATACTACAATAACCGATCCTAGAAATCGAACTAAATAAACGAGATTACTGACCTTGTGTTTGGCAGCAAACAAGAGCTTTGACGTCAAGCGATTCCAACTTCGAACTTCCTCGAACTCGAATAAAAAATAGAAGATAGAAGGACCATAAAAAGAAGAGAACTTTCGAACTCTAACAGAACTTGAAGTGTGTTGCGATATTTGCTCTCCTGGACAGTTCTTTGAATTTGTTGGATGATTTTGGATTTGCTCCCAAATTTACGGATCGTTTTCTGGATTTTCTGAGTTTTTTTTTTTGTGTTTTTTTTTTCTAGATTGTTTGAATGTTCCTGGATCCGTTTCTTGATCTCGAATGAAGCCAAATGGTTCCTTTTATAGCCGATTTTGGGAGAGGATTCCACTCTCAAACCTATTAGATTGAGGGTGAGATGAACTAAAATCTAATGGTTCTTCGCATCCCCCACTTTTAGGCGGAGCAATGATGATGGTCGAGACTTTTAGGCCTGCTTTGGTAAAAAATAAATCGAAAAAGATGTAAAGTTGATAGAAAAGGGAGTGTGATTGATGGACGACGGATGGACCTGGACAAAAACCATCGGAAATTACCATTTTCTGGCAGTTCAAGCCATTCTTTGGCGGAGATTGATGGGAGAGGGGTGTGAAAAGTTCCTGGGGAAGAAGGAAAACGTTTTGGGGAAGGAAAATTTTGGGAAAAAGAAGAGCATACGTCTAGGGAAGGAGGAGAAAATTTGAGGCGTGATTTCTGGAAAAGTGGAGAAGAACGTTGGTCTTGGGGAGTTGAAAGATTAGGGGGCGATAGGGGTTGTATAATTTGGGAAAAGATGAAAAGCTTTGGTATTTAATTTGGGCCGTCCGATCATTTGATTAGACGGTTGGTAAAAATAGAGAGTTTTAAAATAATATATATATATATATATATATATAGTAAAAGGATGAATTAATTAAGGCCGTTAAATTAGATTGTAAGGCTGAGATCGAATCTAAAGAAGCACAATCCATGTGCTCGCCTACGTGGCATACACGGATTGGCCGGTTTAATAAGACTTGGATTGCCAAATTTGCTCAAATTAAATTCATTTAAATTATAACTAGTTTCTTTATTAAATAGCCATAAGAGATAATTATTTTGCAAGATTAGCTTATTTGATAAAATTAGTCGTTCTTAAAATTAAATTAATATAAATTATTAACTCATTAATTAATTGAGCTTTCTAATTTTAAACAATGTAAGAAAAATAACTATTGCGACAAAAGAAAATTATATTTGATCAAAAAATAGATTCGATTCTTAAGAAGAACAACATTTATTTAAAAAAAATGAGAAAGTAAGTAGTAATTTAATATATTTAATTTTTATAAAAAATAACATTTAAGATATAAATTTATCAAGTTAAATAAATAATTAAAATTTTTGTATTCCTATAAAAAATTTCATAACATATATATTTTATTATTATAATTATAATTATTTCTATAGTTAAATGTGGAGAGCCAAAATTGGGCAACACTTTGTAGGATTTGGATGCATGATTATTAGACCTCTATTGGTTTTAGTGCCTGGTAAGGGTATAATGTGCCTTGGTAATGCTTGAGTTTGTTAGGAAGGAGTAGTGATTGTGGTTTTAGTAAAAATGGGGTTTACTCCCAAGGGGGAGATCATATGCTTAAATAGCAATATTTATTGAAAGTCCCGATATCCTCATCCTTTTCTCTATTCCTATTCTAGCTTGAGACCAATATTTCCTTTTTGGGCTTGTTTTAGGTTTAGGAGTCATGAGTGTATTAGAAATTTCCATGATCTCCTTATGTAATGTATGTTTTTGAAAGATTCTTATTTTATATAAAATGGATTTTTCATGATTTACATGTTCCTCATGTTGTTGGGCATCTTAGTACGGTGATGACATATTTGACTTCATGAGATGATGTGATGAACATGCTTTGTTAAGTTTTTGATAAAATGGCACATTGGCTCCATAATGTTGTGTTGAGCTTGCTTTTATTTGGAAAAAGGTAATTCCTCCTATGTTTATGTGATTGATGATGTTTAGAAGTGTTGGTGTAGGCTCACTCCCAAGGGGGAGATGGTGTGCCTAGTTAACATGGTGTTATGTGCTTATGTGTTGCCATGACTTCTTTGTCTAATGCATGTTCATGAAAACTTGTGTTTTGAAAGAAAATGAGTTTATGTGAGTTGTTTCCCTCATGTTGTGGTGCTTTGAGTAAGAGTTGCCTATTGTACTTCATGAGAAGAATATATGGACATGTTTTAGTTAGGAGTTGAAAATTTCCTCCTTGAATAAAATGCTTTTTGAGCTCCATGAAAGTATGTTGAGCATGTTATGACTAGGAGATGGTAGTTCCTCCTTGAACATGACTAGTTAATAAGAACCTCATGCATATATGGGTTGGTAGATATAGTTCACACTTCCTTGTATTGCATTGATCATGTTGAATTGGAGTTGATGTTACCTCCTTTGAATAAGTGCACATTATGAATAGTGTATTTTGAGTTGTGCATCATTGTAATGTTTCATGCATGATGGACTGCTAGTCTTGAGTCTTTAATTCCATAAAGTGTTTAAAGTGTCATTCGAGGATGAATGTTCCTAGTGGGGAGATAATGTAACAACCCGGAAAACTAGTAAGACCAAGCTAGAGCCTAATGGAAACTAGTAGGTGAAACTAGAGCCTTACGTGTGAGCTTTTGTGGTTTATGTGTGGTTGTAGGTTGTATATTGACTTCCCGAGCTTAGGTTGAGGTGTCTAGGGGTTAAACGTCAAGGTATGACCCCCCCAAAGACCAACCAAGGGTCCTTGAGGGGGACCCTAAAGTCTAAACCCCCAAGGCTGCCTAAAACCAAGAAGCTGCAAAACTCATATGACCTACAGATGAGGACCTACTCCCCGTAGGTCCATCCACGCCCCGTGGATGGCCTCCGTAGGTCAAGGTCCCCAACTCCATGTTTCAGACTCAAACCACGACCCCATACTACGGGGTGTGACCCCATCCACGGTCCGTGGGTAGGGGTTTTGTGGTTTGCACCTGTAGGCTGCCTTAGACTCGGCCAAAGGGTGGTTAGTTTAGGAAATTCATTTTTAAGTTATTTTCATTAAGGGTCATTTAATATGGGTTTATTCCATATATATAAAGTATTTTAAGGTATTAAACACTTCATTAATTCATATAACCTAAGACCCCAAATCAAAACCCAACTACATCATTCTCTAAAAATCTTCTCTATAGAACCTCCATTGAAGAACCAAGAAGAAACCAAGTTAGAGCTTCAAGATGGGAGCTTTTCAATACGAATTTGGTTGGATTCTACACCTAAGGTATGGGAGTTCTTCATCCTTGGGAAGCTATCACCCAAGGATCCCTTTCAAAAGCTTTTACCTCAATTCTAGAAAACTCAATTAGCTAGGGTTTCAATTCAACTCCATTGATTCATTTTAAATTTGATTTTAAAGGTTGAATTATGTTGTTTATGAATGTATGATTGATTTTATATGATTTTATCTCAACTCCTTCAAGAATCCATGAGACCACCAATCCTAGCGATGGTTCTCCTTTACATTATGTGATGGTTTCACAAGTTGGTCCAATTGATTGGATGTGAGTTAATTATGATGTAATTGCATGATTTAAGTATGAATCTACATGTATAATGATTATTCTAAGATCCTATGATGAAATTGATATAGTCTAGGGTTATGCCATGAAAGAGGCAAAATAAGGGTTAAAGGTGACCTTCTAAGATTGATGAACTTCTTCATGTAATGCCTTAGATTAGATCACCTAGACATGGATTGATTTAGGCTAAAATTTCTAAACATGAATTTACTTGATTATGATTTATATGATGAATCATGGTTGTGTAGTATTGAGATTGAGTTTATGTTTCCTTTATGACTATAATAGATAAAAAATGAGGCATGTGGTTAGGTTACCGTGAGAACTAGGTATACTTAATGATCATGTGAGGCATTGCTTGAGAGTAAGGCTTCTAACATGAAGATGATTCCTAGGGCTTTAAGAGTGAAAGCTAAAATGGATAAATTAAGGGTGATAAGACTTCAAGAAGGAAGCCACTATGTATGTTGATTTGTATATAGCCCTATTGTGAAAATACTTCACCCACGTGACCTATAATATGATCACATGAGTTTATGTATGAATTGAATGGACTACTTGAGTCATGTTATATCTATATTTCTTGTATTGAATGCTAGATGTATTAACTCAATATGACCCTTGAATGCAAGATATGATGTGTATGCATGACTATGATATGACTAAGGTATTGATGAGTTGTTGAATCATGGTATTCTCTTATCTAATGTGCTAATGCTACATGTTTGGGATGAGTTTATCCATAGCCCTTGAAGGGCATACTATGAAGGTTTGTACATGTTGACAAGAATTGTGTATGAACTTATGATTCACTTAGAAAGTGAAGGTCCTATAACTATTGTGTAAATTGAGGTATTGTCAAAAGACCATTCTTCCCTTGCCCTTACACTTGATTATGTATGAATTGTCTAGGATGATGATAATGTTGTTGTTGTTTTGTCATTGCAAGGACAATTACACACACACCCCACACATAAACATGATTATGATGTATCAATGGTGTTAATTGAAAGTATAGTTCTCATATGCTCCTTTACACATTATTATGCATGAAAGGTACATGACCATGGTGATCCTATTGTGTTGATTGAAAGCCCATTCTCATGAAAACACTTGATCTTGGTGTGAAAAGTTATTCTCACATACTAATTATGATTCTAAGGTTGAAATTTCATTCTCACCTAATTGAATCTATGGGCTATTTTATGAGTTGGGTTGAACGAATGGTAAAATAGCTCTTCAAACATGTAAATCCAATTGAAGACTAAAACAAGTAATTTTGGGAAATTATGCTTAGCACCGAGTGGATATGGTCAACGAGGTAGATTCCCTTCCGTCAATACAATAGGTCGAGTGATCTAAATTATTCTCATGAGATGGAAGCTCTTCTGCCAGTACAATAGGTCGGGTTTCTAGAAGCAATCCCATAATTATGTGCCCACATGGGTCTTTAGCTAGTGGATCCACCTAAAATCTAATACATTTAGTTCTACCTTAGGCAAGTAGGACACCTTCTTTCAATGTGGGGTTACACGACATCGAATTCCATGTAGCTCACATGGTCTATGTCGGTTAAGGCTATATTCCCTCCATAAACCAGAAAGTGAGTTATGTGCTATGGTTCCTTAAAAGGGATACTTAGTATGAGTGGTAGTATGGGATGCCATTTATACATGGCACAAATATACCTTGAGAGTAGCGATGGTGTGTTTCTCTTATTTTTATAAACTATGAATATGAAACATGAACTATGACTAATGACTACTCAAGAAGATCTACTTAGTATGAGTGAGGGTATGGGACTTCACTCATTCATACATGGCACAAGTAGACTTTGAGGGTAACATTCTTTATTATGAATTATGAACATGAACATGAATATGAACATGGACTATGCTTATGACTTCTTAATGGGTTTACTTAGTTTGAGTGGGGGTATGGGACTTCACTTATACATTGCACAAGTAGACATATAAGGGGGTTGTGGTGTGGTTTCCTTATGCTATGAAGATATATGAGTTTATGTATGCATGATATGGTTTGTTCTTATGAATGACTTTACTTATTACAAATTATGAACATGAATGACTCTTTGTCAATATGTGTTGGCTATGAATAAGGTCAAGGTATGTTATGCATAATCATGGTGGCATAGAAGTGATACTTAGTGTAGATAGGATTATGGGGTCCTATCTTTGCATTGCACAAGTAGAGCTCAAGGTTGCTTATGTGATGATTAATTTATGATGAGATGATCTTGGTATTTGACTATGTATTATGTTATGATTAGAGTCTATGTATAGTGAAGATTGGGATATGTATTATGATTATGTGGGAGACTATGCTTGTAATTATGGTGATATCTCTTACTCTATGATGAATTGTATGTGAGTTGCTTTATGAGTTGCATTCTCCAACTATTTCAAATATGATGTTCTAAAATGGCATATAGCATAGTTTCAAATGAAATGTCCCTTTTATGCATGTTTTAAAGATTTTTATTGCATGGCTTCAATACTTAGTACTTTCTGTGCTATCCCCATATTTCTACATTTTCTATAAGTGTAGGCTTTGGATATATTGGATTCCATCCTCGTGGCTTGGACTCTAGTAGATCAAGAAGACGAAGATTGGTGAGTCTTCATTGTATTCGAGGGCTCAACCATACGTCCGTTGTGTCTTTACTTTCTTGTTTTAGACTTATGTAAGGGCTATGTCCCTAAGATTGTATTTTAAGAGTTTTAATCGAATTGTTATAGATGGTTTGAGACATAGTGTCATAGATTCTCTTTCATTTTATAAAGGACTTCGACCGTAAAGAAAATTTTTAAATTTCACACTATTTTCCTATGCTCTTATGTTCAAGTTATGCTATGAGGCTTGTATGAGACCCCTTCGGGGTCAAGTACGCCGTGTTACGTCTATGGGGTACGCCCTGGGTCGTGACAAGAAATTAGGTGTAGACGAACATCAGGTGCATGTTTTACATTGTTCAAAACTAGTATAGTTCCAACACTAGGTTCCAAACAAATTGTACCAATACCAACCACCCTAGAAATAGTCTCATTACCCATACTCAAAGTTCCAAAATCACCAAGAGTATAAGAAGAAAAAAATCCTTCCTTTATGTCACGTGAGATGCGGCACCAATGTCCACAATCCAGCTTGACTCATCACAAGCAATATTTATCATATCCGCATCAAGGACGGTAACAAGATCTTCTGTGGTGACGGTGGCTAGGAAATTTTCATTGACATCTTCTTTAGTGTCCTCTTTGCTTTTGTTCTCCCTTTTCAACTTCATGCAGAACTTCTTTGTGTGCCCTTTCATGCCACAATGATAGCACTCAATATCCTTAAGTCTGCCTCTGGATTTGCTCCTATTTTGTTCTCTATTCTGAGAACCACGAATTTTGTTTCTCCTCCTAGGTCCAGTCACTAGGACATCAACGAAGAAGAACCTAGAGATTTTCTTCTCATCTCTTCATTCAAGACACTATTCTTGGCGAAATCCATAGAGATCACACTATCCAGAGCATAATTTGACAATGAAGTTCTAAATGTTTCCCAAGAGTCTGGTAGGGAACCAAGTAGAAGCAAGCCTTGAATTTCTTCATCAAATTTGATGCCCATAGAAAATAATTGGTTCATGATCCCTTGAAATTATTCAGATGGTCTGTCATCGGAGAACCATCATACTACTTTACACTCAGCATATGCTTTATTAAGAACATTTTGTTGTTGCCAGTCTTGCGAGCATACAAACATTCAAGATGCTCCCATAGGGTTCGAGCATCTATCTCTCCAGAAATATGGTTCAACACATTATCGTCAACCCATTGCCTAATGAATCCACAAACCTGCTTGTGAAACAGATTTCTTTATCTGTTTTATTATCAGGCTTTACAATGGTAAAGACTGGTTTTAAATTTTTTTGATATAAAGCAGATCTTTCATTTTTCCCTTCCAAATGACATAATTAACACCATTCAAAGTAACCATTCTACTTGTATTGGCTTCCATCATTTTCTCCAACAAAATAGTTATTGCAAACCAAAGTAAATCTTTTCTAATAAGGAAGTTCAGATTGTGCTGCAACCACAGAGCATACTCGGATAAAAGCTTGGCTCTGATAGCAGTTTGTTGGAAAAAAGCGGACCAACACAAAAATATATATGGTCAAAATAATGGAAATAAAATGGGAAAATAATGACATCAAGAATTTTACGTGGAAACCTTTTTAAATAAGGGAAAAAACCACGGGTCAAGAGGAGCAACTGATATCACTATAGCAAGGAATTTTTACATTGTGTAGTCACGAATACAATATTCAAAGTGACTACAACACACTTAAAAGGAATAACACTCTTTTGATTTATACCTTACTAAAATATCGCTCACACTCTATTTTTCTTGTATAGTCTATGAAATACTTCACTTTGCTCTCAAAATATATTTTNTATATTTTTTCTCTCTAACTTGGTGTGTTCTACAAATGAGCAAGAATGCTCTATTTATAGAAGGGGAAAACCATGCCTATGTCACTAATGACGTAGGCAAATGTAGCAAAGTCCAAAGGGTTGCAAATCTTACCAATTTGCCATCCACCAAATCTTTTTTTTTCAACTCTTATCACTATTCCATTTTAACAATTACTTGTAGCACTTGTGTAGCAAAAATTGACTAATATAAAGAACATGGGATGGACCTCACAAGTTCATGTGGAGCTCAATTTAACACATCAATTTCGCCCAAAATATATTGCGGTAGTGCTTTATAAACCAGTTCAAATAATGGTGGAAGCAGAATTTCTAAAGCGTATGATAGAAATAACATATTTGTTTTTTTTAAAGAGTAATAAATTCACAACATTCTATGGAGTTAATATTCAATTTATATTATAAACTGGCCACATTGTCTCACGTTTAAGAAATACTGGAGGTACACTACGATCTCATGCTTAAAAAATTTACACACAAGAATAGTACCAAATATGTAGAAAAAGTTACGTGGACAAAAACATGCAAGGATATTTGAAGGAGGAACTAAATCAGGAAATGAAATTACACTAATCATCTCCTCCTAATAATAATAATAATGATTGTTACACACTTTTTTCAATATCATGCATGTGAAGTAAATATCTAATTAATTAGGCTGCACATATTCTGTCATCAATTTTTATTTAAAGATAAGACATAATTAGAAAGAAAAAGTATCTAATTTTATGTTAAGGTTTATCTACTTAATACATATTATTTTATTTGTATGCTTACTCCAATTTCACTTTAGAAAGAAGAGAAGTTAAAGTTAAAAAAAATAAGAAAGTAGAAAAAAAAAACAAATTAGCTAAATGCCCCAAACAAATTAATTGATTTGCATAAAATTTTCACCATCCTTTCTGTTGACATTATTATTTTATCATTTTTATTTCCATTTTCCGTTATTCCCTCTTTTCAATACAGAGGTAATGCTGACTTGCTCGAATGTGTTTGACATTAAATATAATTTCAAATAAGCTAATTTCATTTTCTTCCAAGTTCCAACAATGAGTTCACTATTAATTTCACTCATTTTAAGTTTTCCTCAAAGCTTCATATAAGGTAAAATGTACATCACCTCATTTAAGTTGGCGTTATCGCTAAGATCATTTATCTTTTATATTCATATGATACTTTGAATGTCACACCCCGAGCTACCCTCGAGACGCGGACTCGGTACCTAGGACCACAAGTGATCCCAAGCTAACCCTGCTAGCATAATCTGAGCATACCATAATTAACATGAATAAAAATAACTGATGCGGAAACTAAAATCATAAATAAAGAAATGATGGGGAATACCCATATATTATAATTGATAGAGTTTAATACAAAAGATATTAACTCATACTAGGCTGAAACTAACTATGTCTGAAAGTAAGCCTCTAAATTGACTAGAAATGTTGGGACATGCTTCAACTAGATCTAGCAAAATTGAAACTAAAAACTGAAAGCAGTAAGGATATCATGTCTCTGGTCCTCGGAGGATGAGGACTCACCACTACTAATCTGCTGAGCTGAAAATCGGAAAATGATCTAAGTGCAATCTAGATGCTGAGAGTCTGAACTTACATCACAAGAAGATGTAGCGCAAAAATATGCGTCAGTACTAAAAGGTACCGAGCATGAGGATGGAGTATCGCTGAAATACATATATAACTAACCAAGCAAAAAGCAATGACATATATATAAATATGATAGAATGCTGAAATATACTAAACATAACTGATCTGTATACAATGACCAACTATGACATGCTGAAACTGAATACTAAACATGGTCAATGCAAATGGAGTCTGACTGATTTGTGGGAGCTACTAATCACCGATAATAAAACCACACGAGATGAATATGGAGTCCGATGTATACGTTCCATCGAGAGGACCCAATATACCCTGCCAGAGGTATAAACGCATGCTGGCGTGATCATTAATCTGTTGCCCGTGGAAGGGACTTACAACCTACTTGGCTAGTAGTTCTGGGACTATTTGAGAACGCTAAACCCCAGTCCAACTAGGTATTATACTAGTCCCAATGAATTTAGTAGTAAACTGATTACGACTGATTCTTTGTAATTGTTCTCAAAACTAGACATGCAAACTGAACGCAACAATTTAAACTGACATTGATGCATAATACTGAGGCATGTATAACTTATTTCTGATAAAGTCTGACCTAACACATGTAATTCAAGAACTAAAGAAATACATAGCTAGGGTTCTGAAATTCATACGATAATTTGAAGAAGACGGGACATGCTGATTTGGAACATTAAAACATAGCTAAAACGTGACATGCTATTTGAACGTTATAATATATAGTTAAAACGTGATTTCTAAATCGGAACATTTTTAAAACAGTCTCTTCATGAAAATCAGCTGTAACTTTAAAAACTACCAGGGTTCATTCATAATCATTGAAAACAGATCAATATTTGGATCATTCTAACATTTAAAACCCAAAATCAAGAAACGTTCAAGAACCCTAATTTCGTTCATAGCATGGAATCAAGAATTGTCTGAATTCTAGGGATCTAACGGGCGAAAGGTACTCATTAATGAAATCCAACATACCCGGTGATGAAATGTCCACGAAAAACTATCAACTAGGGCTGAACTTGACTCTTCCGGTGACTCTCTAGCATTTTCCGGCGGCAGCTAGGGTTTAGCTAGTGTTTCGGCCGCCCCTCTCTCTACTCTCTTCTTTTCTTTTGTTTTAGTTAATTAAATGACCTTGGTAAGTTCTAGTTAGGTTTCTAAGATTTTAAATGACTAACTAAAACCCTTTTAATTTAGGAATTAAAAGAAGAGTGGGAAAAGAGAAAAACACCCTTGATTTAAAAGCTGTCCAAATCCTGATGCGGATTGGGCAGCTGCCAAATCTGAAAATTCTGTAAATTTTTCCTTCACAAATTTGGGGTGTTATATTATCTCCCCCTTGGAAACATTCGTCCTCGAATGAAGACTATACTAGCTGAAAATAGAGGGAGAGGGCTGCAATCCCTACCACTAAACACTGAGACTGAATTTCTAACTGAACTGAGTTCCAAGCACATGCAAATACGCTGAAAATGCAAATACAACTAAAGGAACATGATTCTAAGACTGAGCTGATGCTTGAACGACTGAAAAATTGAAGAGGAACTATTACCTCAAGCTGGAGTAGGATCGGAAGGAAAAAGCTGAGGATACTTGGACTTCATGGCTGCTTCTGCTTTCCAAGTAGCTCCCTCTACGGACTGACTCCTCCACAAAACCTTGACTGAAGCGACTTCCTTGTTTCTCAATCCTCTAACTTAACGATCAAGAATCTTTACTGGTACATCCTCATAAGACAGGCTATCTTTCACCGCCACACTCTCTAATGGAACCAGAGATGCTGGATCCTCCACACACTTCTTCAAAAGTGAGATGTGAAAGACTGGATGCACTGCTGCTAAATCTGCTGGCAACTCTAACTTGTCAGCCACTTTCCTAATCCTTTTCAAGATCTTGTAAGGGCCTACATATCTAGGACTGAGCTTCCGTTTATTGCCAAATCTCATCAACCCTTTCATAGGTGACATTTTCAGAAAAACCCAATCATCAACTTGGAACTCTAATTCCCTTCTTCTCACATCTGCATAGGACTTCTGGCGACTCTAGGCTGTCTTAAGTCTATCTCTGATGAGTTGCACTTTCTCCATAGAATAGAGGACTGAATCGGGCCCTATTAATGCTGCTTCACCTACTTCAAACCAGCCAACATGAGATCTACATCTATGCAAATACAATGCCTCATAAGGGGCGATTTGAATGCTAGAATGGTAGCTATTGTTGTAGGCGAACTCTATAAGAGGAAGGTGGTCATCCCAACTACCCTTGAAGTTGATCACACACACTCTCAACATGTCCTCTAAGGTATGAATGGTACGTTCTGCCTGCCCATCTGTCTGCGGATGAAATGCTGTGCTAAGGTTAACCTAAGTACCAAGACCTTTCTGAAATGACTTCCAGAAATGAGAGGTAAACTTAGGACCTCTATCCGAGATAATAGACAAAGGAACTCCATGCAACCTCACATTCTCATTAATGTAAAGCTTGGCATAATCCTCTGCTGAAAATGTAGTCTTAATCGCCAAAAAGTGAGAAGACTTAGTAATTCTGTCAACAATCACCCAAATGGAGTCATGCTGTCTGCGAGTACGAGATAACCCTGTGATGAAATCCATGTTGATCACTTCCCACTTCCAAGTAGGAATATCAATCTCTTGAGTCATACCTCCCAATCTCTGTTGTTCTACCTTGACTTGCTGGCAATTAGGGCACTTTGCCACAAAATCTGCTATATCTCTTATCATACCATTCCACCAGTAGACTTCCCGCAAATTGCAGTACATCTTAGTGGCACCTGGATGAATAGAATATCTGGAATTATGGGCTTCTGCAAGGATATGCTATCTCAACTCACCCATATTAGGAACACATAATCGACCCTGATAGCGAAGCACACCATTTCCCCCTTAAGAGAATATCTCTACTGTTTGCTTATGGACCGCACCCTTTAGCTCTAGCAATATTGGATCACTGTCTTGCTTTTCCTTAACTTCTACTACGAAAGAAGATTCTACCCCATTCTGAACTGTTACACCACAATATGATATGCTCATAAGACGAACTCCTAAGCGAGCAAGTCTGTGAACATCCTTTGCTAATTCTTTCTTCTCTTCTTCAACATGTGCTACACTACCCATAGATAGTCTGCTAAGAGCATCTGCTACTACATTTTCCTTACCAGGATGGTAATGCACACTCATATCATAATCCTTGAGGAACTCTAGCCATCTTTTCTGGCGAAGATTCAACTCTTTCTGGGTGAACACATACTGAAGGCTCTTATGGTCTGTGAACACATTTACATGAACACCATATAAATATTGTCTCCAAATCTTAAGTGCAAACACCACTGCTGCTAGCTCAAGGTAGTGCGTTGGGTAATTCTTCTCATGCACCTTAAGCTGCCTGGAAGCATAAGCTATAACCTTATCTCGCTGCATCAACACACAACCTAGGCCGACTCTGGAGGCAGCACATTAAATCACACAACCATCTGAACCCTCTGGTAGAGTCAAGACATGAGCTGTAGTCAACCTAGTTTTTAATGCTGCAAAGCTTTTCTCGTAATCATCTGACCACTGAAACTTGACCATCTTCTAAGTCAACTTAGTCAATGGTGAGGCTATGGATGAGAATCCTTCCACAAACCTTTTGTAATAACCTGCTAAACCCTAGAAACTCCTTATATCTGTAGCTGAGGTAGGTCTGGGCCATTGTTTCACCGCTTCTATCTTTTGGGAATCTACTCGAATCCCTCCACTAGACACAATATGCCCAAGGAAAGCAACTGCTTGTAACCAAAACTCATATTTGTTAAATTTTGCAAATAACTAGTGATCTTTGAGAGTTTGCAGAACTACTCTCAAGTGACTTGCATGTTCTTCCTCACTCCTAGAGTAAATGAGGATATCATCAATAAAGACGATGAACAAGTCCAAATACTGCTTGAACATTTTGTTCATCAAATCCATGAAAGCTGCATGAGCATTAGTTAGTCCAAATGACATGACTACAAATTCATAATGACCATGCCGAGTTCTAAAGGCTGTCTTTAGAATGTCACTATCTCTGACTTTAAGCTGATGATAACCCGATCTGAGGTCTATCTTTGAGAAATGACTAGCACCCTGAAGTTGGTCAAACAAGTCATCAATCCTGGGAATGGCATACTTATTCTTAATTGTGACCTTGTTCAACTGTCTATAGTCAATGCACATTCTGAGAGAACCATCTTTCTTCTTTACGAATAACACTGGTACACCCCATGGCGAAATACTAAGTCTGATGAAGCCCTTGTCTAGAAGGTCTTTCAACTGCTCTTTCAATTCCTTTAGCTCATCTGGAGCCATTCTGTAAGGAGGGATAGAAATAGGCTGGGTATCTGGAAGTAGATCAATTCCAAAGTCGATTTCCCTATCGGGAGGAACTCCGGGAGATCTTCTGGAAACACTTCTGGAAACTCATTAACCACTGGAACTGACTCAAGAGCTGGGGTTTTAGAACTAGAGTCCTTCACCCGAACTAGATGGTAGAGATAACCCTTAGAAATCATCTTTCTGGCCTTAAGGTAAGAAATGAATCGACCCCTAGGTGCTAAGCTACTACCCTTCCATTCTAGGATTGGTTCGTCTGAAACTGAAAGCGAACAATCCTAGTTCTACAGTCGACTGAGGCATAATAGGAATGTAACCAATTCATGCCTAGAATGACATCGAATTCTACCATTTCTAACTTTACAAGATCTGCTGAGGTGATTTTCTGAGAGACTGTGAGAGGGCAATTTCTGTATACCCATCCAGCTATAACTGGTTCACCAATTGGAGTAGAGACTGAGAAAGGTTCTGAGAGAGTTTCTGGACTAGCACTGAACTGGACTGCTATGAAAGGAGTTACAAAAGACAAAGTAGCCCCTGGATCTAACAATGCATAAACATCAAGATCAAAGACTCGTAACGTACCAGTGACCACATCAGGAGAACCTTCCTGATCTTGTCAAGCCTGAAGAGCATAAAGCCTATTTTGGCACTGTCCGCCACATGTACCAGATGATTTACCCTGCTGAGTCGGGCGACCTGCTGGTGCTGCTGTAGTAGTAGACTAAGCTCTACCATTTCCTCTCTGGCCTTGTCTAGAAGGACAATCCTTCAACCTGTGACCTGACTGACCACACCCAAAACATCCTTCTTTCGCAGCAAGACACTCACCCGGATGGTTCTTACCACACTTAGGGCAAGTAGGGTATGATTTGGTACCTGAAACACCATCCTGAGACTTAGAGCCTGATGCCCTACCCTTCTGATCATTATGAAACCTGGGAGATGGAACACTAGCTGATGAAGGCGCTGAAAATTTCTGATGCGAGCGATTACCACCACCCGATTTCTGTTGATAGTAGTCATAGTTGCATGTTCTAGCCTTTTTTTTCTCCTTGGCCTGTTCCCTAAGCTTATCACCCTCAACCTACTGAGCATGAGTCATAAGCCTAGATATGTTCATATTTCCCAACAACATAGCATTTTTGCACTCTGTCTTAACCAAGTCTGACACTCCATACAAGAACTTGTTCATCTGTGCCCTAGAATCAGCAACCATGTGAGGAGCATACCTGGAGAGTTGGTTGAACTTGAGCCCCTACTCCTGAACATTCATGTTACCCTTTCTCAAATTCATAAACTCTTGGGCCCTTGCCTCTCTCAACTCAATAGGGAAGAACCTGTCCAGAAAAGTCTCACTAAAACAATCCCAAGTAATAGGAGCTGCATTCGTACCCCTACTATCCTTCCACTGAGTATACCAGATACGAGCCACATCCTTAAGTTGGTAAGAGGCTAGCTCAACCCGATCATTTCCAGTTACCTGCATCACTTCAAAGATCTTCTTGACCTCGTCAATGAAGTTTTAGGGATCTTCTCCAAATTGAGACCCTAAGAATTCTGGAGGGTTCATTCTAACAAAGTCTCTCACCCTAGATGCAGCTGACCCAACATTAGAATTCGTAGGAGCTTGAGCCCGCTGGTTGTTCTGATTGGCCATGTTCTAAGCCAACATCTGAATGGCATTCCTGAACTCTGCATTTGAAACTTCCTGATCTGGGACTGGAAGAGTTGTTTTCACATTCCTGGCATTAGCTCTCCTAGCGTTAACTCTACGAGGAGGCATGATTATTGAAACGTAGAACATTGAGTTAGAATGGAATTGGATCATACCTTACGCACGATAAGAGTAACAAGAAAGTAAAGATTTTCCTAAAACACTTTGTAGCCTCTTGCTCATTCGATGTGGTGCACTTCACACCCATGAAAAAGACTCTACTTAGTGCGGCTTTTCGGACATTCTAGGACTCTTAAACCTAGTGCTCTGATACCAAGTTTGTCACGCCCCGAGCTACCCCCAAGACGCGGACATGGGACCTAGGACCGCAAGTGATCCCAAGATAACCCTGCTGGCTTAATCTGAACATTCTATAATTAAGATGAATAAAAATAACTAATGCAGAAATTAAAATCATCAATAAAGAAAAGATGGGGAATACCCATATACTATAATTGAGAGAGTTTAATACAAAAGATATTAGCTCATTCTAGGCTGAAACTATGTCTGAAAGTGAGCCTCTAAACTGACTAGAAATGTTGGGACATGCACCAACTAGATCTAACAAAATTGAAACTAAAAACTGAAAGCAGTAAGAATATCATGTCTTTGGTCCTCGGAGGATGAGGACTCACCACTACTAATCTGTGAGCTAAAAATCAGAAAATGATCTAAGTGCAATCTGGATGCTGAGAGTCTGAACCTACATCACAAGAAGATGTAGCGCAAAAATATGCGTCAGTACTGAAAGGTACCGAGCATGATGATGGAGTATCGCTGAAATACATATGTTACTGACCAAGCAAAAAGCAATGACATATATATGGATATGATAGAATGCCAAAATATACTAAACATGACTGATTTGTATGCAATGAACAACTATGACATGCTAAAATTGAATAATAAACATGGTCAATGCAAATGGGGTCTGACTAATTTGTGGGAGCTACTAATCAACGATAAAAAAACCACACGAACTGAGTGTGGAGTCTGATGTATACGCCCCATCGCGAGGACCCAATATACCCTGCCAGAGGTATAAACACATGCTGGCGTGATCACTAATATGTTGCCCATGGAAGGGACTTACAACCTAATTGGCTAGTAGTTCTGGGACTATTTGGGTACGCTAAACCCCAGTCCAACTCGGTATTATGCTAGTCCCAATGAATTTAGTTGTAAACTGATTATGACTGATTTTCTGTAATTGTTCTGGATAACTCAAAAGTAGACATGCAAACTGAACGCAACAATTTAAATTGACATTGATATCTTCTTTAGTTTCCTCTTTGTTTTGTTCTCCCTTTTCAACTTTCTACAGAACTTCTTTGTGTACCCTTTCATGCCACAATGATAGCACTCAATATCCTTAAGTCTGCCTTTGGATTTGCTACTATTTTGTTCTCTATTCTAAGAACCACGAGTTTTGTTTCTCCCCCTAGGTCCAGTCACTAAGACATCTAATGAAGAAGAACCTGGAGATTTTCTTCTCATCTCTTCATTCAAGACACTATTCTTGGCGGAATCCATAGAGATCACACCATCCAGAGCATAATTTGACAATGAAGTTCTAAATGTTTCCCAAGAGTCTGGTAGGGAACCAAATAGAAGCAAGCCTTGAATTTCTTCATCAAATTTGATGCCCATAGCAAATAATTGGTTCATGATCCCATGAAAATTATTCAGATGGTCTGTCATCGGAGAACCATCATGCAACTTTACACTCGGCATATGCTTTATTAAGAACATTTTGTTGTTGCCAGTCTTCCGAGCATACAAACTTTCGAGATGCTCCCATAGGATTCGAGCATGTGTCTCTCCAGAAATATGGTTCAACACATTATCGTCAACCTATTGCCTAATGAATCCACAAACCTGCCTGTGCAATGCACATATTTTTTCATCTATTTTATTATCAGACTTTACAATGGTGAAGACTGTTTTGTAAATTTTTTTGACATTAAGCGGATCTTCCATTTTTCCCTTCCAAATGACTTAATTAACACCATTCAAACTAACCATTCTACTTGTATTGACTTCCATCATTTTCCCCAACAAAATAGTTATTGCAAACCAAAGTAAATCTTCTTTAATAAGAAAGTTCAGACTGCACTGCAACCACAGAGCATACTCGGATAAAACCTTGGCTCTGATACTAGTTTATTAGGAAAACGTGAACTAACACAAAAATATATATGGTCAAAATAATGGAAATAAAATGGGAAAATAATGACACCAAGAACTTTACATGGAAACTATTTTAAATAAGGGAAAAACCACGGGCCAAGAGGAGCAACTGATATCAATATGGCAAGGAATTTTTACACTGTGTAGTCACGAATACAATATTCAAAGTGACTACAACACACTCAAAAGGAATAACACTCTTTTGATTTACACCTTACTAAAATATCGCTCACACTCTATTTTTTCTTCACAGACTATTTTTCTTGTATAGTCTATGGAATACCTCACTTTTCTCTCAAAATATATTTTTTCTCTCTAACTTGGTGTGTTCTACAAATGAGCAAGAATGCTCTATTTATAGAAGGGGAAAACCATGCCTATGTCACTAATGACGTAGGCAAATGTAGCAAAGTCCAAAGGGTTGCAAATCTTACCAATTTGCCATCCACCAAATCTTTTTTTTTCAACTCTTATCACTATTCCATTTTAACAATTACTTGTAGCACTTGTGTAGCAAAAATTGACTAATATAAAGAACATGGGATGGACCTCACAAGTTCATGTGGAGCTCAATTTAACACATCAATTTCGCCCAAAATATATTGCGGTAGTGCTTTATAAACCAGTTCAAATAATGGTGGAAGCAGAATTTCTAAAGCGTATGATAGAAATAACATATTTGTTTTTTTTAAAGAGTAATAAATTCACAACATTCTATGGAGTTAATATTCAATTTATATTATAAACTGGCCACATTGTCTCACGTTTAAGAAATACTGGAGGTACACTACGATCTCATGCTTAAAAAATTTACACACAAGAATAGTACCAAATATGTAGAAAAAGTTACGTGGACAAAAACATGCAAGGATATTTGAAGGAGGAACTAAATCAGGAAATGAAATTACACTAATCATCTCCTCCTAATAATAATAATAATGATTGTTACACACTTTTTTCAATATCATGCATGTGAAGTAAATATCTAATTAATTAGGCTGCACATATTCTGTCATCAATTTTTATTTAAAGATAAGACATAATTAGAAAGAAAAAGTATCTAATTTTATGTTAAGGTTTATCTACTTAATACATATTATTTTATTTGTATGCTTACTCCAATTTCACTTTAGAAAGAAGAGAAGTTAAAGTTAAAAAAAATAAGAAAGTAGAAAAAAAAAACAAATTAGCTAAATGCCCCAAACAAATTAATTGATTTGCATAAAATTTTCACCATCCTTTCTGTTGACATTATTATTTTATCATTTTTATTTCCATTTTCCGTTATTCCCTCTTTTCAATACAGAGGTAATGCTGACTTGCTCGAATGTGTTTGACATTAAATATAATTTCAAATAAGCTAATTTCATTTTCTTCCAAGTTCCAACAATGAGTTCACTATTAATTTCACTCATTTTAAGTTTTCCTCAAAGCTTCATATAAGGTAAAATGTACATCACCTCATTTAAGTTGGCGTTATCGCTAAGATCATTTATCTTTTATATTCATATGATACTTTGAATGTCACACCCCGAGCTACCCCCGAGACGCGGACACGGGACCTAGGACCACAAGTGATCCCAAGCTAACCATGCTGGCATAATCTAAGCATACTATAATTAACATGAATAAAAATAACTGATGCGGAAACTAAAATCATAAATAAAGAAAAGATGGGGAATACCTATATACTATAATTGAGAGAGTTTAATATAAAAGATATTAACTCACACTAGGCTGAAACTAACTATGTCTGAAAGTAAGCCTCTAAACTGACTAGAAATGTTGGGACATTCCCCAACTAGATCTAGCAAAATTGAAACTAAAAACTGAAAGCAGTAAGGATATCATGTCTCTGGTCCTCGGAGGATGAGGACTCACCACTACTAATCTGCTGTGCTGAAAATTAGAAAACGATCTGAGTGCAATATGGATGCTGAGAGTCTGAACCTACATCACAAGAAGATGTAGAACAAAAATATGCATCAGTACTGAAAGGTACCGAGCATGAGGATGGAGTATCACTGAAATACATATATAACTAACCAAGCAAAAAACAATGACATATATATGGATAAGATAGAATGCTGAAATATACTAAACATTACTGATCAGTATGCAATGACCAACTATGACATGCTGAAACTAAATACTAAACATGGTCAATGCAAATGGAGTCTGACTGATTTGTGGGAGCTACTAATCACCGATAATAAAACCACACGAGCTGAATGTGGAGTCCGATGTATACATCCCATCGAGAGGATCCAATATACCTTGCCAGAGGTATTAATGCATGCTGGCGTGATTACTAATCTGTTGCTCGTGGAAGGGACTTACAACCTACTTGGCTAGTAGTTCTGGGACTATTTGAGTACGCTAAACTCCAGTCCAACTCGGTATTATGCTAGTCCCAATGAATTTAGTAGTAAACTGATTACGACTGATTTTTTGTAATTGTTCTGGATAGCTCAAAACTAGACATGCAAACTGAACTCAACAATTTAAACTGACATTGATGCATAATACTGAGGCATGTATAACTTATTTCTGATAAAGTCTGACCTAACACATGTAATTCAAGAACTAAAGAAATACATAGCTATGGCTCTGGCATTCATACGATAATCTGAAGAAGACGGGACATGCTGATTTAGAACATTAAAACATAGCTAAAATGTGACATGCTGTTTGGACGTTAGAACATATAGTTAAAAACATGATTTCTTAATAGGAACGTTTTTAAAATAATCTCTTCATGAAAATCGGCTGTAACTTTAAAAACTATCTGGGCTCATTCATAATCATTGAAAAACGATCAATATTTGGATCATTCTAACATTTAAAACAAATAATCAAGAAATGTTGAAGAACCCTAATTTTGTTCATAGCTTGGAATCAACAATCGTCTGAATTCTAGGGATCTAACGGTGAAAGAGACCCATTAATGAAATCCAATATACCTGGTGATGAAATCTCTATGAAAAAGTATCAACTAGGGCTGGACTTGACTTTTTCGGCGACTTTCTAGCATTTTCCGGCGGCGGCTAGGGTTTAGCTTGGGTTTCAACCGCCCCTCTCTCTACTCTCTTCTTTTCTTTTGTTTTAGTTAATTAAATGACTTAGGTAAGTTCTAGTTAGGTTTATGGGATTTTAAATGACTAACTAAAACCCTTTTAATTTAGGAATTAAAAGAAGAGTGGAAAAAGACAAAAACACCCTTGACTTAAAAGCTGTCCAAATCCTGATGCGGATTGGGCACCTGCCAAATCTGAAAATTCTGCAAAATTTTCCTTCACGAATCTGGGGTGTTACATTGAATGTAGTAAAATAAGTTATACAATACAGTAAAACCTCTATAAATTAATACTGGATAAATTAATAATCTCTCTAAAGTAATATTTTTCTTTGGTCCCGACTTGGTAATGGAAAAAATCACCAATTTCTATAAGATAATAAGATATATATTTCCAGAGGACCCCTATATAAATATATGATCTATTAATATCATAAATTAATAATTTTTTAAAAGTACAAATATATCTAAGACAATTTAGTGAAATATGATTCTATTGTATTCTGTTTTTTCTTAAAATTTAAATCTAGTTGAAGTTCATCTCTAACTTTTCTTATTGTATCTAAGAACTCCAGTGTTTTCTTTTCGAACTACACCATAAAATTGTGAAGAGTTCTAGATGTGATAAGTGTTTTTTTACGCGTAATTGGTTCCAAAGGTATAGTATTATCTTCAACTTCATCATCAACATTGCCTTTTCCGATGGTATGCATAATTTCTTCTAAGCTCTGGACCTCTGAACATATATCACTTTCACCCGGATAATCCAACAGGTTATTGACATCCATTTTATTGTGGTAACCGAGATCATTAATCATGACCTCAAGTCTATGAATGACATTTTCACAAGTGGGTTTGTTCAAATTCTCTGAGATTGCATCCCCCGAACGAATTTTACAGTGTCGAAAATAATTTGCTATTGTCTCTTGCTGATCATTTGTTGTCTAAGCAGGGATTGCAAAATTGATAGCATCCAAAACATTAATTTTTACTGGATCAGTTTGTTCCATTTCACAACTTTCTAATATCCTACGGTAAAATCTGTTACGATAATACATCTTGAAAGCTCTTATTATCCCAACATGACAAGGTTGAATTTTGGATGTCATGTTGGGTGGCAAGAAAAACAATTCAACATTTTGTAATCCTTCAGTATTTCTATTATGAGCTGGACAATTATCTACCGTAAGCAAAACTCGTCTACCATGCATTTTGTGATCAAACCAAGGAATATATTCATCAAAAAACACACTTGTCATCCATTCTTTTTTGTTGCACGATAGTGACAATTCAATAAATATGATACATAAATTAGTAAGATACAATGATTTTGATGTATTTGTTGTACTTTATGTATAATATTTTTATGTGAAATCAATGAATATGATACATAAATTAGTAAGATACATTGATTTTGATATAATCAAAATTAACCTTCATTAAATCTCAAATCATTCTTTAAATTAATAAATATTAATTTATCGATTAAATTATATCTTTATAAAATAATAAAATTTCATGATCCCACCTATATTAATTTATAGAGGTTTAGAAAGTGGAAGACGGGAAACTTCAATAATTAGTTAATATAGAAATTTTGGTTGGGTTTTAATAGAGTGAAGTTATAGAAAAGAATGAAAGAGAATGAGGGGACAAGATAGTTTCCTTGGCCAAAGAGAGATGCCAAGACACCTTGTCTATTAGCACATATAATTTTCACATGATAATTAAGGAACTGATCAAACATAAAATTCGCACAAATATGAAAAGGAAAGACAAAGAGAAAAATGCAAAATCAGTCATAAGGCACATCATGAGGTTAAGAGAGAAACATATCATAACAAATACATGAGGCCACAAGTAAACACTATGCATCCACAACATGCCTCGACAAATAGGCAAACTAAATAATGCTAACATGTGGTCCTAAATTTCGAGGAAAATTAACCACCATGCTTGTACCATTAACACCAATTAGTGCTACTAGGAGCTCTTCAGTCTAATTCATATCTATATAATCAAAAGAGTTGTTGCCAAAGAGGATCATTGATAAAGTTGTGATAAAGAGAATAAATGGAAGAAAAAAGCCGAAGACACCAAGTGAACACAACTGATCATAGAAAAATTAATGTTGTTGTTGAATGTAAAGAGAGTGGGGGTGGTGAATTAAAATTCCTTTAGTCGACTTCCTGTATGGGTCAGTCGACTCACTTGCAAGTTAGTATCACAATATAAGGTAAGAGTAAATGTAGTAAGTAAAAAACTCAGAGAGTTTATACTAGTTTGGAACACCGGTGTGATGCCTACTTTCAATCCCCTTGGATTTCAAAGGTTTCCTTAAGAGCTTGTTGAGAACATGGATAATACAAAGTATTTCGACTGAAAAACCTTGTTTGATGTGCAAATCAGATTATCTACTTTGACACAACCTCTACTTGTATAACCAACACTCAAGATTTGTTTTCTCTTTCCTTTTTCAATTGTATACTCATGAGAATACAAAGCTTTTATGAAAAACAATAGAAGACACCAATACAAGTTCAAGTGAAGTGCGTACTTAACAATTGCGACTATGAGTAGGTTTACATAGTGGTGAGGACTGCTCTCTTAAGAAATAACCCAAGGGAGTTTCAAATCAAAGATCTCGATTGAATCCTTGATTTCAATTGATTGATTCATGTCTATATCATGTATGTGTATGAGCAAACCGATTCCTTCTTTTTCTTGGAGATTTTCTTGTGATCTTGATACTCTTCCTTCTCTTGAAGATCTTCTTGTAATCTTGAAACTTGGCTGAATTTATTGATTGTCTATCTTCCATATTTACTTCATCCTAGTCAGACGCTAGGATTGTATTTGCATTGATTCTGTAACCCTTGAATGATGGTTTTCCTTTCTTGTGTTGCTTCAGTAAGTACAACTTGTTACTTCCTTCATTGCAATGCTTCTTTGGCGTCATTCCCTTTTGATTTCCTTGCCTACAATTTATCATACATATGTTAGGTATTTCATTATCAAAATAAATTGTTCTTATGATTCTATCAATATCCCCCTTTTTGATAATGATTATTAATTCACAATTTAGTATAAGGCCAAACGAAATGATGAAACTTCCCTGATATATGTCTATCTACGGTTTTCAGGAGAAATTTATTGCCCCCGTGACTGTAGGTTGTATGGATCCCCCTGTCTCTATTGAGGCTCCCCTGTCTTTATTGAGTCCCATCTACAAAATTGTAGGAACATATTCTCCCCCTTTGCCATAATTAAAAAGAGAGAAAGCAATATACAACAATTAAACAGAACATGCAATAGTAAGAAGAGTCAGAGTAGGAAAGCAGAAGGCCTTCAATATACAACCCAAAAAAAACAAAAGAAGGAACAAATCCCTATAGAAATATTGTCCAAAAGTATCAAAAAGATGGTATCAAAGGAGGAAGGTCAAGCGATCACCCAGAAAGTATTTCAAGATGTTGATAACCTTCCCACAAAAGGTATTGTAGGAACATTCACATTTTTAGGGAGTAAGATGTCTGGACAGAGATGGTAAGATCAGTATTGGAGGAGCTGACTCTACCTCTGAGAGAGTCAACTTGCTTGATTAACTTGTTGACTGTTGAGATGCCTTCCTACTTTATACCCGTCATTGCAATATGTAGCTTTCCCACATATGTACTCGTGTCCTTCTAAAGGAAAAATACCTTTTCAACAGCATCTTGAAGTGTCTCCAATCCACATTCCACAACAAGTATGCGAGTTTTGATTTCATCAGTTTCCTGTAGCAAGAGAAAAACTGACTCGGCAAATATCTTAGTCGGTTTGACCGTCTCAGCCTTGGCTTTGACAGAGTCTTTTTTAGCCCATTTGCTACCAACTTGTACATACCTCATACTCGAGAAAGTATGAGAGGTATAAGTGGCATTGATCTCAGTAGAGGTGAACATGGAGGGGTCAACCAAACGATCTACTAGAATTTGAGAGATGAGTAGTCTATGTGGTATGCTTGCTGAACCATTGGTGTTCTCGGCACTTTCCAGGATATATTATTTGAACCATACTGCCCAGTTGATGTGGTATTTCTTTAGCAGACAGGACAACACAGACATATCCCGAGTAGAGATGTTGCTTAGAGAGCCTTTACTGGGAAGAAGAGTGGTGGCAATAATGTGCGCAATAATACGATGCTCAAAACATAGGGATAAGGGACCAAAGTTAGACAGGTCAGCACCGGGCTCAACCACGACTGTCTTATAACCTTCCAGGGATACCTCAAAATCATCAAGCCAAACGCCATTCATGTATGGGACTATACCAGAGAATTTTGTACCAAAAACATCCTCAAACAAGAGATTATTGACAATATTACAACTACCCATAACAAGAGTTTCCAACTCACCACTGTCATGAGAGATACGGAGATTCACATAGAAAACAAATAGCCTCTTCAAAAAAATCAAGACCACAGATGCTAAACATAAGAGATAGTTTCTGAGCTTTGAGAAAAGAGCTTACCGAACAGTTGGAATCCCTCAACTGACTCAGATTAATCACCCTGCCAGGAACAATTAGTCGAGATTTGAAGCTGCCATACCTGTTTTTCTGTTCAACTCCCCAAAACCTTTACATGTCTTTGGGGGAGAGAGATCCAGAGGCACTAGGTCGAGGTTTCTTCTGATCCTTGTTCTTTTTTGCTGACGAGGCCTTTCTTTTGTACAATGGAGAGGGAGAAACCAAGGAGTCGTCCGAGGAATTGGAAGAGGTTAGAATGTTCACTTAGAAAGATCTCGAAGAATTAAGATCAGATCTTTTGAACGAGTTCTGATCATGATTGAGAGTGAATGAAGAAGAAAAACAGAGAAAATAAATAGAGAATAAGGGAAAGAGAAGAGTTGAAAGGGAGAAGAAAAGTCTTGAAGTTACAAGACGGAATGGAGAGGGTTTTATAGGGAAGAGAGACAGACGACAGGTAATATTTACTGAGGTGGAGAAACGATAGGGTTAGAATTAAACAACACAAAAAGGAAAAAAACAACATAAATAAGGTAAATAAATCACATTAATAAAAAGAGGTGATACCGAGACAATTACGAGAAAGGAAAATCTTACCTCAAGTAGGGGTTTGGTAAAAATATCAGCTAATTAATTTTCAGAATCGATAAATTCTAACGAAAAATCAGCATTTTCCACATGATCACGAATAAAATAATGCTTGATATCAATATGCTTAGCCCTAGAGTTATGCACAATATATTTAGATAAATTAATAACACTTGTATTATCACTAAAAATAGGGTCAAATTCATACAAAAGATTATAATCAATTAATTGGTGCATCATCCATAATAATTGAGTTCCACAATTTCCCATGACTAGATATGCAGATTCGATGGTAGATAAAGCAACTGAAGTTTACTTCTTACTGTGCCAAGAGATCCCTACCCAGAATTAGGAAAGTTCCACGGGTGCTTTTTCGATCATTTTTGTCACTTGCAAAATTAGCATATGAGTATCCAATTAGATCAAAGTGAGAGGAGTGAGGGTACCATAGTCCTAAATCAGTGGTTCTAATTAGATAGCGAATGATTCTTTTTACTATCGTGAGATGTGATTCTTTTGGTGCAAATTGGAAATATGCACACTTGCACACGCTAAACATAATGTTTGGTCGGCTGACAGTTAAATAAAGTAGAGATCCAACCATTCCTCGATACATATTTTCATCTACATCTTTCCTGGTACATCTGTCTCAAGACAAGTTGATGGAATCATGAGAGTTCCATAAGTATTTCCTTTATCCAACCCAAATTTCTTTATGAGTTCCTTAGTATATTTAGTTTGACAGATGAAGGTTACGTTAGTCGACTTCTTAATTTGTAAATCGAGGAAGAAGGTGAACTCTCCCATTAGACTCATCTAAATTCTCCCTTCATAAGATTAGCAAAATTCTCACACAGAGAGGGTTTAGAACTTCCAAAAATAATATCATCGACATAAATTAGAACTATGAGAATAAAAGATCTAGATCTTTTGATGAAAAGATTCATGTCGATTTTCCCTCTTTGAAAATTGTTATTGAGTAAAAAATTGCTTAATCTCTCATACTAAGCTTTAGGGGCTTGTTTGAGACCATAACGCGTTGTCGAGAGTTTGTAAACATAAGCAGGACAGGAAGAATTTTTAAAACCAAGAGGTTGTTTAACAAAAACCTCTTCTTTGATAAAGCCATTTAAGGAAGCACTTTTAACATCCATTTGAAAGAGTTTAAAAAGCTTATAGGATGCATATGCTAAAATAATTTGAACAGATTCTAACCTTGCTACCGGAGTAAAAGTTTCATCGTAATCAATACCTTCATTTTGGGAGTATCCTTGAACAGCTAATCTTGATTTGTTACAGATGACCTTTCCATCTTCATTTAGCTTATTTCGAAAGACCCATTTGGTTCCAAATAGTTTTTTGGCCTTTTAGTAAGGGTCCACACTTGGTTTCTTTCGAATTGTTTGAGTTCATCTTTCATGGCTTGTTTCCAAGATTCATCTTCCATTGCTTCATTGATACATTTTAGTTCAATTTGGGAGACTAGTGCTACATAGGCTTATTTTTTCAAGGATGCTTTCGTCTTTAACAGATCATCTGGTTTTCCCATTATGAAGTCATAAGGATAGCTAGCATTATGTCTCCATTCCCTAGGAATTTTGATTTTTTCTACTGGAATAGTCAACTCCGGCTCTGGGATAGTTGGCTCTTCTTTTGTTATTTGAACAGATATATTTGAGTGACTCTCAGTATTTATTTTTGGGAGTAGGTTTCAGATTCATGCATTCTTGGGTTAGTATCGTAAAAACTAACATGAAAAAATTCTTCAAGGCTTAAGGTTATTTTGTTGAAAACTCGAAAAGCACGACTGACACAGACATAGCCCAAAAATATACCTTCATCGCTCCTTGGATCAAACTTACCGAGATTTGTCTTGTCGTTGATATTAATGAAGCATTTGCATCCAAAAGGGTGAAAGTAGCTAATATTAGGTTTATGACCTCTGTTGAATTTTACACAACCTCTACTTGTATAACCTACACTCACATCTTTCTTTCTCTTTTTTTTTTTTTCAATTGTATACTCACGAGAATAAAAAGCTTTTATGAAAGACAATAGTAGACACCAATACAAGTTCAAGTAAAGTGTGTACTTTACAATTGTGATATAAGTAGGTTAATATAGTGGTGAGGATTGCTTTTTTAAGGAATAATCCAAGGAAGTTTCAAAGCAATGATATCGATTGAATTCTTGATTTTGGTTGATTGATTCATGTCCATATCAAATATGTGCATGAGCAAACCGATTCATTTATTTTCTTAGAGATTTTCTTGTGATCTTGATACTCTTCCTTCTTTTGAAGATATTCTTGTAATCTTGAAATGTCAAATCTCGAGGCTACCCCCTTGACATAAACACAGGACTTAGGATCACGAGTGACTTCAAGCTAACCCTGAGCTAGCATATCATAAGCATGCTAGATGAACTGAAGTAAGAAATACTATGCGGAAGCTTTAAACATGATATAAACTGAAATGATGGGGAATACCCAATACTATCAGAATGTATAAACTTTGAGTTTAATGACAATTGAAAGATTAAACTCCAAACTAAAACTGAATCTATCTATGTCTGAATAAAAGCCTCTAACTGCTAGTGATGTTGGGACATCCCCCCAACTAACTCTAGCAAAAACTGGAATTGAAAGACCGAAAGTAAAAGAAAACATGTCTATCGTCCTCGGAAAATGAGGACTCACCACTGATGATGTTGAACTAGAGATCGGGAACCGATCAATGTATGATCTGAATGCTGAGGACCTAAACCTACATCACGAGAAGATGTAGCGCAAAGTATGCATCACTACTTGAAAAGTACTGAGCATGCATGATAGAATAAAGCTGAATAATATACATAACTGAAAAAAGCATACTGAACAATGATAAATATACTAAACATACTGAATATGAACTAAATTGAATGCAATAACCAAATATATAACATGCTGAAACTGAATACTTAACTGTACTAATAACCTGGTCAACGCAATAGAGTCTGACTGTGGGAGCTACTAATAATCGACATAAAATCACGTGAGTTAAACGTGGAGTCTGATGTATACGCCTCATTGAGAGGACCCAATATACCCTGCCAGAGGTATATAGGCATGACTGGCGTGATCACTAAAATGATGCCCACAGAGGGGACTTATAAACCTACGGGGGCAAGTAGTTCTTAGACTTTGAGGGTGGCTGACCTTAGTCCAACTCAGTATTAAGCCTACTTCTAAGTAGAATGTGTAAATTATAACATAACTGAAGTAAACTGGATAGCTCTATATTCTGACATGCTAACTGAAAATGTAACATTAAGTACTGATAATGAAATATTTGAAAACTGAGGCATGTATATCTATTTATCTATCCTAGCTAGTGTAATTCATGAACTAAAATAACTACACAACTAGGTTCTAAGTTTCATGCAAGAATCTACGCAAAACAACACTAAGACATGATAATCTGATTAAGAACGTTACAATAACTAAATCATGATAATTATCTGAAATTCTAGAAACCCTAAGTCTAGATAATATGAAGGGAATCAACAATCTGACTGAATTCTAGGGACCTTATGGGTGAAAGGAACCCACTAGTGAATTCGACATACCTGGTGACTAATTTCATGGAGAAATATTTTGATTTTAATGCTGGAATCAAAGAAAAACCTTGCTACTGTTCTTGAGGAAAAATGGTGCTTCTTTCTCCCTCTTTTTCTCTAAGTTTGAATGATTTAGGTGAAAGATCGATTAGGTTAGGTTCCGATTAAGTTACAAGGCTCAAACTGACAAAAATGACGTAGTTTAGGGGTTAAATGACATAGTTTAGGTGTCTAACGCATAGGGGAAAATACCAAAACGACCCTACTTAAAATCTGACGAGGGCTGACCACGAGCCCTATGATGAGCCATCACAGGGACCATAGACCATCAAGTTAGTCGTGGTCCTTGGACAATAGCTGCTGGTTCTTCACCCTTTCCCTCTACAGTCCACTTCACGAACCATGTGAAGGATCACGGACCATGAATGTCTCCGTGGTCCTTTACTTAGGCTACAAGCCTACTAGATCGACTTCATGGAAGCCACCATGGCCCGTGAAGGGCTCTGTGGTCTGATGTATGAGCATGGTGGGTTCTGCCTGGCTGCCATGAGCCTTCTAATGGCTCGTGTGGTGGTCCATGATCCGTGAAAGGTCCCATGGTCCACCACTTCTGGCTGGTTGTGAATCCACGAACAGGTCGACGGACCGTGGTTCCTTTCACGATTCGTGAACCCTATCGTGGTTCACCTGGTTCTTCTGGTTTTCTGCTGAAAGTTCTAAGTTTCATTTCTAAGGTGTTACAATAACTCCCTCTTGGGAACATTCGTCCTTGAATGAATACTAAACTAGTTGGATAAGGAGGGAAAGAGATGCAAACCCTACCACTAAGTACTAACACTGAAATCTGATTGAACTAAGTTCAAGAACATGCAAGTACGCTGAAAATGTAAGTATAACTGAAGGCACATAATACTAAGATTGAAATTATGCAAAAGTAACTGAAAGACTGGAGATGAACTTTTACCACAAGCTTGAATGGAATCGGAAGGAAATAGATGAGGATACTTGCCTTTCATGGCTGCTTCTGCTTCCCAAGTAGCTCCCTCTATGGACTGACTCCTCCACAAAACCTTAACTAAAGTGCCTCTTTGTTCCTCAACCTTCGAACCTGATGAACAAGAATCTTAACTGGCACCTCTTCATAAGTGAGACTATCCTTCACATCCACACTTTCTAATGGTACAATAGATGCTGGATCACCGACACATTTCTTCAACAAGTAAATGTGAAAGACTGGATGGACTGCAGCTAGTTCTGCTGGAAACTCTAACTCATAAACCATTTTACCAACCCTTTTCAAGATCTTGTAAGGGCCTACATATCTAGGACTGAGCTTCTCTTTCTTTCCAAACTCATCACCCCCTTCATAGGTGACACTTTCAAGAAAACCCAATCATCGATTTGGAACTCCAAGTCCCTTCTCATTACATCCGCATAGGATTTCTGGTGACTCTGGGCTGTCTTAAGTCTATCTCTGATAAGCTAAAGTTTTTCCATAGCATCATGAACTGAATCTGGACCTATCAAGGCTTCTTCACCTACTTCAAACCAACCAACTGGAGATCTTTATCTACGCCATATAAGGCCTCATACAAGGCCATCTGAATACTGGAATGGTAACTGTTATTGTAGGCGAACTCTATAAGAGGTAGGTGATCATCCCAACTGCCCTTGAAATTGATCACACAAGCTCTCAACATGTCCTCTAAGGTATGAATGGTAGACTCTGCCTGACCATCCGTCTTTAGAAGAAATGTTGTGCTGAGATTAACCTGAGTACCAAGACCTTTCTTAAATGACTTCCAGAAATGAGAGGTAAACTGAGGACCTCTATCTGAGATGATAGACAAAGGAACCCCATCCAACTTGAATATCTCATTAATGTAAAGCTTGGCGTAGTCCTCCACCGAATCTGTAGTCTTAACAACCAAAAAGTGCGCGGACTAGGTAACTTTGTCTACTATCACCCAAATGGAGTCATGCTGCCTGCGAGTACGAGGTAAACCTATGATGAAGTCCATGTTATATCACTTCCCACTTCCATGTAGGAATGTTGATCTCTTGAGTTATACCTCCTGGTTTGTGATGTTCTACCTTCACCTGTTGACTATTAGGGCACTTAGCCACAAAATCTGCTATATCCTTTTTCATGCCATTCCACCAAAAGACTTCCCGTAAATCATGGTACACCTTAGGAACACATAAACGACCCTGGTAGCAAAGCACACCATCTCCCCATTGGGAGAAAACTTCAACTTTATGTTGATGAACTGCACCCTTCAGTTGAAGCACTATAGGATCACTATCTTGTTTCTCATTAACCTCTACTACCAATGAAGATTCTGACCCATTCTAGAGTGTCACACCACCATCTAATATGCTCATAAGGCAAACTCTCAAGTGAGCAAGCCGGTGAACATCTTTTGCTAGTTCTTTCCTTTGTTCCTCAACATGTGCTACACTACCTATGAATAGTCTGATAAGAGCATCAGCTACTACATTGGCCTTACCAGAAGGTAAAGCACATTCATATCATAGTCCTTAAGGAACTCAAGCCATCTTCTCTGGTGAAGATTTAACTCTTTCTGGGTGAACACATACTGAGGGCTCTTATGGTCTGTGAACACATCTACGTGAACACCATACAAGTAGTTTCTCCAAATCTTTAGGGAAAATACTACGGCTGGAAGCTTGAGGTCATGAGTTGGATAGTTCTTCTCATGCAGTTTGAGCTGTCTAGAAGCATAAGTTATAACCTTACCTCTCTGCATCAACACACAACCTAGGCCGACTCTGAATGCATCACAATAGATCACATAACCGTTTGAACCCTCTGGTAGAGTCAAAACATGAGTTGTAGTCAATCTAGTTTTCAGTTCTGAGAAGCTCTTCTCACAATCATATAACCACTGGAACTTAACCTTTTTCTGAGTCAACTTAGTCAATGGAGAAGCTATGGATGAAAATCTTTCCACGAACCTTTTGTAATAACCAGCCAAACCTAAGAAACTTCTGATATATGTAGGAGAGGTAGGTCCGGGCCATTGTTTCACTGCCTTTATTTTCTGAGAATCCACTCGGATCCCTTTGCTAGACACTATATGCCCAAGAAAAGCAACAAATTGTAACCAAAACTCACACTTATTAAACTTAGCGAATAACTAGTGATCTTTGAGAGTTTGCAGGACAACCCTCAAGTAAGTCACATGTTCTTCCTCATTCCTAGAGCAAATGAGGATATCGTCAATTAAGACGATTACAAATAAGTCCAACTACTATTTGAACACCCTGTTCATCAAATCCATTAAAGCTGCATGAGCATTGGTTAGTCCAAATGACATAACTACAAATTCATAATGACCATACCGAATTATGAAGGTTGTTTTTGGGATGTCAATATCTTTGACTTTGAGCTGATGATAATCGAATCTGAGGTCTATCTTTGAGAAATGACTAGCACCCTGAAGTTGGTCAAACAAGTCATAAATCTTGGGGATAGGGTACTTATTTTTTATTGTGACTTTGTTCAACTGCCCATAGTCAATACACATCATGAGAGAACTATCTTTATTTTTCACGAACAACACTGGTGCACCCCATGGGGAAATACTAGATCTGATGAAACCCTTATCTAGGAGGTCTTTCAACTATTCTTTCAATTCCTTAAGCTCAGCGGGAGCCATTTTGTAAGGAGGAATAGAAATAGGCTGGGTATCTGGAAGGAGATCAATTCTGAAGTCGATTTCCCTTTCGGGAGAAACTCCGGGAAGATCTTCTAGAAACACTTCTGGAAACTTATTTACTACTGAAACTAACTCAAGAGTTGGGGTTTCAGAGCTTGAATCCTTAACCCGAACTAGATGATAGATATACCCCTTAGAGATCATCTTTCTGGACTTAAGGTAGGAAATGAATTGACCCGTAGGCACTAAGCTACTACCCTTCCATTCTAAGACTGATTCGCTTGGAAACTGAAAACGAACGATCCTAGTTCTACAATCGACTGAGGCATAACAGGAATGTAATAATCCATGCCTCGAATGATATCAAAGTCTACCATTCTAACTCTACAAGGTCTGCTGAGGTGACTTTCTAGGAGACTCTGATAGGGCAATTTCTGTATACCCATCTAGTTTTAACTGTGTCACCAACTGGAGTAGTGACTGAGAAAGGTTCTGAGAGAGTTTCTAGACTGACATCGAAGTTTACTACTATATATAGAGTTACAAAGGAAATAGTAGCCCCTAGATCTAACAAAGCATAAACATCTAAATGAAAAACTCTAACCACATCAGGAGAATCTTCTTGATCTTGGCAAGCCTAGAGAGCATACAACCTATTTTGGCGATGACCGCCACCTGTACCAGATGAAGCACCCTGCTGTGTTGGGCGACCTGCTGGTGCTGCTAGAGCTGTAGACTGAGCCCTACTATTATTGCCTTCTTGACTCTGTTTAGAAGAAGGACAATCTCTCAACCTATGACTAGACTTACCACACCCAAAGCATCCTTCCTTTCCTGCAAGACACTCGCCCAGATGGTTCTTACCACACTTTGGACAAGTTGGGTAGGTTCTGGTATCTAAAAACTCCCCTAATACCCTACATTTTTTATCCTATCAAAACCTAGGGGATGGAGCACTAGCTGATGAAGGTGTTGGAGCTGAAGACTTTTGCTGAAACTGCGAGCGATTTCCACCACCCTATTTCAGCTGAGAGTAATCATAGTTGTCTGTCCTAGCCTTTTTGTTGTCCTTAACGTGTTCCCTAAGCTTATCTCCCTCAACATGCTGAGCATGAGTCATGAACTTAGAGATATTCATATCCTCGAACAACATCGCATTTCCGCACTCTGTGTTCAACAAGTCATATACCCTAAATAGTAACTTACTCATTTGTGCCATGGAATCATCAACCATATGTAGAGCATACCTGGAGAGCTGGGTGAACTTAAGTCCGTACTCTTAAACTGTCATAGAACTTTGCCTCAAATTTATGAACTCCTGAGCTTTTGCCTCTCTCAACTCTCTTGGAAAGAACCTGTCCAGAAAAGCTCCAGTAAAACACTCCCAAGTCATAGGAGCTGCATTCTCACCCCTGTTCTCCTTCCATTGAGTGAACTAAATGTGAGCTGCATCCTTGAGCTGGTAGGATACCAACTCTACCCTATCATTGCCAGTTACTTGCATCACTCCAAAGATCTTCTTGACCTCATCAATGAAGTTCTGAGGGTCCTCACCAACTTGTGACCCTAGAAACTCAGGTGGATTCATCTGAACAAAATCATGAACCCTAGCTGCCACTGATCCACCACTAGCATTTGCAGGAACTAGAATTTCTTGATTGTTATGGTTGGCTATACTCTAGCCAAAAACTGAATGGCATTTGAAAACTTTGCATTCCAAACTTCATGATCTGGGACTAGAGGAACTGCGTTAGCGTTGCCGGCATTGTCATTACTTGTATAAGCTCTATGAGAAGGCATGATTTGAAACACATAACGTTGAGTTAGAAAGAAGATCGTACCCACGCACGACAAGAATAACAAGAAAGTGAAGTTTTCCTAAAACAATTCATATCCTCCCTCTCATTAGATGTGGTGCACTTCACACCCATTAAAAGGACTCTACTTAGTGCAGCTTTTCAGACATCCTAGAACTCTTAAACCTAATGCTCTGCTATCAACTTTGTCACGCCCCAAGGCTACCCCCTTGATGTAAATAGGGGACTTAGGATCACGAGTGACCCCAAGCTAACCCTGAGATGGAATATCATAAGCATACTAGATAAACTAAAGTAACAAAAATACTGTACGGAAGCTTTAAACATGATTTAAACTGAAATGATGAGGAATACCCAGCACTATCTAAATGTATAAACTTTAAGTTTAATGATAATTGAAAGATCAAACTCCAAACTAAAACTGAATCTATATATGTCTGAATAAAAGCCTCTAACTGATTAGTGATGCTGGGACATGCCCCCAACTAACTCTAGAAAAAACTGAAACTGAAAGACTGAAAGTAAAAGAAAACATGTCTATCTTCATTGGAAAATGAGGACTCACCACTGATGCTGCTGAACTGGAGATCGGAAACCAATCTATGTGTGATCTGAATACTGAGGACCTAAACCTACATCACAAGAAGATGTAGCATAAAATATGTGTCAATACTTGAAAGGTACTAAGTATGTAGGATAGAATAAAGTTGAACAATATACATAACTGAACAAATCATACTGAGCAATGATAAATATATTGAACATACTGAATATGAACTAAAGTGAATGCAATGACCAAATTTATAACATGCTGAAACTAAATACTGAATTGTACTGATAACATGGTCAATGCAATAAAATCTGACTGTGTGAGCTACTAATAATCGACATAAAACCACGTGAGTTAAACGTGGAGTCCGATGTATATGACCCATCGAGAGGACCCAATATACCCTGCCAGAGGTGTAAAGACATGACTGGTGTGATCACTAAAATGATGCCCACAGAGGGGACTTATAAACCTACGGGGGCACTTAGTTCTTGGACTTTGAGGATTATTGACCCTAGTCCAACTCGGTATTAAGCCTACTCTCAACTAGAATGTGTAAATTATAACATAACTAAAGTAAACTAGATAGCTCAATATTCTGACATGCTAACTGAAAATGCAACATTAAGTACTGATAATGAAACATTTGAAAACTGAGGCATGTATATCTATTTATCTGTCCTAGCTAGTGTAATTCATGAACTAAAAGAACTAGACAACTAGGTTTCTGAGTTTCATGCAAGAATCTACGCAAAACAACACTAAGACATGATAATCTGATTAAGAACATTATAATAACTAAATCATGATAGTTATCTAAAATTTTAGAAACCCTAGGTCTAGATAATATGAAGGGAATTAAGAATCTGACTGAATTCTAGGGACCTTATGGGTGAAAGTAACCCACTAGTGAAATCCCACATACCTGGTACAGAATTTCATTGAGAAATCTTTTGATTTCAAGGCTGGAATCAAAGAAAACCATTGTTGTTGTTCTTGAGGAAAAAAGGTGCCTCTTTTTCTCTCTTTTTCTCTAAGTTTGAATGATTTAGGTGAAAGATCGATTAGGTTAGGTTTCGATTAAGTTACTAGGCTCAAATTGACCAAAACGATGTAGTATAAGGGTTAAACGATGTAGTTTAGGTGTCCAACACATACGGAAAAAGACTAAAATGACCCCACTTAAAATCTGACGAGGGTTGACCACGGGCCTTATGATGGGCCGTCACAGGGACCACGGACCGTCAAGTTAGTCGTAGTCCTTGGCCAATAGCTGTTGGTTCTTGGCCCTTTCTCTCTATGGTCCATTTCACAGACCGTGTGAAGGATCACGGACTGTGAAGGTCCCCATTGTCCTTCAGTTGGGCAAGGGGCCTACTGACTCGACTTCATGGAAGCCACCACGGCCCGTGAAGAGCTCCGTGGTGTGATGTCTGAGCGTGGTGGGTTCTGCCTGGCTTCCACGAGCCTCCCAACGGCTCGTGTTGTGGTCTACGACCCGTGAAGGGTCCCGTGGTCCACCACTTCTGGGCTGGTTGTGAGTCCACGAATAGGTCGACGGACCGTGGTTCCTTTCACGGTCCGTGAACCCTGTCGTGGTTCACCTGGTTCTGCTGGTTTTCCACTGAAAGTTCTAAGTTTGATTTCTAAGGTGTTACATGAAACTTGGCTGAATTTATTGATTGTCTATCTTCCAGATTTACTTCATCCAAGTCAGTTGTTAGGATCATGGTTGCTTTGATTCTGTATCCCTTGAATGATGGCTTTCCTTCATGTGTTTCTTCAGTGAGTGCAGCTCTTTACTTCCTTCCTTGCAATGCTTCTTTGGTGTCCTTCCTTTTTGATTCACTTGCCTACAATTTATTATACATAGGTTAGGTTATTCATTAGCAAAATAAATCGCTTTTATGATTCTATCAGTGGTTAGAAGGAAAGTGAAATAGTTATATTAATTAATATTAAACAACATGTCTCGTGCATGGTGGCCTTCCGTTGAATTCTCAAAAGAATTATTTTCTCTTCGTCACCTCATAGGCAGGATTGACCTGTAATTGAGAACTTCTACGCACAATCTTCCTCTAAATACTTTTAGTTTTTAGCCTCTAAATAAGGTATACAATTTCTAGAAAATACAAAGATTATCTCACAAAGGCAACTGTTCAACAATTTTTAATTTTAAGTTGTACATCAACATAATAGAAGAAAAAGCACCACAAAGGGTGAACATATATACATGTTAGTCATTGTTACATGAACACTATTATTAAAACATTCGCATACCTCATAGCTGATGAATCCGTAGTGATTCATTTTAAAATTAGTCATGATAACTAATTTAAGAGTCATTATAACGTTAGAAACAAACCCCAAAATTTAAAACTCGACTCAAAGTCTTTTATTTCTATGATAGTAGGTTTAAGGGTTGGAATCAATAACTCTAATCTAATGTTAATTAATTGGTTACATATTAAATAAGCATGAGACAAAATTGATTTTGTGTAATAATTTTGTAAAAGAAGTAGGATTTGGGTTACCAAATGAAGATAATGGTATTGGGTATGTGGTACGGCCAATTTAATGATGTGATATTACGAAAAATAATATTATTAAGATTAGCTAATTAATTATCACTGTTAGTTTGTAAGCTTTCCTAGCATTCTGTTCATTTTGTTAGTTATTCTTTTAGTTAGTGATTAGTGATCATAGTTGCCAGTTGTGAGTTAGTTACTAGCTAGATATTTTGTTTCACTCTTGTATAAATACGCAAATTCACAATGGAGATCAATAGAATGATCTTCCGAAAATTCCTTTCTTCTTCTTTGCCCTTACTCTGAAGAATTACGACACTAATAAATAGTTGTTTCTTTGGCATAGTTTTCTCAACATGGTATCAAAGTTCAGGTCAATTTGATCAGTATTATCTTTTGTACTTCTTCCACTTTTCAAATACATTTTTTTCAGTAAACTCCATATCTGCATTTTCCCTTTTTCTCCCTTCTAAATTGCGATATCTATGGTTTTTGGTTAAGTTTTTCTGCTAATGTTTAAGTGTTGAGCATATACATCTAGTTCCTCATTTTCTTTTTTCCAATTTAATCCACAATGGTTTCTAAAAATGGTGATTAATCGAGTAGCAATATTGTTGTTGTTACTGGTGTTGGGAGATGCTAGTTCTTCCCTATATATGCACCAAAATTTTCAAGGTGGATATCGAAACAACAATCAAAATTTCAGGTTCAATAAGAGGAAAGGCCTTATGGCTGATATACATGGTTTCTCTTCTAATGTGATGTCTACTGGAGGAGAGGTACATAGGGGCACACTTGATGACCAACACAACCTTAGACTAACAAGAGAAAAATGTGACCAATTTGTGAATTTGTTGCACCACTTTCAAGTTGAGCAACAGGGACATAAGGACAAACATAGGGATCTTGTGAATGGCAATGTGAATTTTGCAGGTATGATTGTTCGTACTTCATCTGTTGATTCTAGTAAATTGTAATGCAGGTGTTTCAAAAACAAGTTTGACTCTTGGACTCCAGACTCAGAAGCCTCTAACCATATGTCCTTTGATATGGAACCCCTAACCAACTTCATTTATCTCCCTTACCCCTTACTGATTACTCTACCAAAATGTTATAAGGTGAAAGTCATTCAAACTGGTAGTGTGAAACTTGCATGAAACATTGATTTACATAGTCTTATATGTGCATTGTTTTAAATATAGTCTTGTATCTACTCATTGTCTCTCCAAATTTATACCTAATATTTCACTAAAACTTCATGCATTCTGCAAGCCCCTTCAATGAAGAGGCTTCTAGAAATTGGTGAAGCTAGAGATGGACTCTACTTTCTTTGTTCCAAGTGTCTAAAGAATAACAACGATTCTGCTACTAAGTGTGCTAGTTGTGCTGTTTCAAGTCCTAGTATTTCTACTTATAAGTCTGAGGTTTTTCCTATTCTCTCATGTAACTACCCTACTTAGAACTTCATTGTAAAATAACACTTTTAGAGCTAATGAGTGCTCACAATCCATTGTACAAAATGATGTTTCCAAAACTAAAAATTAGCCTCATGTTTTTGTGTCTCTTATGTCTCATGCTTGTGATGTGAATATATTGTGGCACAATACACTTGGACATGTACCCTTTGTGAAAATGAGGGAGATTGAATCAATACCTGGACACTTTTCCACCAAACAACCCTTTATATGCAATATTTGTCCAATGGCAAGGCACGATAGATTACCATTTCCTTATAGAACCAACACATCCACCAAAATCTTTCAGATTTTACACATTGATCTTTGGGCCCCCTACCATACATTAACACAAGACAACTATAGATATTTCATCACCCTTGTCGATGACTATATCTGGTGCATATGGACTCAATTATTTCCATGTAAAAGTAAAACCTTAGTTGCCAGTAAAATCTTCATCTTTATGATTTAGAATCAATTTTATACCAGTGTTAAGTCCATAGAATAAACAATGGACTTGAGTTCATAAATGTAGAAACATCATCCTTCTTGAAATCAAAGGGAATAATCCATTAAAAAACTTGTCCCTACACACCATAACAAAATGGAGTGGTAGAAAGAAAACACAAATACCTTTTGAAAACTGCCAAAGGACTTCTTTTTAAATCCAAATTACCACTCAAGTAGTGGGGAGAGTATGTGTTATGTGCCACATATATCATCAATAGACTCCCCACTTTACACATTAAAAGAAAATTCCCATATGAATTAGTGTAAAGCCCAAACAATCATATTTTCACTTGAAAACCTTTGGATGCCTATGCTTCCCTACTGTTCCAAAATATCATAGGGACAAGTTCCAAGCCAAGGCCACATCCCCACATCTTTGTATGATACCATTTTGGATCAAAGGGTGATCTTAGGCGTATCTATATGCCTAGAAACCTAATAATACCCGTATTTAAGCCAAGTTTGGAATTAATTTATGTTGATTTATAGTCATGTCAAGTATTTTGATTGTATACATGCTAACCAATATGATTAGTTGTGTAGGTAAGCTTGAATGAAGAAACGAGCACTAAAATGGGCATCAGGAAACACAAAAAGATCCACATTAAAAAGAACCAAGAAATAAGAAGGAAGAAATAAAGATCAAGAAGAATATGTATCCTCTCCGCATCATGGAGAGGAATGTTAGTATGGATCGAGCAACTGAAAATGGAGACAAAAGGGTCTGTACCCTCTCTGCGTCGTGGAGGGGGGTTTTTAATTTCGTTCGAGAAGGAGTATTTGAGGCAGAGTGGTCCGTGTAGTGGTTGCGTAGCGGAGAGGGATTTTTCATTTCGTTTGAGGTAGAGTGGTTTGTGTAGTGGCTGCATCGCGGAGAGGAGTACTTGCCATAAAATGAATCTGAACAACAGCTTCGCGTCACGCCCATACTTGCCTATTTTGGCCGTTTCGACTTTAGTATAAATAGACTAATATTTTAGTTTGTTAGTTATTCTTTTTTTGGGTTTTGAAGAACGACGATTTGGAGAGCTATTTCATCACTTTTTAGGCTTCTTTCCTAAACTCTTCTACTTTCAATCTATTTATGATATTTAAACGTTGCTTGATCGAAAATACTATTATGAGTAGCTAATTTTCCTAGTTCTAGGGTGTGGCTACATGATGATTGTAATTTATTGAGTTTTTATGGATTGACATTAACTATCATATGAATCTATCTTATGTTCTTTCTTTTCGTATTTCATGCCTGATCACCATTGAAATAAACATATTGTCTAAATTGAACTCGGGAGAGGAATAAGAGGATAGAACGTGGGGCATGAGGAGCATGATTTTTTCTTAAGAATTATAGTTAATTTGTATCTAGGATAAGGATATACCTAAAAACCTTACTTGGTCATTATACGAGAAGAAATCATAATGCTCGGTAATTGGTCCAACCTATCCCTGCTCAACGATGTAGTTAGGTTTCTAGTTATCGTAGGCGATTAGAGGTCGGGAGACCATAGTCATATATTTAACCCTATGATCATTGATTCAATGGTTGATAAGTCTCCATTTAACAAGATACTTTTCATGATTCCTGAAGTGAGCTACAACCCTGGTCCTTACCCAATCATTGTTTGAAACCTTAAAAATTGAATCACGTTTGTTTAGTTCTTGTTTAAATTTAAATTATAAAATCACTCAATCTTGTAACCTTGATAACACTTTTGTTGAACTGAAAGTATAGGAAAAATCAAGTTATTCTAATCGTGAGTCTCTGTGGGTATGATACCCGACTCTTCATAAGAGAAACTTTAATACTTGAATGACCACGTACACTTGCGTGTGCGATTTGGGAGCAACAAGTTTTTGGCGCTGCTGCCAAGGACTTTAAAATTAGGAAGTATTTTATTTCTCTGATTTCTGAAGTTAAAAGCAAGTGTTGACAACTTGATCTTAGCGATTCATTTTGCAGGCTGTGTTGAATTTCCAAACTAGAAGACGATGAGGACTTTGTAGAGCCTCTAACTGAACCAGAAAGATTCGTTCATTACCGCAAAGACGACTCACTTATCCAGTCCGTCTTGTTTCTAGTGAACCAACATCTCTGGTAGCAAAAGTTGAGCAAGAAGAACCTGCTCTAATGACTGAGATGAAAGTAAGAGACGTGGCAATCCCACGTACCACCAATATGACTTCATGCATTCAGAAACCTAAAGTTGGTGGAAGATTTGAACTGAAGCAGAGTATGGTGCAATTATTACACACAAATGGACAGTCCACTGATGTATCGCACGAGGATCTAACAGTCCATATCCAAAATTTCCTCGAGATCAGCGATACCTACACTCCAACTGGAGTAAATGTAGATTACGTGAGGCTCACTTTATTTCCCTTTTCTCTGTTGGGGGAAGCAAAAATATGGTTGAGTTCTAAGCCTGCTAACTCCATTACCTCATGGGGCGATCTTGCACAGAAGTTCCTTATTAGATTTTTCCCATCTGTGAAACCAACTAAGTTAATGAGCGATATCCTGAGTTTCTGACAAAAAGGAAGAGAGAACATATACCAGGCTTGGTATAGGTTCAAATAAATGTTGATGAGTTGTCCACATCATCATGAGGCTAACGAGGTGTGGGTCCATACCTTCATTGAAGGATTGGAGCCTAACACCAAGATTTTACTTGATTCTGCTACAGGTGGACAGGCTTTGGAGAATACTTATGCTAAGTTATTCACCTTGCTGAACAGGATTTCACAGTGTAACCCCGAGTGGAACGGAGGAAGAGTTAAACCCGTGATACAGAAAACTGCCGGAATGTTGGAGGTAGATGCAGTGACTGCTTTAACTGCACAAATTGCTATAATGTAGAACATGATGAACACTCACTTCAGCAACATATCGCTGGGACAACAACCAGCTCAGGTGAATGCAGTCTAACAACAATCGACTTGGTGTGAAATTTGTGGAGGAGGAGATCATAGTGCAGAGGTTGTGGTGCAAACCCGGACTTTTCAAATTTTGTAGGAAATGCACAACGTGGTGGAGGTCATCAGAATTATGGAAACTCCTATAATCCAAGTTGACGGAATCATCCAAATTTTTCCTAGGGAGTTAATCAGAATCAGGCCCAAGGCCAGAATCAATTAAGACCTTAGGGGAATGCACATGGGTATCAACAACAGGACCAACGGGAGCAGCCCAATAAGCAGCCAAGTAACATAAGCATGGAGGAGATGTTGAAGAAGATTATGGCTGCTTGATATACTGTGAATTTACATTATTTTAAATACATTTCACTTAAGAGTTGTGTGTGTCTAGGGCCATTTTGTATTAGAAATAATGTGTTTTGTATCATGTTTGCATGAAATAGGCTTGGACGTCAAGTGAGATGACAACTGAAAAATCTGCAGAAGTGGCCACGCATGGAGGGACGTACGGACCGTAGGTCATATGACGGTCCGTCAATGATGGGCGTAGATAGGATCTTTAGGGAAGTATGACCAAGTGTGGAACAACGAAACAACCTACGAACCGAAGGTCGACCTATGGGTCGTCCTGCACGTCCGTAAAAGATAAACTGGGAATCAAAGTTCCAATACTTGATGAAAATCCTAAGAGTGGAGCCACGGAAGAGGTTGCACGTCCGTCAGTGATGAACTGTGAGTTGAAGGTTCCAGGCCTTGCAGAAAAAGTCTAAGTGTTGACTAACAGAGGGGAAGTATAAGCGGTCGTCGTCAAATAAAGAACCCAACTTGTAGGTTGGGGTCGATCCCACGAGGAATATGGTTCAAACTTAAACTTAACTCACTATTATATTTGATACGCTCAAATTACACTTCCCTAAAGAAGTATAAGCGGTCGTCGTCAAATAAAGAACCTAACTTGTAGTTTGGGGTCGATCCCATGAGGAATATGGTTCAAACTTAAACTCAACTCACTATTATATCCATTTAGTCAAGTTATTTCAGAGACAAGTAATTAAAGGGGAGGGTGGGGGGGATTTGTGAAACAAATAACTGATTGTTGTTTAAGTAACAAGTGAGCAAGATTCAAACTTTGTTGTTATCAATGAGAGAGAGAAATTGGGTGTATGTGTTCCCTATAAGCTCTTAATGTGGTAATCCTAAAAATAGTAATCATTTCCTAGTGTTTTAATGCAAAGTTGGTAAGTTAGGTATCCCTAAGTGATTGGTCCTCTAAATAGGGAATTTCACGCCTCACCTTGGTCCGGCTACGTTTGTATAATTTATTAACTCTTACCTTTACCTCAGATTAGACATCACATCAATGTATGACTTAGTTTTCACCGTCGCACCAATTGACATTAGACTATTAGATAGTATCACACTAAATCTCTGTTGATAATTCTTTTCTTATTAACTACCTCATTGGTCCGGCAAGTAGCAACAAGGTGAGTTCTAACTTTGGCCACCGTTAAAAAAAATTTTAAACGAAAAATTACCAATACATGCATCAACACTACTCAAGAATTACTTAGTTATTATTCATACGTTGTTAATTGCTCATTGTTCCCACAACCCTAGTTGTGGATTTAGTTACTCATGCTTGAAAGAACACAATTCATATTTTGATAAAAAGAATTCATGAACTTACGATTAGAGTAGAAGAAACCCGAAATCTCCAATTGAAATTCAAGGCACAAATCTTTATAAACCGAAATCCAGAAATCAAATTGCCAAAGTTTGCAAGTTAATTCCCAAGAACGTATCAAGAACTAAAAGCAAACAATAGTGTCTAACCCCAAAAAATTAGGTTTACATACCCTATTTAAAGAAAAACATGTCCTGAACAAAAAGAAAACAAAATAAGGAAATAAAATTTCTGGACACGGCTTTGATCGACGACTCGACCTACAGACCATGGGTCGACCTACGGTCTGTAGGTCCCCTCCGTTGGTCAACACTTAGACTTTTTCTGCAAGGCCTGGAAACTTCAACTCCAGTTCATCACTGACGGAGTCCGTGGGTCCTCTTCCGTGTCTCCACACTTAGGATTTTCATCAGGTACTGGAACTTTGACTCCCAGTTCATCTTCTACGGACATGCAGGATGGCCCGTACGCCGACCTACGGTCCGTAGGTTGCTTCGTTGTTCCACAGTTGGTCAGACTTCCCTGAAGCTCCTATCTACGCCTACCATCGACGAACCGTCAAAGGATGTACGGTCCGTAGGTCCCTCCGTGGTGGCCACTTCTGTAGATTTTTCAGTTGTCATCTCACTTTACCACGTCCAAGCCTATTTCCTTCAAACATGATACAAAACACATTATTTATAATACAATAGGGCCCTAGACACACAAAAATCTTAAGGGAAATGTATTAAAAATACCATAAACTCACGGTATATCAACACCCTCAACTTAAACATGTTGTTTGTCCTCAAGCGACACACTAACACTCGTGTAGAAGTAGACATAAAAACTCAAGCAAT
>NC_064292.1:16399883-16436909 GCF_019186545.1 Solanum stenotomum | reverse complement strand
CACGCCCTATACTGTGGGGTCTTGATTTGAGTCTGCAACATGGACTTGGGGGCCTTGACCTACGAAGGCCATCCACGGGGGGTGGATGGACCTACGGGGAGTAGGTCCGCATTCGTAGGTCATTAGATTTTTGCAGCTTCTTGGTTTTAGGCAACCTTGGGGGTTTAGACTTTAGGGTCCCCTCAATGACCCTTGGTTGGTCTTTGGGGGGTCGTACCTTGAAGTGTAACCCCTAGACACCTCAACCTAAGCTCTGGAAGTCCATATACAACCTACAACCAAACATCAACCTCAAAAGCTCACATGTAAGGCTCTAGTTTCACCTACTAGTTTCCATTAGGCTCTATCTTGGTCTTACTAGTTTTTTGGGTTATTACATTTCTGTTGGTGTTTTGGATGATGAAGGATATGTTAGTACCAACGGTGATGGAAAATGGAAACTCATTAAGGGTTCCTTGGTTGTGGCTCGTAGTAACAAATGTCGTGGTCTATACTGGACTACGGCTTCTACTTGTGTTGATATGGTGAATGCTTTTGAGAGGAATAACTCTTCAACGTTATGGCACAAGAGGCTTAGCAACATCAGCGAGAAATGACTTAATGTTTTAGCTAAGAAGAAATTATTGTCAAACTTCAAAAGTGCTAAATTAGAAAAGTGTGAGCACTGTTTTGCTAGTAAACAAAATAGAGTTTTCTTTAAGTCATACCCTCCTTCGAGAAAGACAGAGTTGCTTGAGTTGGTGCACTCTGATTTATGTGGTCCAATGAAGGCAAGGACATTGGATGGTGCATTCTACTTTGTCACTTTTATTGACGACTGCTTCAGAAAACTTTGAGTTTATGTCTTGAATACAAAAGACCAAGTGTTAGGTGTCTTCAAGAAGTTTCAAGCCTCAGTTGAAAGAGAAATTGGAAAGGAACTGAAATGTATTCGTACTGATAATGGTAGTGAATATTGTGGACCATTTGATGAATACTGCAAGCATCAAGGTATTAGACACCAGAAGACTCCTCCTAAGACTCCTCAGCTTAATGGTTTGGTTGAGAGGAAGAACAGGACCTTGATGGAAAGAGTTAGTGTTTGCTTTCTGAAGCAAAGTTGCCGAACTCATTTTGGGTTGAGGCTTTATTGACCGTTGCACATGTTATTAATCTATCTCCTACTATTGCTTTGCAAAGTGATGTTCCAAATAGAGTTTGGTATGGAAAAGATGTTTCCTATGATCATTTAAGAGTATTTGGTTGCAAAGCTTTTGTACATGTGCCAAAAATTGAGAGGTCAAAGTTAGATGCCAAGACAAGGCAGTACATCTTCATTGGATATGGCCTTGATGAATTTGGTTACAGGCTATATGATCTAATTGAGAAGAAACTTGTGAGAAGTCATGATATTATTTTCATGGAGAATCAAACTATTGAAGATATTGACAAAGCGGAGAAGCTAGAATCTTCAAGTTTTGATGGTATAGTTCATCATGATGAAGTTCTTCACACAAGTATGCATGATGTTATTGGGCTTGATAATAATGGTGATGCCCAGAATCATGTATCGAATCAACACATTGATGTTGATAACAACAATGATGTTGTTATTGATGATCCTCTTGCTCATGAAGTTGTGGACGAATCAAATATTCCGCTTAGGAGGTCCACAAGACAGTGGGTTCCTTCCTCTTGTTATTCCTCCAATGAGTATGTATTACTCACCAACGGGGGAGAACCTGAATGTTATAAGGAGGCCATGGAAGATGAACACAAGGATCAATAGATTGAAGCCATGCAAGATGAGATGAAGTCTCTGCATGAGAACCACACTTATGAGTTGGTAAACTTGCCCAAGGGCATGAGAGCTTTAAAGAACAAGTGGGTGTTCAAAGTTAAAGTTGAAGAACACAACTTGAAGCCCAAATACAAAGCTAGATTGGTTGTTAAGGGATTTGGTCAAAGGAAGGGTATTGACTTTGACAAAATATTTTCTCTTATCGTAAAAATGTCCTCGATTCGTACAGTTCTAGATTTGGCTGCTAGTCTTAATTTAGAGATTGAGAAGATGGATGTGAAGACGACTTTCCTTCACGGTGACCTAGAAGAAGAAATTTATATGGAACAACCTGAGGGCTTCAAAGTAGAAGGTAAATAAAATTTTGTGTGCAAACTCAGAAAGAGTCTTTATGGCTTAAAGCAAGCTCCAAGAAAGTGGTACAAGAAGTTTGAATCTGTTATTGGGGAGCAAGGATATAAGAAGACTTCTTCAGATCATTGTGTATTTGTACAACAATTTTCTGACGATGATTTTATCATCCTCTTGCTGTTATGGATGATATGTTGATTGTGGGTAAGAATACTTCCAAGATTGACGAGTTGAAGAAAGAGTTGCGAAAGTCTTTTGCTATGAAAGACTTGGGTCAGGCCAAGCAAATTTTGGGCATGAGAATTACTCGTCTCAGAGATGAAAGGAAGATTTATTTGTCACAGAAAAAGTACATTGAATGTGTACTAGAGCGCTTCAATATGAAGAATGCCAAGCCTATTATTACACCTTTTGCTGGTCATATGAAGTTGAGCAAGAAGATGTGTCCAACAGCTAGGGAGGAAAAAGAGAGCATAGCCAAAGTTCCATATTCCTCAGTTGTCAGAAGTCTAATGTATGCAGTGGTATGTACTAGACCTGATATTGCTCACGCAGTTAGTGTTGTCAGCAGATTTCTGGACAATCTGGGAAAAGAGCATTGGGAAGTTGTGAAGTGGATACTCAGGTATCTTAGAGGAAGCTCAGATGAATGCTTGTGTTTTGGAGCATCAGATCCAATCTTAAAGGGCTATATAGATGTTGATATGCCAGGTGACCTTGATAACAGAAAATCCACTACTGGATATTTGTTTATTTTTTCAGGGGAAGCTATATCATGGCAGTCGAAGTTGCAGAAGTGTGTTGTACTATCTACAATTAAAGCTGAGTATATTGCGGCTACTGAAGCCGACAAGGAGTTGATATGGCTAAAGTGATTTCTTCAAGAGCTTGGTTTGCATCAGATGGAGTATATTGTCTATTGTGACAGCCAGAGTGCAATAGACTTGAGCAAGAACTTCATGTACCATGCAAGGATAAAACACATCGACGTGAGATATCATTGGATTCGTGAGGAAGTGGAGAGTGAATCATTTCACGTCAAAAAGATCCACACAAGTGAAAATCCTGCAGATATGTTGAACAAGACAATATTGAAAGACAAGTTCGAGTTATGCAAAGAACTTGTGGGTATGAGCTCTCTCTAACGAAGAGGAAGATACCTCCTTCTAGTGCATGGGACTGGAGGGGGAGATTTGTGAGGTCCATCCCATGTTCTTTATATTAGTCAATTTTTGCTACTCAAGTGCTACAAGTAATTGTTAAAAAGGAATAGCGATAAGAGTTGGAAAAAAAATTGGTGGTTGGAAAATTGGTAAGATTTGCAACCCTTTGGACTTTGCTACATTTGCCTATGTCACTAATGACATAGGTATGGTTTTTTCCTTCTATAAATAGAGCATTCTTGCTCATTTGTAGAACACATCAAGTTAGAGAGAAAAAATATATTTTGAGAGCAAAGTGAGGTATTCCATAGACTATACAAGAAAAATAGTCTGCGAAGAAAAAATAGAGTGTGAGCGATATTTTAGTAAGGTGTAAATCAAAAGAGTGTTATTTCTTTTGAGTGTGTTATAGTCACTTTGAATATTGTATTCGTGACTACACAGTGTAAAAATTTCTTGCTATAGTGATATCAGTTGCTCATCTTGGCCCGTGGTTTTTTCTCTTATTTAAAAGGGTTTCCACGTAAAATTCTTGGTGTCATTATTTTCCCATTTTATTTCCATTATTTTGACCATATATATTTTTGTGTTAGTCCACATTTTCCCTGTTGTATTCTTTTTTGAGGATGAGCTATAGACAGATAGACAGATGGTTAGACTCTTTAGCAGTGACAATTTTATCTCCGGATTGATTGTCACCTTCTTGGTCTCCCCCTCCTAAAAACAACGAGCTTCCATTTTAATTTGGACTTAACCATATATGAGTGAGAGTAAGTGCATGTTGATAAAAATTTAGAATTGGAAAATAACATTGGTCATGCGAAGGTGACGATAAAAATTTAGAATTGGAAAGGACATAGAAAACTCACAATTTTGAAGAACCACGTTACAAGGCAAGACATTTTTTCAAGCCCTAACACAGAACAAATGAATGTGGCAACTGCAATCAAAATGAACTCACATTAAAAGAATCTATGAAGATTCGCAATAAAATTTCATTTTGTGTTGAGTTATTAAAAGTCAACCAAATATTTGAGCAACACTTGAGGGAATGGTAGAAGAAAACTATATCAATGAATAAAATTTGTAGTTGATAATATATAAACCATAAAAGAAAGTGATCAACTAGCAATACTATTACACTCATTCATTAAAAAGGTTCTTAACATATGTGTGACAATGTAAACTTTATATTGAAATGTTCTTTCATTAGTTTAATGAAATATGTCATTAACGATCGCACAAAGAACGAAAAAATTACCCTCCGTCCACAATTGTTTGGCAGGTATACTAAAAATAGATGTCCAAGATTAATTGTCAATTTAAACAATCAAGAAATAATTAGTCATTTTTTTCCAATTCTACCCTTAATGGTAGTGTAGTTCAATTGAAAAGTTATGTGGACTTTTGGTATTCTTGGTATAGTAGGGTTATATTAGTCAAATTACACCTTGTATTACATTTTCCTTGAGGGGTGTGCATGACCTTACCCTGACAAACAATTGTGGACGGAGGGAGTAGTATATATATTTATATAATAGAGAACCCTCAATCCGGTGAGGTGGAGCTCTCTATAACACAATTTATTTATTTTCTAATTTTAACTTCATATATACAGAAGGCCAAAAGTTATGACTTTACTATACAGTCATCACTTTTGAAAAAAAAAACAATTGTTTCCTAATCCCTAAAACGTTTCAATGATTCCTCCTTCCCAAAATACAGTTGTTCCTTGTGGTTTTGGACACTTGAAAAGTATCTTATCATTTAGCCTATGCTGCTCAAGTTGAGTCTAAACATTACTCCCTCTGTTTCTTTTTATATGTCATCATTTTTTATAAATAGTTGAACTTGTCATTTATAAAATCAATGCATAAATTATCCTATTATTCCTTTTTTACCCTTGTGAGTTATTAGCCTTGAAAATATACATTTGACCAACTTAAAAAAGTTAAGTAAATGATTCATGCTCATTGGTTAAATTAATTAATCAAATTCATTGATTGAAAACTTGAGTTCCAAAAAAATTAAATAGAAATAGAATAGTAAACTTACTTAGTTTCTTAAGGCACGTGAAATCCAAAATGGCAACATATAAATAGAAACGGAGGAAGTAGATATATGTGTCTGTTACCATTTTAACAAATAAAAATGAGGGCATAACTCTTTTTTTTGTCTTCTGCTTCCTTATACTGTTATACATTAAAAAAGATTTATTTTATTTCTAAACATGACACCATCTACATTTTCTAAAATAACTATTTGCAATTTAGTTTTCTACATTACTAATAATGGACTTATTTTACTGACACTAAGAATGATATGTATAAAAATATCAAATTCAAGTCTACCTTGGTATGTTATATTATTTATCGTACATTCACATCATCATAATATTCAGTCAAGAGTCGCTATAATAATTTGGAAAGGAAATGTTAGAAAAAAATTATATTAAGTTATTTAACCATATAAAAACATAAAATTGACATTAAATAAGAAACATCAATTATAATAGTCAAATTAATCTCACAACATATTGTTAAGGTTTTGCTCTAGTCTTTACAATTAAGAGCCCTTGTCCCAAAATATAAACGTAGGGCAAAACCTCCCTTCGAATAATTCAAGCGTAAATAGAAGATATTACGCTTCGTCACACACTTGTTTGGATACTATCTCCCTTTCTATTTACATTCATTTCCACAAAATTTCTGCTTCTTCAATTCTTTCTCTGAAAAAAAAACACTCTCTCTCCACAGCCCCTCCTGTTCTGGTGTCCTTCTCCCACCAAAAAAAAAAAAAACTTATAGAAAATAATATCTGACATGGGAGAATCTACTAAGTCGCCATCATCTGCCTCGAAATATTATGGAATTTTAGAAATTCCAAAATCAGCATCCCTCAAAGATATTTGCAAAGCGTACAAACATCTCGTTAAGAAATGGCATCCTGATAGAAATAAATCCAATCAAGCTGAAGCTGTAGACAAGTTTCGATCCATCAATGAAGCTTATAGGGTATGTACATGCATAACTTGTCATATACTATTATTTAATTATCATTTATCAATCCATGTTGTGAGCGTAATATTTTTGAACTAAAACATTCAAAATTTAAAATTTAAAAATATAAATATAGTATGTTGTTAGAATTGTAAAATATACTTACTTGTTTACAAATGTGATTCCAGGTTCTTAGCAAGAAAAAGAGAGAGGAAGCAGATTTATTTAAAAGTGATGCAGCAAAAACACCTAAAAAAAATTCAAGAGATGAGGAGGAGGATGAGTTACAAATTTCAAGTCCCACACTCCTTTCAAGAACAACGAGTCGAATCAGCCCAACGGTAGATTTTTACACGTCCATGCCAGCATGTTTTACGATGAGTGGAACCAACACTCCCACAACCCCTGGCACCCCTGTATCAGATCAACCTCCAAATTACCTTTCCAAAGTTGCTAGCAAGCCTATCATTTTTTCTCAGTCTACTTCTCGGAGAAAACCTCAACCAATTGAGAAGAAATTGGAATGTACACTTGAGGAATTGTGCAATGGATGCGTCAAGAAGGTCATAATAACAAGAGATGTTGTTGCAACAACAGGGTACATATACTATATTCTACATTTTTGTTTCCTTTCAGATGAAATTAAAATTTCAATTTTGTTCCTTTGAGGATCAATAAGCATTATGAACTAGTATAACACTAGAGGCGGACCCACACCTTTAGGAAGGGGGTAAACGTGCACTCGCTAACTATGTATATATATGTAAATCTATTTTGAGAAACTGACACAAACTAAGATATAGTAAACAATGCACCCATAAAAAGAAAAGCATAGGAGAAACCACAGGGTTCAAATCCATATATAAAACCATGAGCTAAGGTAATCCTGGCTGTATGTATAACACTAAATAGAAACATAATGATATTTTGTAACTTGCAGGCTAATTGTTAAAGAGGAAGAAGTCGTAACGATAATGGTGAAGCCAGGATGGAAGAGAGGAACAAAAATTACTTTTGAAGGTAAAGGGGATGAGAGAGCAGGAGATATAATATTCTCAATTGATGAGAAAACACATCCACTATACAAAAGAGAAGGAGATGACTTACTTCTTGGAGTTGAAGTCCCTCTAGTACAAGCTCTCACAGGGTGTACAATCACTGTACCTCTTTTGGGCGGAGACGACGAAGTAATGACTATGTCATTTGATGATGAAATCATTCATCCAGGATTTGAGAAAGTCATACCAGGCCAAGGCATGCCTAAACCTAAACAGGAAAGTACAAATAGAGGAGACCTTGTACTTCAGTTTCTTATCCAATTTCCTTTAGAATTGAGTGAGGAACAAAAGTCTGAGGTTGTTAGTATACTTGAGAATCATTCATAGTTTTCGGGTTCTTCTTCATAATTATGTAAATTGCTTGTATTCTTAGAACTTTTTAATGGAGTTTTTGTGTCTTACAAGTGAAAATCAAATGTCATGTTTTCCATTACAAAAATTTACTTAAAAGGAGAAAAAGTTAGTGTTGTTAGTAAAAAAGGATACTCTTCCTTCTAGAAAAGTTTACTCTTAACAATACTTAAGTAGTGTAACGTGTCTAAAGTCTATCATTGGTATCGAGGATAATTGGTGTCATACTGAAAGTCATTGTTAGTATGCATTGACTAGAAAAAGGGATTGGACCAAGAGAAGAAGGTACTCTAAATGTTGTATGAACCTTGCATTATTGTAATGCTAGTGGTCTAGGATACACCAAGGGAGCATGTAGCAAATTTGCACATAATAATAGGTACTATTCTAGCATCCATATGGCATTGAATGTTGAGAACAAAAGATGTAGCCTCCATTAAACTGTTGTCGAGGAATCATAATGTTGAAGAATTCACTTGGGAATCTGAACACTCTATGAGTTCCAAATATGCACACTTGCTTCAAGAGCATATAGAAGGTTTATTTATCTATCTATCTGATTTACACCTGTTGTTCATCTTGTATTTCTAAAATACTTAGAACAAAAACTTTGAAAAATTTGATAAGAAACAACAAAGTTTAAAGAGTATTTTCAATACTAGAAAATTAAAACCAGTAGAGAAAATAGAATCAGAACCAGATTAGAAACAATATACAAAATATTTTTCTCAAAGAAGAAAATTGAGCCCACTGAACGCATAGTGTTCCTTTAAGGAAATTATTCCCCTCAAGTACCAAAGGTTAATGGAATATATCCTCCCAGGATAGAACGATCTTACTCACCGGTGTATCGGTACCTATACCCATGGTGTCAGCGAACCACTCAACAGCAGTAAAGTACACTTAGAATACTAGATTTAGTATAGAAGAAGAAGTCCAAAAAACTAGTTGTTTTATAATGAGAGGTAATCCCCCTATTTATAGACAACAAAAGGTAGTGTGAATAGATGCTTATTGTGCTTTATCGGAAGGTCAACCCTTCGGAAAGGTCACAACCTTTCATAAAAGTTACAACTTTTCAAACCAACCTATAGGAAATCTACACCTCCTACCATAAAGAGCCTCAAATGGAGTCATACCAACAGTTGAATGATAGTTATTATTATAAGCAAATTCAATCAAAGGCAAATTATCATCCTAATTACCCTTGAAGGCAATCACACAATCTCTCAACATATTTTCCAAAGTCTGAATAGTATGCTCTACTTGCCCATCAATTTTAGGATGTACTAAGCTTGACACAAGTACCAAGACCTTTTTGGAAAGACTTCCAAAATTGAGAGGTAATTAGGTACCGTGATCGAAGATAATGGATAGGGGCACTCCATGCAACCTAATCATTTCCATTAGATTCAACTTAGCATAAGCTTTCACCAAATAAAAAATTGAGGATATGTTGTATTGCGGCTAATACATGCCTAATAATGCCCTAAAAAACTTATTTTCTTATCAAATATAGATATTCTATTAAAGAGTATATGCTTTAATTTGTGATGCAGAAATAAGGTGATGAAATTTTTTTGGTCCCACTTTTAGAAATATATGATGATATATGATATATGATATGATATGATATGAGGATTCATAGGAGGGAACAAATCAAAAAGGATTTTTATGAAACAGGTAAGGAGATATGAAAAAGCCTTAGGTTAAAAAGTCAACAATGAAAAATGTTTCTTTGTCACGGCTAAAAAACTCCATAAGCACGATTCATAGGATGAGAAAAGCTTCAAGTTTTATCAACAAACGATTCCCTTTTACTGTGGATCTCTCTGGAGCTATCATAAATTATCTAGCTTATGTTGATGATATTGTTATATTCATTGGAGGGAACAACAAATCAATCAGGATTACCATGAAGCAGGAGATATGCAAAAGCCTCAGGTCAAAAAATCAACAACAAAAAAAGCTTCTTTGTCACTGCTAAAAAAATTCCATAAGCAGGATCAACAGGATGAGAAAAGCTTCAAATTCATTTACAATATTAATATTGAGAACCAAGATTCTTGGAATACAATTAGAGCTCATAATAAATAAAAAATGACTTTTTGAGTAAGGTTTGGCACTCTAAAATTCTTTCAAAATATCCTTTCTCACTTGGAGGCTTCTTCAAAAGAAATTCCCTTTCTATGACACTATGGACATGTTTGGTACTAACCATTTTATTGAGTGTGATTGTTGTAGATTAGCACAGACATATACTATACACCATATTTTTATTGACGCCAACAAATCATGGAGCAGAATAGGCGATCCATTAGGAATTTGACATCAAAAGGACTCGATCATCACAATTTTCATTAGATGGTGGAGGATACAACCTTGCAACAAAATTCGTGGAATGATCCTCCAAATTGCTCCTATTTATATAGGCTGGGAAATTTTGAAACTGATCAAGGACATCACGTAGATATGTTAAAACAAAGAAACTTTCAATAAAACAGAATGAAACATTAAGGACTTTGGGAAATTAAATTTGTTGTTTCTAGACTCTATGACAAGCTTGACTTCAATTTCAAATGGTACGACTTGTGTACAGTGATCGAGAAATTAAGACCTATCAAATTAACTGTAAAACAAGTTCAATTGTGAGAATGGGGAAGCAGGCATTGGAGGGATAGTTAGAGACAAAAATGGTTATGTTATGATGGTTTTTTCTATACATGTTCAATGTAACAGTAACAATATGGTTGAAGCTCTTGTGGCGGAGTTTGGAGGAAAATGATGCAGTCAAAATGGACACATTGATTTTGATCTTGAACTTTAATTCTGGTAATTGTTAATATGTTGATCAAAAAGCATACTACCAACCTCAGGCTTAAACAGATTATTGAGCAAACCATCAAGATTATGGAGCATTGCAATGTTAGAATCAACCATATTTTGAGGGTAGCAGACTGTTTGGTTACGCTAGCTTCAGAAACTGAATAACATACGTACTTCAACAATTTTCAGCAGCTCCGATCCCTAGACATGTTAAGGGACCATATATATCAACTTGACAAATGGAAACTTCCTAGTTTTAGAACTAGTATGTATGATAAAGCTAATTTTTTTGTTAGTTGATGTAAATGTGGATGTAGAAGGAGTGAGAGTATGTTTTTGTAGACAATCTCTGGAGAATTCCGAAAAAAATGACTGGTTAATATATTGCATGAAAGAAAGGGATGCTAGAGGTGAAAAGGAGTGACATATGTTGGGCTTTGAAAAGGAATTATCACATTCATTTGGTTCTAATGCCTCAAAATAAAGATTTTAAATTATTCTAGTCGTCATTTTTTATTGACCAATAAAAGTTTCTAAATTATATTGCGGTCTCTAATTTGCCAAATGATTTAGAAGTTAAACATTTAAAAGTAGTAATGCCTATTATTGTTAAGAGTGTAGATTAAGTGATTAGTTCCCTCATTTTAGGAGGAATTTGAGGACGCAAAGACGACTCTTTGTTTACTTGTAAAAACTATTATCATGCGCTAATTTTTCCCTTTGCTTTGAGAATCCTCTCCCTGCCATTCTCCTAAAGGTATAATCTTCTTTCTTTTCTCCTTTCTCTCTAAGCTAATTTCTTCCCTTTTCTCTATCTCACATAAATATGTTCCATACCTTTTACAATAATAACATCTTTTACATACATTCATGATTCACATACATGTTTATACAGAGAACAATATTATATGTGTTATGTTGTTCTTAAAATAATTAAAAATATATTTTTTCTTTTGTTGTAAAAGTTTCTTATTTTGATCTTTAATGAACAGGGTTCATTGTTTGGGAGAACGGCAGGGTTTAAACGACGTGTTTTGACATAAAGTGTGATCATCAAGACTTTATAAAAATGTCTTCATCATCTAAGGATGATCAATCATCCAATACACCATCTTCGGATTCTTCATCAAATTCACCATCATCATCTTCTTCGAATTCTCCATCATCTGGCTCATCCTCAAATTCTTCGCCATCCCAAGACAATTCATCTTCATCCAATGATTCAACATCCCAATCTCCTCCTCAAAGTAATTCATCATCTTCTCCGCCATCAGGGGATAATAATAACTCGTCTCCTTCCGGTGGTAACAACAACAATAATGACAATAACAATGACAACAACAACAACAATAATGGTAACAGCAACAACAACAATAATGGTAACAACAACAACAATGATGGTAACAACAACAACAACAATGGTAACAATGATAACGACAATGATAACGACAACAATAACAACATCGGTAACAATAAGAATGACAATAACAACAATAATGGTGGGAACAATAACAACAACAATAATGGTGGTAACAATAATAATAACAACAACAACAATGGTGGTAACAACAATAATGGTAACAAATCTTCACCACCAGGAAAATCGTCAAATTCAAATGGAGGTTCATCACCTCCTCCACCCCCACCACCACCACCTCCTCCTTCTCCTTTTTCTCCCAACTCCGGGTTTCTTTCTCCTCCAAAGCATAAGCCACCACCAAGCAAGTCCCTAGATAATAATAATAACAACAAGCCTAATGATAACGGGACAGCCATCATTGTAGGAGTTGCTGCTGCAGGAGGTCTATTACTTCTTGTCATGTTAGTTTTCCTTATATCATGTTGTAAACGCAAAAGGAGAAGGCCGCGCGACCAAATGGGCTACTACAGGGACAATTCTCATGGAGGCAATAGTATGTTCTTTCTTCTCTTAACTTATACTGTATGTTTTATGTTGAGAGCATACTGTTTTCAAATAGAATTAGCTTCAAATGCAGTAGCTATGAAGAGAACTGGTAAATGTGCAGAGTAGTGAATATGTTTAGGTTTAAATAGTGTTAGTATTGAGAATGTGTATATGGTGCAGGTACTGACTACTATAACAGTGGACCATATGGGAATTGGCACAACAACAACAATATTCAATCAACGGATCATATGGTGAAAATGCCTAATCCACAAGCACCGAGTACTAACGTAAGTTCAGAACTGAGTTGGCCAATAGCACCTCCACCACCACCACCAATGATGAGTAGCAGTGAATTAAGCTCTGCTGCTTTCTCTGGTCCTCAACAACCTCCATTGCCACCCCCACACCCATCAATGGCTCTTGGTTTTAACCAAAGTAGTTTTACATACGATGACTTATCTACCGCAACTGGAGGATTTGTTAAGTCTAATCTATTGGGACAAGGTGGTTTTGGCTTTGTACATAAAGGGGTCTTGCCTAATGGTAAGGATATAGCTGTCAAAAGTCTAAAAGCTAATAGTGGACAAGGTGAACGAGAATTTCAAGCTGAAGTTGAAATTATTAGTCGTGTACATCATCGACATCTTGTCTCTTTAGTTGGTTATTGCATTGCTGGATCTCAAAGGTTGTTGGTATATGAGTTTGTTCCTAATGGCACTCTTGAGTATCACCTTCATGGTATTAACTTAATTTCATTTTTTTTATCTAAATACTCATTCTACATATGTCGTATTTAACTCATCGATCCCTTATTTAATTAGGAACTGGTCGCCCTGTTATGGACTTCCCTACTAGGCTTAAAATTGCATTAGGATCTGCCAAAGGCTTTGCGTACCTTCATGAAGATTGTAAGTTCATATATACTATTCTCATGTCTATATATTCTCATCACAAATTAAACTTCTATTTCATATATAAATTACAGGCCACCCTCGTATTATTCACAGAGACATTAAAGCTGCTAATATTTTACTGGACCATAACTGTGAAGCTAAGGTATTTGGTAAAAATAGTTGAAACATTAAGCAAATTGATTCCTCATTCAGGTTTCTAACAAAGTTTATTATTACTCCCTTTGTAAGGTTGCTGATTTTGGATTAGCTAAACTTTCCAACGACACTAATACACATGTTTCTACGCGTATCATGGGCACTTTTGGGTGAGTTTAGTTTGATAATTCTTCAAATATATCCAATGGATTTGCATTAATCGAAAGAGTATATTTATTTGTGTAGGTACTTAGCACCAGAATACGCTTCAAGTGGCAAGCTAACTGAAAAGTCTGACGTCTATTCTTATGGTGTTATGCTGTTGGAACTTATAACTGGGCGTCGTCCTATAGACATCAGCAGTGATGATGATACTTTAGTGGAATGGGTATACCATGATGATTACTTTACATCTTCGAATGATAAAAATTAATTCAGTAGGACATCGATCAGATTATTTAAACATATATGTATATATGTGCAGGCTAGGCCAATTCTGATTCGTGCAACAGAGGGTGGAAACTACGATGAATTAATAGATCCACGTTTGGAAGGAAATTTTGATGCCCAAGAGATGCTATGTATGGTTGCTTGTGCTGCTGCATCCATCAGACATTCAGCAAGAAGACGTCCCAAAATGAGTCAGGTTAATTTCTTCTTAATATTTGTCAAAAGCTTTTCCTAATTCACAATTTTAAAAAGTATAGTGGTCCAGCGACTGACATATATATATATATATATGTTGTAGATTGTACGTGCTTTAGAAGGTGATGTGTCTCTTGATGATTTAAATGAGGGAATGAAGAAGTCCCCGAGTACTGCAATGTTTGGTTCTAGTGAAAGTTCTGAATACGATGGAGGTTCATATGACCTTAAGAAATTCAAGAAATCTGGAATGTCGAGTCAAGAATTCACAAGCAGTGAACATGGTACCGGTGAATTTGTCCATTCCGGTGGTGAATCTCAAGAACATGGGCAGAAAAGGCACACCCCTTAAGGAAAATGGATCATACCTTCAACTTCTGATGGATCTATAAGTAATAATTACACACATTTGTTGGGCTTACAAGGATGCTTTAGGCATTAAAAACTAGTTTTATGGGAGAAATATAATAATGTATTTAAACAACAATTGTGAAGCTTTATTAGAGATTTGAATGCGGGTTGTAAAGAGTATCACATCCTCCTAACCATTCTGTGGTTGGCTTTGGTTGTCAGTTGAATCATTTAGTTTTGTTCGACTTTGAAAGTTGGGATATATATACTAATTCTGAATTGTTTTCAATATATTTCGCCAATGTATCTGCTAATTACTAATCTTTTCTTTGTTTACTTTTCATTAATTATATGTAGGTTTTTACTAAAACCTATTTTTGTTGTTCTTTTATTTCACATTTTATTAAACTGCTTAGACCATTTCCTTTCTATAGCTTTTGTCAAGCCCAATTATGTACCTAAACAAAGAACTAAGCGGTGTTGTAAATATGAACTGAATACAAGTGTCCTTAGCCCGAAACTCGATTGATATACGATCCCCTCAAGGTTAGGGGCATTCAAAAGCATCTATGGTCCCTATGAGGCATCCAGCCAATACCCTTTCAAGTGATAAAAGTACATCACACGTTTTGATCAACTTTGCTCATGAATTCACATTCGACGAATTCTATATTTATTGGGGAAGGTTTTAATTCTTTCCGCAACTTGGATCGCGATAGAAAACTCATTGAAAGGGGGAAGTCACAAACGAATTCTAACGGGTGATGAAGAGTTTTCTGAGCCATGATCACATTCTTTGAGGATGAGACTGAATTACAGAAAGAAGGGTGTTATTTGCTGAAGAGTTCCCTAGCTAGAGGGTCTAATTGTTTTTTAATCTGAATTATTATATAAAAATACAATGCATATCTTGCCCTTAACCCAATAGATACAATTGCTTATCATTCCCTACTACTTCTCAATTTCCATCAAGTGTTGTCTTATTTTCGAAGTTCTCATAGATATTTCTATTATCGAGAAGCCTACAAAAGTAAGAATGGAAAGAAGAAAAGAAAACTCCACAGGTTGAATTACTCGTGTGCCCAAGGGACAAATCCTATTAGAAATGGATGGTGTGAGCTTTTCAAATGCTCGATAAGCCGCTACATTAGCTATGCATAAACTTTGTTCATAACCAAATATGTTCACTGGTCATAAGCTTATTAATCTAACCGGAATTTGTACTTCCAATTCGATTCCACCGGATTGAAAGATCCATCAATAACTGTGATCTCTTTCTTTGAAAAGAAATTGCATAAATCCTACCTTTTTTTATCATATGCTTTCTGTTGGTCAACAACAAACTCAATCAATTCATTAACCATTTTTCATGCAAAAAGTAAAAGTAAAGCTATATCAAAGTTTCATAAGCAAAATCATGCAAAAACAAGAAGATGCACCCCAAAACCTTATGTCATAATTGGTACTAGAGCTCCAACATACAAACACAAGGGATAGTTAAATGGGTAAAAGAGGTTCATTCATAAAAGAAAGAAAAATGGTATTAATATTTTTTTGGGGTATAGGCGGTTGGGGTAGGGAATGCAGGTGGGGTTGGGTGAGTTAAGGAAGAAAATCTAAAATAAAAATTGAAAACATTTTTTTGTAAAGAAAGGGCTGGAAGGGGGAGGGGGCTGGAAGGTGTTAGCAAAAATGTAGGGATTCTTAACGGAATCTGAGGTTTTAGCAGTTGGACATGAGCTTACCGGAGAAGCTTGAGTTATACAACTATGGAGGATGAAAAGATAGAAAATGAAGAATAGAATTCAATAGGAAAGTGTACTTGTATATTCAAATGATGATTTAATATGTAATGTCTTATATAAAAATGAGAAGGAATCTTATCTTGCTAATTGTTTCTAACTAATCCAATAGCGTAACTAACTACTAATAAGGCAAAGCTAATTAACTTGATCAGTTGATTCATTTATTGTGTAACAGTACTCCCTGTTGCAAAGTAGATCCTTGACCTCAAGGATCTAAATGAGGAAACAGTCAATTACTGCATATTGTGGGGTCCATCCCATGAGTTTTTGGGTCAACAATTGCGGCTGCAATTGTAATTTGTTTGTCAACAATAGCTGCAAACCTTTTTCTTTTGTCAACAAAGTTTGCAACAATACAAATTTTCGGTGGCATGATTTTTGAATAGTACAATGCAATTGCATCTATAAAAGGAGATCTTCAGCTCCTCATTTGATACACCAATTCACAAAGAGAGTAAAATATTTAGAGAGCTATGAGGTTTTCATAGACTATATAAGAAAATAGTTTGTGAAGAAAAATTGAGTGTGAGCGATATTTTAGTAAGGTGGAAATCAAAAGAGTGTTATTCCTTTTGAGTGTGTAGTAGTCACTTTGAGTATTGTATTCGTGACTATACAGTGTAAAATTTCTTACTATAGTGATATCAATTGCTCCTCTTGGCCCGTGGTTTTTCCCTTATTTAGAAGGGTTTCCACGTAAAATTATTGGTGTCATTATTTTCCCATTTTATTTCCATTACTTTTACTATATATATTTTTGTGTTTGTCCGTGTTTTCCCAACACATATAGCATGATCTGCTGAGTTCTGCTTTAACAACTATCAGCAATTGATTCCGCAAGGTTATTCAGATGATCCTTAGTTGTAATTCTCTCGGGCATTTTCCCACCTGCTCTACCAAGGTTAAGTCTATTTCCACAATATTCATGTGTCTGTCCTGAGCTACTGATGACTCCAAAAGATCATCCATTTTTTTTCAGAAGATATTGTGTTCTTTAATATATTTAGCCGTCTACAACATCATCCATCGAATATTCAAACCGGCGGACAAAGTTGTCGAGTAATGGAGTACTTTTCTAGTAAGGTTTCCAATTCATACCCTTTTCAAGAGGTATGGATTGGAGATGTGGAAGATACATTGGTCAAAGCTTCTTTCAAGAAGTTTTCATTTCTCCAAGAACTTCACGGACGCTATCAATATCTGAGTGAGGAGTCGTAATTGATTGGAAAGTGGCTTTCTGCAGTCACTTCACATGTCGGGCTCGTATCCTAAATAAAGGATCAGTATAGTGAAATAACATAAACAAGTATGATTGCCTCCTCTCAATATATATTCCTCCCAAAAGATGTCGAACTCATGCATCTTTCAAGTGAAGACGTAGAAAACTGTAACGGTGAAAACGGAGTGCATTCCCTTCCCCTTGAGATCACCTTTGTTCTCAAGAGTGAACAATTAACTAAATTGATGACTTCTAAATGTGTAACACTGTGATAGTTCACAATGTTACATCATATTCTCATCCTCAATATTATTATTTTTCTTGTTCCCGATTACATCCCAAGTTGCCAATGATAAAAATCATCAATCCATACTTTTATTCTTTCCTTTGCTGCAATTAGAAAGAGTAAGTAATTTCTCAACCTCTTCATTTTGGCAGGTCTTCTTATTAATCTCCAAGTTTAACCATAAATTGCAGGAAGTCGTGATCTTTAATTTGATCAGAACGAGAGTACTTCTTTCTAATCACTATCCAAGAATATAATTTTGTATCCATATATCACTCTTAATTCAAGAAAAGCCAACCAAAATACATATTTTCAAAAGACTTGATATCACTCTCATTTTTTTTTATAAAGAACGTATCACAAAACAAGTCTTCAAAAGCTTCAATTATATTGTTTCTTTCAATATACAGAGAATCTACATCTAAATATTTTTTAGACATTTCATAGAGAACCTTGCAAGTATATGATTTCTTGTGGGTAGAAATGAGAAAGATTAGAGAATTAAAAACTAACCAGCTTCTTTGGGGAATGTGCCACCGAATTTTTCCACTAACGCTACCACATGCATATTCATTCCAAGTTGGTGGTTGAATGTACTACATTTATTTCATAAAGGATAAATGTCATCGAACAATTTCACCTTCTAACTATATATAGAGCATTAATGAGATCTTCTCCAGAAAACTTTAAAAACTCTATTGTTGACCCTCTAGGGTAATGCGAGTTATGATTACTGAAGTTGTTGTGTGATTGCTGCTTTGATTGCCTTCGACCCACTGGTGTCTATCTCCTCTTATGGATTTTATCTCTCTAATTCGCTCCATTGGTTGTCATTTGATCCTTAATCTCTAGCACCACTTCATCCAATTTTTGAAGATTTGAAACTTTCTTTGCTAGAGTACCAATTTTCAATAACATTTTTTTCATCATTTCACACAATTCCCTTACTTCACTAGAATAACTCTCTTTGCTTTTGCTCATTTTGTCATTGTTGTTGAGGACAGATTGACTTTGATACTTAGCCAAAATGGAGGGATTCTCAAAGGAATATGAGGTTTTAGCAGCTGGACATGAGCTTAGCGGAGAAGCTCGAGTTATTTAGCTATGATTGATTAAAAGATAGAAGATGAAATATAGATTTAAATAGGAAAGTGTACTTAAATATTTTATTGATGATTCAATCTGCAATGANCTCCTCTTATGGATTTTATCTCTCTAATTCGCTCCATTGGTTGTCATTTGATCCTTAATCTCTAGCACCACTTCATCCAATTTTTGAAGATTTGAAACTTTCTTTGCTAGAGTACCAATTTTCAATAACATTTTTTTCATCATTTCACACAATTCCCTTACTTCACTAGAATAACTCTCTTTGCTTTTTCTCATTTTATCATTGTTGTTGAGGACAGATTGACTTTGATACTTTGCCAAAATGGAGGGATTCTCAAAGGAATCTGAGGTTTTAGCAGCTGAAAGAAATCTGATCGTGCTAACTGCTTCTAACTAATCTAACAACGTAACTAGCTACTGATATGACAAAGCTAACTAGACCATATGATTCATTTATCATGCAACAGAAGGGGCTGATAGGGGGTTGGAGTGGGGTAAAATTCTTTTTTTTAAAATTTTTTTTTTTTATAATAAACAAATTGTTGTTTTTTCATTTTCTTTTGGGATAGGGGCGGGGCCGGGGTATCATGGCAGGGGTAGTAAAAAATAAATTTAATTTGTTAAAAAATATTAGTATTTTTTAGGCGTGAAGGTGGGGGTTGGAGGGTTGGGGGTGATAAAAAAAATATTATTTAAAAAAAAAAAAACAAATTTAAAAAGTTTCAATTATTTTTTGTGGAGGTGGTGGGTGAGGAGTGAGGAGTGTTATAAAAGATTTTGCTAGCTTTTAGCAGGGTCTCGATGGATTTTTGAAAAAATTGAGTTAACCCATATAATTGTACTCCGTAGAATCGATGATTAATTTTTTTATCTTTTACATAAATGTATAATTATACCCAATAATTAGTAGTGTTTTAATATTATAAAAATAAAGTGAAAAAATATCGAATAGTACCAAATAAGTTTAGGAAATCTTTCGAAAATATACCGCTATTGAAAATATTTACGTTATGTAATTCAATATATAATATTATACAACATTAATGAATCAATCTTGTATAAAGTATATATTATTAGAGTATATAAAAGGTGTTTATACACAAAAAAGAATTAAATCATATGTTGTACACAAACCATGAATTACGTGGCGTAAATATTTTTAAAAATAGACATAAAAGGTTGCTTTCCCAAAAATTTATGTGTAAGATATATATTTTATATGTTAAATTTTAAAATAATGAAACATTAAGTTTTTGGAAAAATTGGCCAACAGATACTTATCAATGAAAATTCCAACTTCGAGACTTATTATGTTACTCTCCTATTGAAACTAAATTAATTTTAGTATCTTGAATAGTACGCTATTGTATAACGATGACTAGTAACTTACAAGTTATTAGCCCTCTATCTTTCCTCTCATATTATTTAAAGAAAAAATTGTATAAAATAGTAAATTATTAATTCAAATTAAATGTATAATCATAGTTTGATTTAATTGTAATTCATAGCAAATTGTTGTCATTTCGCCTCCCTGAATTTCTCGCTCGCCACTCTCGTTTCTCGCTGGGCAGTCTCTCCTCGCCTCTCTCACTTTATGTAAACACAAATATATAATATGTGTTTGTGTTTGTATAAAGCGAGAGAAAATTGTATATATATACATATTCGTTCCCTTCTCTCCCTCTCCCAAATCTCGCTCGCCACTCTCTCAAATATCGCTCGCTACTCTCACTCGCCTCTCGCACTTTATACAAACACACTTGTATAAACTTTGTTTGTATTTGTATAAAGTGAGAGAAAATTGTTTATGCAAATACATATATTTTCATTCTTTACACTTATGATTATACAAATACAGATCTTCCTCTACCTAGTTTTCTTTTGTCTTTCTCTCGTTTTATACAAACACAAATTATACAATTGATTATTTTGTATATGTATACCGAAACAGNAACTAAAATAATTTTAGTATCTTGAATAGTAAGCTATAATGTGTTTAACGATGACTAGCAACTTACAAGTTATTAGCCCTCTATCTTTCCTCTCATATTATCTAAAGGAAAAATTGTATAAAATAGTAAATTATTAATTCAAATTAAATGTTATAACCAAAGTTTATTTTAATTGTAATCTATAGCAAATTGTTGTCATTTCACCTTTTTCCCTGAATTTCTCGCTCGCCACTCTCATTTCTCGCTGGGCAGTCTCTCCTCGCCTCTCTCACTTTATACAAACATAAATGTATAAAATGTGTTTGTGTTTGTATAAAGCGAGAGAAAATTGTATATATACACATATTTTCGTTCCCTTCTCTCCCTCTCCCAGATCTCGCCACTCTCCCAAATATCGCTCGCTACTCTCACTCGCCTCTCACACTTTATACAAACACAAATGTATAAACTTTGTTTGTATTTGTATAAAGTGAGAGAAAATTGCTTATACAAATACAAATACATATATTTTTGTCATATACACTTATGATTATACAAATACAGATCTTCTTCTGCCTAGTTTTCTTTTGTCTCTCTCTTTCTCGTTTATACAAACACAAATTATACAATTGATTATTTTGTATATGTATACCGAAACAGATTATACAATTGCTTCTTTTGTATATGTATAGCGAAATATACATATTAATAGTCATAGTAAACATAAAGTTTGATATGGAGTGCAATTATGCAAACTATAGCTATAGCATACAAATATGACTTTTATGTTTGCTATATGTGAAAGTTGCTCTTATTTAAATTTCTTTTATTGGATATTTAATTTTAGTAGTTCTTGAGTCTCGTTTTAATCAACTTATTTTCACTCTTCTTATTTATATTTTCTTTATCTTTATTTATATTATTGAGATAATTTCATAGACCTCCCTCCAGGTGTCGCTTTATAATATTCACCTCCCCCATTGTTTCAAATATTACATATAGCTCCCTTATTTTTTGATTTTTTAGTAACCATTCTTTAAACTTATTGAAAATAATTATAAATTAATTATAATTTGACATATTAACCCATGTTTATATTTTAAAAAAATCCCCAAGAAATTGGGTATGCCCTTCTCCGTCACAATTATTTTCCAGTAACATAACTTTATTCCTCCTAAAAGCAAGAATAGAGCTTCTACATGCTATCATAATTTTTGTATTGATTTGAGATCTACGATTTACTCATTACTGATATAATTATTTTTATTAAAGCCTAATTCAATCTAAAAACATATACATAGGCATTAATCGTCTTACTTGATGCTCTCCCTTTTAGTTTTTGATGGTTAATATCGTACCACCTAAATTTCAGAATATGGGAAATGTTTTGAAGTATTAGAGGTGAAAGAGAGATGAATTGACTTATCCGCTGCAACCAACAATTATATCATCATTTTAGAACTTGCAAATTCGATTGCTTTGAGAAATCAATAACTTTCTCTATTATTGGATCTCTCATGCAAGCATAGATCTAATTTGGGATGATTTTTTCTCTATTTCTTGCATCATTTTTCTTTCTCAACTAGCGAAAATATTTTTGAGTAAAACAAATTGACCACTTTCATCAGATTCTCTCTTGGGGAATTCATTTTCACCTTCGATTTGAAAAAATCACCTATGAATTGGTAAAGATGAAAATGAAAATGAAGATGATGAGTTAATGTTCGGTGAAAAGATGGCTTAGCATGAATTAAATCACCTCTGAATTAGTTCACTTTATTTGCACACCTTCAATCTTTATTTGGTAAAAAAATATGTGTATCTATACATAATAGCATTAAGTTATTTGTGTTGGTTTATTTAAATTATTATTAAATAAGTCATATACAATATGCGTTAATATGAAGAAATTAGTATAAAAAGGGGCAAATGTGTCAAATTATAATAATTTATATTTATTTTAAATAGATTTAAAGAATGATTATCAAAAAATTAAAATAAAGAAAATAGACGCAATATTTTAAACTACATGAGATGTGAGTATTATAGAGCGAAACCTAAATGGAGGTCTCTAAAAGTATCCCTATATTACTTTACACTATTATAAAATAATAATAATATGTATATCTGTTCTATCACCTTTTATATTTTCTAGATTCATCTAAATAATAAAAACGTCTAGAAAATTCTTATAAGAGTTCTACAAAATATGTGTAGTATCATGTACTAACTTTTACTATTAACTCAAATTTTAAAAAGAATACTAAAAATAAACTATTATCAAAGATAAATCGAAATAATAAGAGGCACAAATTGTACTAGTTGTATGAGGAATTATTTTATCGGCAAAGGGTCAAATATATCCTTGTACTAAATGTAATAGTTTAAATATACCCCTAGTTATACTTTCGGGCTAAATATATCCCTCTCGCTATACTTTCAGGTTAAATATACCCCTTCTGTTATACTTTCGAACTAAATATACCCTTTTGAGAACACGTGGACGAGTAATGACTGAGATTAAATGAACTTTTGAATTTAAAAATAAATTAAATTCAGATATAACCCACCCCGCCCTAATAACTTAATCCGACCTAATATGTAACATTGACAAGCTTGCTGTAACACCAAGTGTTCTTTGAAAATTTTATTAAAAAATTCAGCTAGGAAACTCATAGGAACTCAAGAATATAGAAAAATCTATATGCTCTATGACATGAGCTATTCAAAACGGGAAGCGCTAAAAAGATATCAAGAAAAATTATCAATTATCATGAATTCGATAGAGCAAAAAATGGACTTGCCACAACCTTATCATGCCTTCTTCTTCTTGGACTTGAGCATGACATATCCAATACAGATGCACAAGAAGTAGATGAGTGCCACTGCAGCATATACATGAATGAGAATTGAGTATTCTTGAGGTAGAAAATATTTATGCACAAAATGATCGATGTCAACAAGAGGCAGAATGTGACCCAGACCAAGAAGGTATAATATGTGAAAATGGACAAACTAGTCAATGTTAAAATCAGCCCAACTCAATCAACTAACTCCATCGAAACTCCTCTACTTGTGCCGCCTTAAAAGTGCGGATCTTGGTGTTGAAGTTATCTCTTTCAATCTTAATTGCGTTCAACGTCATGTTCAAAGTATCAACTTTATTTAATCGTAGCCGCATTCAATTGATGAATCATACCTTTGAGAAAAAATCTTTGCGATGCAGAGGCTCCAAGTTGCAGACGTTGCTGGAGTGCAAGAACTCAATCACCCATTGAGTTTTCTTGTTTGAAAGACAAATTGGGTGGGTTAAGTTACATATTAGGTCGGGTTAAGTTATTGGGACGGGGTGGGTTATATCCGAATTTGATTTATTTTAAATTGAATAGTCCATTTAATCTCAGCCGTTCACGTATCCTCTGTTAGTCATAAGGGTATATTTATCCCGAAAGTATAATGAAAGAGGTATATTTTGCCTGAAAGTATAACTAGGGGTACATTTAAACTATTTCTGTATTTCATATAGTACAAGGGTATATTTGGCCCTTTGCCGCTATTTTATTGTTATTATATTTGAACTCGTGGGACCTACCCTTTGTTTTTCTTCTTTGCCTCCTATTTTTCTTTCTTGTTTTTATCTTTCCTCTTTTTTCTCATTTTCTGTTTTTTTTTTCTTAAATTAATTTTGAAACCAATTTAATTACTCTCTCATTTTGCAAATATGAAAATATTTTTTTTTACTTTTTTGTTTTAATTGATTTTTTTTAAATATATATATTTTATCATTAAATAAAAAAGGCATGAGCATACAAAAGTTCAAATTAATTCTTTAAGTGGTCACTTATGTCATAAAAATTGATCACTAAAATTATTTATATTTCTTTTCTCTCATTTTTCATTTATAGCACACTTTAAAAAATTCCACCTTCATATTTCGTATCATTTTAATTTCTACTTTTAGAATTTATCTAAAAATTATTTTTTACTTTATTTGAAAATTGATCATGAAAATTTAAAATACAACTTTTCAATTTGAAGGTATATTTCAAATTTGAAAAACATGTTAGTATAATCTGTTTTTAAACTCATTTTTCACTTTCGATATTATATTTAGTACATTTAAACATGAATATTATTTCAAATATTTTTTTATAAAAATAAAACATAATTTTATTTTCAACTTTTGCCCCATATATTTCAAATACAGTAAAAAAATATATTTAAATTCTATGGTCAAATGCCAAGTAATTTTTAATGTTTAATTTAATAACAAGTGTTTCACTATTCTTATACAACTTTTATATATAAAGTTAGTTGTATTGTATTGGAGATTCATTTTACTAAATTAGTCTTATTAATTACATCTAAAAAATTATGTTAATTATTAATGGATTAATTACAGAAATCCCACATTTTAGTTTACTTATTACCATTATCCCTTATAAGTTTTACAAATTTTCAAAATCCCTCATTTTCACGCATCAGATTAGTGTATCTCACGCATCAGATTAGTGTATCTCACGCATCAGATTAGTGTATCTCGCGCATCAGATTAATGTATCAGCACATTAGATTAGTGTATCTCACACATCAGATTAGTGTATTGTGTTTAAAATGTACATCAGATTAATGTATCATGTATAAAATGTAATGTATCTTACTTAACGATTAATATATCTCGCGCATCAGATTAATGTATCAACGATTTCTGTAATTATAAACTTTTAAGGGATAGATTGTAATTTTGCCTTAAAAGTATGTGATATGTAGTTATGATAAGAATATTATTTTAAATAAAAGTATTTTTTGGCAAAACAAATAAATAAAAAAATATTTTCATCTATATTGAAAAAATTTGGGGGAGTAACTGAATAGATTTAAGAAAAACATAAAATTAGAAAAAGGAAGGGAAAGATTAGAGAAGAGCAGGAATGAGAAATTAAAAGCAAAGAAGAAAAACCAAAAACTGGGTCCACGGATTAGAATTCCTCATACAACTAGTACTAGTTATACCTCATACATAGTAAAAAAAATTCACTCCTTTACTTAATATATAGCACATGACAAGACAGGGTGAGACAAATAAGCTTTTAAAAATTGTTTAGTGGTAAAGTATAATAATCATAGGATAAAATATAGAATTATTTTAGCTCACACTTAATTGGAGGTATCAATAGTTCTTAGATTATTTATCTCACTATTTTTTATTTATCATAATGATAAGATAAATTATTTAATCAATAGCTTATCCCAAATTAATTATCCCGAATTAACTTGTTGTCAACCAAACAACCCCTAAAAGATATTTCCTATCCCACTTTATATGATTTACTTTTTTTTTTAATCAGTCTTAAAGAGAATGACACATTTTTATATTTAGTAATAATTCAACTTTAAAAAATACCTATTGTACTTTAATGAAATTATTTCTAACAAAACAAATATCTATGACTTATTTTAGATTACAAGTTTTAAAAGTATGTTTTTTTTTCTTAAGCTCCGTACCAAGTTTTCATTAATTACCACTCGCAACTTAAGTTTAACTATAATTATGTGCGTCTCTATCATCTCTTCCTCTCTCTTCTCTTATACATGTACAAATACAACTTATGCATATACAGATGCAAATTGATATGATTGTATACAATTTATTCATTGATACGGATTGTATTTCGTTAATACTATTGTATTCATCGATACATATACATAGTTACACACTAATTATATGTATACAATTATGCAGATATATAACTACAATCATTGATATATATGTATATTAGTTATATATATACAATTAATAAACATATATACAAATATAATTCACTTTTCTTCACTCTCTGTCCTCTCTTTTCTCTTTTCCAATCTCACTCACCTCTCTCCTCCTCTAACATATAACTACGAATCATAATTAACAAATTATAATGATTGAACCTAATTGAATTTATTTTAATCACTATTTGCAAAATTGATAGGAAAAAATAGGATAAGGTAAACGAGTCCAAATGTATACAAGGTTAAAATTTGTCCCGTTTTGCCCCACCACAAGTCCACAATTGTACAAGGTTAAAATTTGTCCCGTTTTGCCCCACCACAAGTCCACAATTGTCATTCCTATGAGCAGCCATATTATTTGACGGTTGACCGTTCCGTTCCGTTAGTGAAGACCGTTGGTACGTTTCGTAAATTATTTCTAAATCAGGCCTTGTTTCTTAATCTCATCTCCTTCATTATAAATATCAAAAAATGAAAAAGCAACAGCCAGGCTGGGCCAAACATAATAATACACCCTCCACTCACTCTCCTACTCTCACCCTCAATGCGTGTACTCCACTTTCCTTCTCTAATTTTTCTTTACTTATTTCCATTTTACTTTTATCTCATTTCTATTCATTCTTCAAATATCATATTCCTATTTCTTTTTCCACTACTCTTAAAAAACTAGATGGTTTAAAGTCCGTGAAACGGGGCTAATATAATTTCATATATTTTATTAGAAAAATTACATAAATTCACAATCTAAGATATCATAATTCACTATCAGATATATACATATTCCCTTTCGTAAACATTCATCCCCTTTCGAATATATACTTATCCTCTCTCAGATACATCTCTCCGATGAAGTGGTATATCATTTGCAATGTATCGAAAAATCAAGGTATGTATTCGAGAGCAATGAAAAATTCAAGATTTTTGTACTTGAGGAAACTTCTGGAATAGGATGTAATTAGCCTCCAAATATATGAGATTTTTGTACTTTATACTATTTTTTTTCCAGTAAACAACTTCAAGAGATTTATGTTTTAAATGTTCATACGACATAAATGCGTCGTTTACAATTCAAATTGAGAAAGTTGAATTCCAAAAAATTATATGCAGCAAGGAAATAGAGAATTGCGTTAGATTATGAGTAAAAATATTTTGTGTTCGAGAAATATATAAAATGTTGATATCTTTGAAAAAGTTCATCGATCTTTCATATATTTTTGCAAGTGGAATCTATTTTCCACAATGTTATTATCTTCTTGTTATAATATTTGCACCATAAGCTTTGCATCTGATAAAATAAATTATTGATCAACTAATTCATAAAGATCAATCCACATCCTTTCAAATCTCTATTGCTTCAACTTAAGTATAATGTGTTTCGTAGTTTGCTTTGTCGATGAATTTTATGATATATTTCATTATTATCTTCGATAAATAGAAATACTTCTATATATTTTTATTTTAATATTGAAAGTATTTATTAAAAAATTGATTTCTAACTCCACAAAACTAAAAAACAACTCATGAAAGCAACTTTATTTCTATATACAATAACAATTATCGTAATGTTATATTCTAAATTTGAAAGTATTTATTAAAAAGTTAATTTCTAATTTCACAACAATAAAAATAATCATGAAAGCAACTTTATTTCTATATACAATAACAATTTTCGTAATGTTATATTCTGAAACATTAATAATTTTTTTTGATACTGCACTCAAAATATCATGTCGTAAAGAAAACTCTGAGTCTTACCCTCACAAAATAACCAATACACTTGTTTTTCTTTTTCAGGTTGTTTTTCCCTATATTTCTCAACAAAGTCCTTTTCTATTGACATTTTCTTTTGTTGTTGTTCTTTATTTTTTAACTACTCATTTTTCTTTAGTTTGTATTTTAATATTCTTTAGAATTTGAATATTAAACTTTTTCCTTGTCAAATTTTCTCTGTTAAATAGTTTATCATATTTGATATTAAGAAAATATCCTATATAGAAATAAAAAAATTATAATTTTTTAATCTGTCGATGAATACATTATCAAATTATTAATTTCTTGATTGTCAAACATTGTTCATTCTTTTAGTCACGAAATTTGATATTTTCTTACAATTAATTAAAAAATATTGATACATCATTTTAAAGACTATTTTAATAATCAATATACAAATTTAGTGATCATATTATGTAACATAATATTAAAAATATGTTTATGCAATAATTCTTTAAAATATTTTTAGGAACAAAATAGTAACTATTCAAACAGATTTTATTTTAAATTAGTTCAAAATTTTCTTTCTAAAACATGTCAAAACATGCTTAGCATTTATTATTGTTTGTAAGAAGTAAACCAATAGAAACTCTTCATTTTAACACAATTACAAAATTCTAATGGGCTTATAACAAAAGTAAAGACATGTGTGGATTCTTCTAGATTTTCATTTTGACCATTAATTATAATATTATTTTGCACTTAAATAATGTTAAAATTACTAAAATGTCATTGATCGTCCTTCACATGACTCTTCTATATAATAGAAATTATTTATAAAATATTATTTTATTAATTCACTCTTTAAGAATTGTTTTTAAAATTCCTACAATCTCACTTTAAAAAAAAATTGACTGTAGAGGTAAAATTAATTCTATTTTAATTTTATAGCTGAATATATAATTTGAGAATCATTTATAGTAGTAATATGGATAACTAATTTAAATTAACGGAGTCCACTACGACAACATTTTAGAAGAAAGGAAGAACATTGCTTTTCAAAATCATATACTCTCTTTTTGAGAGAAAATTTTATCGATGGTCATTCAGCTTTTTATTTATCACCTAATTTTTTTATTACATAAACACCATTCAATTTTAAGAGTTATAACGTATAAATTGCTTTTCTATTTTATATCACGTATTAAAGTCATCTAACTTTTAAAATTTATTATTTGTTTTATTTTATCACATAAAAGCCATCAATTTAGCATGAGTTAACTAAACAATAAATAACACCTAAATCTTTATATGATGTACTTAGAATATGAATAACACTCCAAAATAATAGTTAACTTAATAAAACATATTAAATGTAATAATTAATTTCAGATACCTTCCTCCAATAGATTTATGAAAATCTTGTGTACCGCCTTATTTTGATTTCTTTCTAGCAATTTGCAGTCATTATCAATCAAATTAAGTTCATAGATTTTGTATTTGTCATTGAATTCTTTGAGTCTCTAAGAATAAATTTTATGTTAATTACAAAAAGTGTTTATGACATTCACTAAACAATTGAGTATATTAATAAAGCAAAATTATTCTATTGTATTATTTACATTAATGATAATGAATTAAAATCAGTACAAAGAAATTAAAAAAAAAGATAGTAAATTAATATTATAAACCACAATGATGATTAGTATATGAAACAAAATATTAGTGAGCCAATTTTTTGAAATTTTCTCAAATGTAATTAATTTATTTTGAAGTGTTGTGTCCTGTCATTTTTTGGTGTACAATACAAAAATTCAAGTGAAATTTATTTTTTATTTAATTTTCGAAAAATTTGATGACTCTATCTGGCAATTTTTTAAAAAAGAATAATAACTTTTGTATAGCAAACTTTAAAATTAGATGATTATTATGTGGTATTAAAGAAAAAAAAAAAGGTGTTTTCCGGTATGATAACTCTCAAAATTGACTAACTTATATGTATCAACTAGAAATATGTGTCCGTGCTAGTACGGAGTCAATATCTATTATTAGTTTTATTTTAATTTATGTGATATAGATAGAATTTAGAAAGTTGATTAAATTTTAATATAATTTTTTAGATATTTTAAATTGTTAATTACTTTTTGTTTGCGCAAATTTAATGTGAAGAGGTCCATTAAGATATCCACAATTAAAGTATTTTTCGTCTCGATCACTAATATTTTTTACTCAAAGTGGTACAAGATATAAAAAAATATTACTGACATTCAAAATAATAAAGCTATAACTAAAGAATATAAATTCAAAATTAAAAGTCATAGCTAAAACGGATCTAATAATTTCAAAACAACTACACACTAATTAAATTAAAGTAGAAAAAGGAATAAATTTTTTAACTTTATTTTTCGAAACACGTTGAAACAGGCACGTCGATGGAAACGTGCCTACTTCAGAAGTCTTGTCACGACCCGGGAGTACCCCCTAGACATAACACGACGTACTCGACCCCGAAGGGTCTCATACAAACCCATAGCATAATCATAGTCATAAGATCATAGGAAAATGGTGCGGAATTTAAAACTTTTCTTTACAATCGAAGTCTTTTATAAAAGTGATAGAGTCTATACACTATGTCTCAAATCATCTAAGTACTTGGAACAAAACTCTTGAATACAACCTTGGGGACATAGCCATTACAACCAAAGTCTAAAACATAAAAGAAAGACAATAAAGGACATGTGGTTGAGCCCTCGAATACAATGAGGACTCACCAATCTTCTTCTTCTTGATCTCCTATGAACCTAGCCACGAGGATGGAATCCAATATCTCCAAAGCCCACACTTATAGAAAATGTAGAAAGATGGGGTTAGCACAAAAAATACTAAGTATGAAAGTCATGCACAAAATCATTAAAACATGCATAAAAGGAGACATTTCATTTGAAATCATGCTATATGCCGTTTTTGAACATCATCTTTGAAATAGTTGGAGAATACAAACCCATAAGACAACTCATACACATTTCATTATAACATGAGAGATATCATTATAGTAACAAGCATAGTCTCCAACATCAATTCAATACAAATTCCAATCTTCACAATACATAGCCTCCAATCATATAATAATACAAAGTCAAATACCAAGATCATCTCATTATGAAGTAATCATCACATAAGCAACCTCTAAGAAAAACTTGTGCAATGTATGGTTGGCCTACTAAGTACTCCTTTGAAGCTACCTTAGGTATGCACTTCATTCTTAGACCCCATTATAAACAATAACCACAAATAAGGAAATAGTCATGTACATTACTTGAATTATAAGGAAAGTCATTCATAACAACTATCTATTCAACACACATGCATACATACAAATCTCATCATAACACGAAGGAACCATCCCATGACATCCTACTACGTCTACTTGTGCAATGTAAAAGTGAAGTCCCATACCCCCACTCCTACTAAGTAAAACTCATTAAGAAGTCATAGTATAGTTCATGTCTCATTCATTATCTTTCTTATATAGGGAAAATAACATTAACCGACATAGACCATGTGAGCTACATGGAATCCCCATCGACGCCAACACACTGCCAGGGGGAGCAGCATGGAAAGCGAGGCTCCACACCCTTCTCCGTGGGCTTTAGGAATTGAAACCGGACCAAGCTCTCACACAAGCCTGCTACCAAGCAGGAGCAAAAAAAGGAATATGTTGAATTGGGACNAAGTACTAAGTATGAAAGTCATGCACAAAATCATTAAAACATGCATAAAAGGAGACATTTCATTTGAAATCATGCTATATGCCGTTTTTGAACATCATCTTTGAAATAGTTGGAGAATACAAACCCATAAGACAACTCATACACATTTCATTATAACATGAGAGATATCATTATAGTAACAAGCATAGTCTCCAACATCAACACAATACAAATCCCAATCTTCACAATACATAACCTCCAATCATAAAATAATACAAAGTCAAATACCAAGATCATCTCATTATGAAGTAATCATCACATAAGCAACCTCTAAGAAAAACTTGTGCAATGTATGGTTGGCATCCCATAATACCAACCCTACTAAGTACTCCTTTGAAGCTATCTTAGGTATGCACTTCATTCTTAGATCCCATTATAAACAATAATCACAAATAAGGAAATAGTCATATACATTACTTGAATTATAAGGTAAGTCATTCATAACAACTATCTATTCAACACACATGCATACATTCAAATCTCACCATAACACAAAGGAACCATCCCATGACATCCTACTACGTCTACTTGTGCAATGTAAAAGTGAAGTCCCATACCCCCACTCCTACTAAGTAAAACTCATTAAGAAGTCATAGTATAGTTCATGTCTCATTCATTATCTTTCTTATATAGGGAAAATAACATTAACCGACATAGACCATGTGAGCTACATGGAATCCGCATCGACGCCAACACACTGGCAGGGGGAGCAGCATGGCAAGCGAGGCTCCACACCCTTCTCCGTGGGCTTTAGGAATCGAAACCAGACCAAGCTCGCACACAAGCCTGCTACCAAGTAGGAGCAAAAAAAGGAATATGTTGAATTGGGACAAGAAAACCGATAGCTATGACTAATTAGAACTAAATTTTATTTTTCTATTAATTCTCAAAACCACTCCCTTGGGACTCGACCCCAACCTTTGGTTGGGTTACTTTACTATTGTACGATCGTAAACACTCGAATTGAAAGTTATGTCTTGATTAGCAAACATCAGGTGTATGCATGACTATGATATTATGAGCATGGTTATGAATACATTGTGAATAAAGTGTCTATTATGATAATGTTGTTGTTGTGTCATTGGAAGGACAATCACACACACACACTCATGCATGAACATGACTATGGTGTGACTAAGGTATTGATGAGTTGTTGGATCATGGTATTTCCTTACCTAATGTGCTACTCTTATATGTTTGGGAGAGTTGGTCCATATCCCTTGAAGAGCATTTTATGAAGGTTTGTGCATGTTGACAAGATTGTGTGTGAACCTATGAAGGTTTCAGTGCAGTGGGGGTTCAAGGGGTGTAGACAAAGGGCGAACAAGAAGACTTTCGGCGATTTGTCGAGTGCTCTTGCGTCACCCCCTTTAGATTTAGTATGTTTATATTCGATAATGTCTATAGCTATGACTAATTAGAACAAAATTTTATTTTTCTATTAATTCTCAAAATCACTCCTTTGAGACTCAACCCCAACCCTAGGTTGAGTTACTTTACTATTGTAAGATCGTAGACACTCGAATTGGAAGTTATGTCTTGATTACGCAAACATCAAAATGGCGCCGCTGTCGGGGAGTGGTGTTAACTGAGAACTTGTAGTTAAGTAAAAAAAAAAATTTCTTCTTAGTTGTAGTTCTACTTACTTAATTTTTAGTTCTGTTTCGTTGGTTTGTGTAAATATTTCAGGAAGCATGAGTGTTAATGGCAGCCAGGTGGGCCACAAAAATGACATCAAAAATCTCAACGATGTCCAAGAGCCCAACATTAATGACCCCCATCTCATGGGAGGTATTGGGGGCATCCGTTTACCTCCAGCCGAAGGAAATTGAGTGTTCCATATAATGAGCACTATGTTGCAACTGTTGCAACTAAAAGGACTTTTCAGTGGATTGGCGCATAAAGATCCTCACGAGCATCTTCGAAACTTTGTAGATGTGTGCGGACCATTCTCTTTCAAAAACATCTCTCAGGAGTCGGTCCGGTTAAGATTATTCCCTTTCTCATTGATGGGAGAAGCGTGCAAATGGCTGGCGGAGTTGCCACGAAAATCCATCACTTCTTGGGAGGAGTTAGTCACCGCATTTAATGTGCGATTTTTCCCTCACTTGAAGATGATGACTCTTCGGGACAGTATCCAAAGCTTTAAGCGTCTAGAAAGAGAGCCTTTGCACGAAACTTGGATGCGGTTCAAAAAGTTGGTGCTTCAATGCCCAACCCATGGTTTGTCGGATAACGTGCTGTTACAGTACTTGGATGCTTGATGCAGCAACCGTATGCAATATCAGCCCAACTTCTAGATGGCATGACAACCATCAATAGAGCGTGGTACACCCGCGAGGACCAGGTCTCCCCTCTCACATTCAAGCTATCCAAGGAGCAGATGGAAAAGGATCACGAGAGAGACCAAAACATGGCCAAGATCATGACACAACTTGATATTTTATTCAAAAATGTCATGGGGGCTAGTGCCTGTAGTGTCAATGTCGTTGGGGTCGGGTGTGTAAATCCTGAGGAGACGAAGTTTGAAGCCTTGTATAATGAGGAGGTAGTTTTCTAGCCAACCAAGGCGGTGGTTATCGTTCAAACTACCCGAGGCAGGGTGGTAACCAGGGTTGGGCTAGAGAATATGGGTGGAAGGATCGCGACAGAGAATGGAGGGACTGAAATCCTAACTGGAAAGATGGGAAGAAGGACAGGTATGTGCCTCCCCATGAACACCAAAAGTCGAAGGATTCGGAAGGTGGTTGGTCTGAGGATATGTTTTCTTATATCCTCAACAAAGTTGAGGGGTCGGACAAGATCTTGAAAGAAATGAAGGAAGATGTGTCGACCCTGAGCCAGACCTTCACCTCTCATTCAGTATCAATCAAGCAGCTAGATACCAAAATGGGTTAGATGTCGTCTCACCTAAATCTGAGACAAAAAGGGAGTTTACCTCTAATACTATGGACAACCCCAAAAATGAGGTTTTAAGGTGGACCTGCATCGTGTCATGACGTTAACTAAGGCAATGTTTGGGAGGTAACCCAAAACCCTTTATTGCTTTATCTTGCTTTGATAAAATAATGGTGTGTTGATTGTGGAGATGGAAGTGTGGAGAGTGAACGAAGAGTGCAGATTGGCGAGCAACAGGTCCAATCAGCGAATCGACGAACAGTTCGGCGACCCCGAACTAGACCGCTGTTAGACTCAAGACCAACTTGCATTGGAGTTTGTAAAACTCGGCGAGCACAGGAAATTATTAGCGAATCGCCGACCATGTCGGCGATCCTGACAGAGACCGCCATTTGGACTCCCGAAATAACTGGAAATTCTGTAAAATTTGGTTTGGCAAGTTGCTACTTGGCGAAACACCGAGTGGTTTGGCGATCTTGACTAATGTTGCCAAATGGGCAAAAACTGGACGATTTTCAGGTCAAAGGTTTAAAAGTATCAAATTCATTCCCTTTCCCTCACCTTCTCATCTTTCCAAACTCATACCCGCACTCTAGTTTTTACATTTCTTGCATTTTTGGTTGGCGGGCAATCCCTTGCTCGCCGAAAGGATTGGCAAGTCTGTCTGCAGTTGATTATCCTTGTTTTGTTTGTCGAATATTTTCTAAATTTGCCTCGAAGTTTTGCAAACATGGCTAGACCTAAAGTTGTAAGGAGAATCATGCCACCCCGACAGATAAAAGTAAAAAAATTCAGGAAAGATACAAATGAAGCGAATCTTCCCAAGACGGGAAGTGAGGGCAAAAAGCCTAGTTCCAGCAAGAGATATGTCCCCCGAGATCCCATTGTCCCTACGTGGACTCGTGGATTCTACACAACTATACATTCCTTTTTGGCGGCTCATGACTTGGACAATTTTAGCAAGTCAATTGCCGCTGAACTTTCTGAAGTAGCTTCGGGGATTATTATCCAAGTCCAGGCTGCACATGGGGCACTGATGCCAAGACAGACGGAGCGACCACTTAGACATGATCCCCTATTTACCTCGCTCTCTGTCTTTCTTTAATTTACATTCTGGATATTTTATTATTTACATTTTAGGACAAATTATTTTTAATTGTGGTGGGGTGTGGCCCACCTTTGTGTGCTATTCGTGAATTGTGTTTTGTTTATGTATTTGCGTTGTAAGCTATAATTGTGTTAATACTGCTTTCGTGGAAGGTTTGAGCTTGTGGCTTATTTTGCTTTAAATTGCAAATGAATTTGCAAATGATTTTGACCCTTTCGAAAAAAAATTTGCCAGCTCTTGTATGTGTTGAATGTGGCTGTTCTTTCGCAAATTTGAGTATCGGTTTTGATCAATACTGATGACTTAAATAGTGCTCATAATCGAACAAACATGAATGTGCGGCTACGATGAGGCCAAATGAAGTTGCATAGACAATATGTGGACTCTTTGCATCTCGTTGTGACTAGCTAATTATTAAATCGAGTCTCTTGTGATGATCGTCGCACACTAGCGGAGTGTGAAGTCTTGTGTGATGAGCTTACTGTGAACCTTGCATGATAACACCTAGAATTTTCCCCGTTGGTCCGGTCGACTAAGTAAGGCTATCTCTTGATATGATCTTAGGCAACTTCGAAGAGTGTGAGCCAATTTGACATATACCTCTTTTGTGGCCTACCTTGTGAGTGTGTGAACCTCTCTTGAACACCCCTTGAACCTTACCTTTCTTTGGAATAAACTTGATGACAACATGACCTTTCTTGACCCATTACCCTTAATCCTCGTAAATTGTGATTGATTGAATAGCCAACTTAGGCCAAAAGCCTAAGTTGGGGGTGTAGTGAAAAGAAAAGGGAAAGTCAAAAAGTGCAAAAAAAGTCTCCTTTAACTCATGGTGTTGAGAAAAATGGAACCCCTCCATACAAAAAAAAGAAAAAGAAAAAGAATGAAAAAGAAAAGTTGTGGAATAAAGTTGAAAAATACCAAAAAAAAAAAAA
>NC_064292.1:16369047-16397021 GCF_019186545.1 Solanum stenotomum | reverse complement strand
TTCTTGAGAGAACTTGAGAGAAAATGTGTCTAAGTATGGGAGAGGTGTTTTGGGAAATGTTTTAGAGATGGGAATTGAACTAATGGTATATAGGAAATAACATATTCCCTTTGGAAAAATGGTCCAACACTTAGAAAAAAAAAAATGAGGCGGGTGAACAGTAAAAACGCTCACTGGAAATTGCATTTCCTGCCGGACAGATTTTACGAAAATGGGCATAACTTCTTCGTTTGAACTCCGAATGAGGTGAAACGAAGTGCGTTAGGTAGCTAACTCAAAGGGATTTCCATGGAAATATTATGGGCCACCCGATTATTTGTGTGCTAGGAGATATGACCCTCCAAAGTAGACCCTCGAAAAAGGTTTCACTTGAAAATTTTGGATTTTGATGCGGTTGCTCTAAAATTTGGGTTAGACCCATTTCCCACTCAATTGGACCCCCTAAACAAGAATATGAAGTCGGATTTTCGAAAAACGAAACGGATTTTTTTTGATATAGCTAAACAAGTTTCCGGTAACTTCCGAACCACATTTTTAAGAACCTTTTGGGTCATTTCAATTACGCAAACATCAGGTGTATGCATGACTATGATATTATGAGCATGGTTATGAATACTTTGTGAATAAAGTGTCTATTATGATAATGTTGTTGTTGTGTCATTGGAAGGACAATCACACACACCCATGCATGAACATGACTATGGTGTGACTAAGGTATTGTTGAGTTGTTGGATCATGGTATTTCCTTACCTAATGTGCTACTATTATATGTTTGGGATGAGTTGGTCCATATCCCTTGAAGAGCATATTATGAAGGTTTGTGCATGTTGACAAGATTGTGTGTGAACCTATAAAGGTTTCAGTGCAGTGGGGGTTCAAGGGGTGTAGATAAAGGGCGAACAAGAAGACTTTTAGCGATTCGCTGAGTGCGCTTGCGTCACCCCCTTTAGATTTAGTATGTTTATATTCGATAATGTCTATAGCTATGACTCATTAGAACTAAATTATATTTTTCTATTAATTCTCAAAACCACTCCTTTGAGACTCGACCTCAACCCTTGGTTGGGTTACTTTACTATTGTATGATCGTAGACACTCGAATTGAAAGTTATGTCTTGATTATGCAAACATCAAAATGGCGCTGCTGTCGAGGAGTGGTGTTAATTGAGAATTTGTAGTTAAGTAAAAAAAATTTGTCTTTTGAGTTGTAGTCCTACTTACTTAATTTGTAGTTCTGTTTCGTTGGTTTGTGTAAATATTTCAGGAAGCGTGAGTGTTAATGGAAGCAACGACAGCCAGGTGGGTCACCAAAACGACATCGAAAATCTCAACAATGTCCAAGAGCCCAACATTAATAACCCCAATCTCATGAGAAGTATTGGGGGCATCCGTTTACCTCCAGCCGAAGGAAATGCAGTGTTCCATATAATGAGCACTATGTTGCAACTATTGCAAATAAAAGGACTTTTCAGTGGATTGGCGCATGAAGATCCTCACGAGCATTTTCGAAACTTCATAGATGTGTAACCAATTTCTTTCAAAAACATCTCTCAGGAGTCAGTCCGGTTAAGTTTATTCCCTTTCTCGTTGATGGGAGAAGCGTGCAAATGGCTGGCGGAGTTGCCACGCAAATCCATCACTTCTTGGGAGGAGTTGGTAACCACATTTAATATGAAATTTTTCCCTCCCTCGAAGATGATGACTCTTCGGGACAGTATCAAAAGCTTTAAGCGTCTAGAAGGAGAGCCTTTGCACGAAACTTGGATGCGGTACAAAAAGTTGGTGCGTCAATGCCCAACCCATGGTTTGCCGGATAACGTGTTGCTACAGTACTTTTATCGGAGTTTGGACTCGGTAAACAAAGGTATTGCTGATCAACTTTCACCTGGAGGCTTGATGCAGCAACCGTATGCAATAGCAGCCCAACTTCTAGATGGCATGACAACCATCAACAGAGCGTGGTACACCCGCGAGGACCAGGTCTCCCCTCTCACATTTAAGTTATCCAAGGAGCAGATGGAAAAGGATCATGAGAGAGACCAAAACATGGCCAAGATCATGACACAACTTGATATTTTATCCAAAAATGTCATGGGGGCTGGTGCCTATAGTGTCAATGTCGTTGGGGTCAGGTGTGTAAATCTTGAGGAGACGAAGTTTGAAGCCTTGTATAATGAGGAAGTAATTTTCTAGCCAACCAAGGAGGTGGTTATCGTTCAAACTACCCGAAACAGGGTGGTAACCAGGGTTGGGCTAGAGAATATGGGTGGAAGGATCGTGACAGAGAATGGAGGGACCGAAATCCTAACTGGAAAGATGGGGAGAAGAACATGTATGTGCCTCCCCATGAGCGCCAAAAGCCGAAGGATTCGGAAGGTAGTTGGTCTAAGGATATGTTTTCTCATATCCTCAACAAAGTTGAGGGGTCGGGCAAGATCTTGAAAGAAATGAAGGAAGATGTGTCGACCCTGAGCCAGACCTTCACCTCTCATTCAGTATCAATCAAGAAGTTGGAGACCAAAATGGGTTAGATGTCGTCTCACCTAAATCCGAGACAAAAAGGGGGTTTGCCTCTGACACTATGGCCAACCCCAAAAATGAGGTTTTAAGGTGGACTTGCGTCGTGTCATGACGTTAACTAAGGCGATGTTTGGGAGGCAACCCAAAACCCTTTATTGCTTTATCTTGCTTTGATAAAATAATGGTGTGTTGATTGTGCAGATGGAAGTGTGGAGAGTGAACGAAAAGTGCAGATTGGCGAGCAACATGTCCAATCAGCGAATCAACGAATGGTTCGGCGACTCTGAACTAGACCGCCGTTAGACTTAAGACTAACTTACATTGGAGTCTGTAAAACTCGGCGAGCACAGGAAATTATTGGCGAATCGCTGACCATGTCGGCGATCTCAACGGAGACCGCCATTTGGACTCCCAAAATAACTGGAAGTTCTGTAAAATTCGGTAAGGCAAGTGGCTACTTGGCGAAACACCGAGTGGTTTGGCGATCTTGACAAATGTCGTCGAATGGGCAAAAGCTGGACGATTTTTCAGGCTAAAGGTTTAAAAGTATCAAACTCATTCCCTTTCCCTCACCTTCCCATCTTTACAAACTCACACCCGCACTCTAGCTTTTACATTTCTTGCATTTTTGGGGTATTTTGAGTTGTTGATTTGTGCTCAGAACTTGGATTACATTGCTGCCTAACGATTTAATTCCATTTTAGTCAGCACGAAAGGTTGGTTCCCAAACTCTGAGTTCTTTCTATCGATTTTGTACTCAATGCAATGATATTACCTTGTTGATGTATGTTGGGCCTCTCTGGTAGGATTAAATATTTTTGTTTGCCTGTTAGATTCACTAATTTTTCCCTTACCGAGTTAAATAGTTAATTCCTGAAAATTGTACCTTGAAGGATATGAAAAATCATGGGTTGTGCATGAGTGTCATTGGGTCTAAGCCGAATTTGAGTTGTGCATGCCTTGATTTTGGTTTTGGGGGTTGCGGGGTTGAATTCAAGAAAGTGGGTTGCATGAAGGCACGTTGGGCCGTTTGGCAAGCTGGGTCGAGTTCGCCGAACCACTATGTGGATCGCCTAATGACCCTATCTCGCCTTTAATTCATGCTATATGTTTTGTTGGTTTCTGAACCTTTCGGCGAGAATCATGAGTTCGCCAATAGAAAAATAAAACTTATTTCTAATTAATCATAGCTATCAGTTTCTCTCGAACACCGAGTTGTTGCTTTAAGCACAACCTCCACCTTAGCCCATTCACTCTCTCTCACTGAATGTGTGGGAGAAAGATTAGGATTCACTCTCTTGAGCTGATTCCATGTCGACCCAATACCACCGGCTATCAATTTAGTAGTCTTAGCTTTCCGACCTCTCTCTCGAGCAAGCCAAAACACTAAGATGAAATCGTATTTGCAACTACGACTCCATTAAGTTCATACACAACTACTAAACGAAATCACATTTAAACAACAAATAAACCATCAACAAGTAAGACCCAACAAATAATCTAACCCATATCACAAAATCACACCCCAATAATTGGGTTTTAGATAGACATGTAAAAGAGATAAAAATTTGTACCAATATTAGTTTCCATCAACTGGTATGAAGGATTAAGTCTTAAAACACGTCAAGAGTGAAGAATCTTGGAGACCTAAGTCCAATTTCTTGGAGTTGAAACCTTTTAAATCTTCAAGGTCTTAGAACAAAGTCTCCAAAACCCTCTAAAACTTAAACTCTCTAAAAAACTGTAAAAAGTTCTAAGAATAATGGTAATATGATGCTAAGCTAGAAATTTAAACAAGTATTTATAGTGTTTGAAAATGTGCTGCGAATGACCCTTCGGCGAAGTTAGTCGGGATCGCTGATAGATTCGGTGATCCGCCGTTTGGTCGATTTCATCACCTTCTTGCTTTAGCCTTTAGCCTCTTCACGTTTTGAGTCGTTGAGTGATATGGTACTGTTTCGCGGAACTATTTGGCGACACGCCGACTGCTCTATTTCATCGCCAACTTGACCTTTTCCTTCAGGGCTCAGTGCACTGGAACAAAAGGCGATCTCCAGGCCAATCGGCGACTCGCCAACTGGGCTCGGCGATCTTCAAGCCTTCATTTCTTCGTTCTTTTTAGCTGCCTTGTTCCTTCTTGCCAAGTAGTGTCCATGCTTTGCCTCAAACTCCAAATACCTGAAACTTAAGGATTTACATCAGATATTGAGACAAAATATGCATTTAAGGACACTAATTCTATCAAAATATGGCCCTAAATGAGTCCAAATTTTGGACTAATCAACACCCCCAACTTAAACTTTTGCTTGTCCTCAAGCAACTCGAGTTCAGCTGTTCAAAAAGGGTGTCTCAAACAGTGCTACACAAGAATCAATCATAAATGCACACAACAAGACTCACTTTACTCATGCATAGATCAATTGTGTACTCAAAGATTCAAGTTGTGACTCACCAATATCGAAGAATCTCATGCTCACAATACTTGCTTCAAATGCAAGTTCAAGCTTAACCAAAGTGTTCAAATGCCTTCATACATAAAGAATGATTTCATATTCACACAATGGGTTAAAATTTAAAGCTTCAGAATCAAATGCAACGCTCACACTCACAAAGATGAACACAATGCATAATTTCACTCATAGGTTTGCCTGTATTTTCCAATCAACATTTGCTTCAGCTCACTCAAGATCACAAAGGTCTTTCAAGGCTTGTAATGGGGCTAAGTGCAAAGGTATTATCATTTAGGCTTAGTGGCTATGTTGAATAACACTCTCTTTCATCTTCTTTAATCTTTCTCATTCATGCTCACAAGTCATCCTATTATTCATTTCCCATGGATTGTTTGGGAACCCTTTTTTTTTTGTATTTTTCAACTTTATTCCACAACTTTTCTTTTTCATTTTTTTTTTGTATGGAGGGGTTCCATTTTTCTCAACACCAAGAGTTAAAGGAGACTTTCTTTGCACTTTTTGACTTTCCCTTTTCTTTTCACTACACCCCCAACTTAGGCTTTTGGCCTAAGTTGGCTATTCAATTAACAACAATTTACGAGGATTAAGGGTAATGGGTCAAGAAAGGTCATGTTGTCATCAAGTTTATTCCAAAGAAAGGTAAGGTTCAAGGGGTGTTCAAGAGAGGTTCACACACTCACAAGGTAGGCCACAAAAGAGGTATATGTCAAATTGGCTCACACTCTTCGAAGTTGCCTAAGATCATATCAAGAGATAGCCTTACTTAGTCGACCGGACCAACGGGGCAAATTCTAGGTGTTATCATGCAAGGTTCACAGTAACTCATCACACAAGACTTCACACTTCCGCTGGTGTACGACGATCATCACAAGAGACTCGATTTAATAATTGGCTAGTCACAACGAGATGCAAAAAGTCCACATATTGTCTATGCAACTTCATTTGGCCTCATCGTAGCCGCACATTCATGTTGATCGAATATGAGCACTATTTAAGTCATCAGTATTGATCAAAACCGATACTCAAATTTGTGAAAGAACAGCCACATTCAACACATACAAGAGGTGGCGAATTGTTTTTCGGAAGGGTCAAAATCATTTGCAAAATTCATTTGCAATTTAAAGCAAAATAAGCCACAAGCTCAAACCTTCCACGAAAGCAGTATTAACACAATTATAGCTTACAATGCAAATACATAAACAAAACACAATTCACGAATAGCACACAAAGGTGGACCACACCCCACCACAATTAAAAACAATTTGTCCTAAAATATAAATAATAAAATATCCAGAATGTAAATTAAAGAAAGACAGAGAGGGAGGTAAATAGGGGATCATGTCTAAGTGGTCGCTCCGTCTGTCTTGGCATCAGTGCCCCATGTGTCAGCCTGGACTTGGATAATAATCCCCGAAGTTACTTCAGAAGGTTCAACGACAATTGACTTGCTAAAATTGTCCAAGTCATGAGCCGCCAAAAAGAAATGTATAGTTGTGTAGAATCCACAAGTCCACGAAGAGACAGTGGGATCTCGGGGAACAGATCTCTTGCTGGAACTAGGCTTTTTTCCCTCACTTCCCGTCTTGGGAGGATTCACTTCATTTGTATCTTTCTTGAAATATTTTGCTCTTATCTGTCGGGGTGGCATGATTCTCCCTACAACTTTAGGTCTAGCCATGTCTGCAAAGCTTCGAGGCAAAGTTAGAAAATATTCGACAAACAAAACAAGGACAATCAGCTGCAGACAGACTTGCCAATCCTTTCGGCGAGCAAGGGATTGCCCGCCAACCAAAAATGCAAGAAATGTAAAAACTAGAGTGTGTGTGTGAGTTTGGAAAGATAGGAAGGTGAGGGAAAGGGAATGAATTTGATACTTTTAAACCTTTGACCAGAAAAATCGTCCAGTTTTTGCCCATTCAGCGACATTAGTCAAGATCGCCAAACCACTCGGTGTTTCGCCAAGTAGCCACTTGCCAAATCAAATTTTACAGAACTTCCAGTTATTTTGGGAGTCCAAATGGCGGTCCCCGTCGGGATCGCCGACATGGTCGGCGATTCGCCAATAATTTCCTGTGCTAGCTGAGTTTTACAAACTCCAATGTAAGTTGGTCTTGAGTCTAACAACGGTCTAGTTCGGGGTTATCGAACCGTTCCGCGATTCACTGATTGGACATGTTGCTCGCCAATCTGCACTTTTCGTTCACTCTCCACGCTTCCATCTGCACAATCAACACACCATTATTTTATCAAAGCAAGATAAAACAATAAAGGGTTTTGGGTTGCCTCCCAAACATCGCCTTAGTTAACGTCATGGAACGATGCAAGTCCACCTTAAAACCTCATTTTTGGGGTTGGCCATAGTGTCAGAGGCAAACCCCCTTTTTGTCTCGAATTTAGGTGAGATGGCATCTGACCCATTTTGGTCTCCAGTTGCTTGATTGTTACTGAATGAGAGGTGAAGGTCTGGCTCAGGGTCAACACATCTTCCTTCATTTCTTTCAAGATCTTGTCCGACCCCTCAACTTTGTTGAGAATATGAGAAAACATATCCTCAGACCAACCACCTTCTGAATTCTTCGGCTTTGGCGCTCATAGGGAGGCATATACCTGTCATTCTCCCCATCTTTCAAGTTAGGATTTCGGTCTCTCCATTCTCTGTCGCGATCCTTCCACCCATATTCTCTAGCCCAACCCTGGTTACTACCCTGCTTCGGGTAGTTTGAACGATAACCACCGCCTTGGTTGGCTAGAAAATTACCTCCTCATTATATAAGGCTTCAAACTTTGTCTCCTCAGGATTTACACACCCGACCCCAACGACATTGACACTACAGGAACCAGCCCCCATGATATTTTTGGATAAAATATCAAGTTGTGTCATGATCTTGGCCATGTTTTGGTCTCTCTCATGATCCTTTTCCATCTGTTCCTTGGATAGCTTGAATGTGAAAGGGGAGACCTGGTCCTCGCGGGTGTACCACGCTATGTTGATGGTTGTCATGCCATCTAGAAGTTGGGCTGCTATTGCATACGGTTGTTGCTTCAAGCCTCCAGGCGAAAGTTGGTCAGCAACACCTTTGTTTACCGAGTCCAAACTCCTGTAAAAGTACTGTAGCAGCACGTTATCTAGCAAACCATGAGTTGGGCATTGAAGCACCAACTTTTTGAACCGCATCCAAGTTTCGTGCAAAGGCTCTCTTCTAGACGCTTAAAGCTTTGGATACTGTCCCGAAGAGTCATCATCTTCAAAGGAGGGAAAAATCGCATATTAAATGCGGTGACCAACTCCTCCCAAGAAGTGATGGATTTGCGTGGCCCAGCCATTTGCACGCTTCTCCCATCAACGAGAAAGAGAATAACCTTAACCAGACTGACTCCTGAGAGATGTTTTTGAAAGAGAATGGTCCGCACACATCTACGAAGTTTCAAAGATGCTCGTGAGGATCTTCATGCGCCAATCCACTGAAAAGTCCTTTTAGTTGCAACAGTTGCAACATAATGCTCATTATATGGAACACTGCATTTCCTTCGGCTGGAGGTAAATGGATGCCCCCAATACCTCCCATGAGATGAGGGTCATTAATGTTGGGCTCTTGGACATCGTTGAGATTTCTGATGTCGTCTTGGTGGCCCACCTAGCTGTCGTTGCTGCCATTAACACTCATGCTTCCTCAAATATTTACACAATCCAACAAAACAGAACAACAAATTAAGTAAGTAGAACTACAACTAAGAAGAACAATTTTTTTTTAGTTAACTACAAATTCTCAATTAACACCACTCCTGACAGCGGCGCCATTTTGATGTTTGCGTAATCAAGACACAACATCCAATTCGAGTGTCTACGATCGTACAATAGTAAAGTAACCCAACCAAGGGTTGGGGTCGAGTCCCAAGGGAGTGGTTTTGAGAATTAATAGAAAAATAAAATTTAGTTCTAATTAGTCATAGCTATAGACATTATCGAATATAAACATACTAAATCTAAAGAGGGTGACACAAGCGTCAATTATCAATGGGTTTTTTTTGTATTAATTAACAACTACAAACAACGAAAATATACGAAAGTTAGATAGAGAGATAGGATTATTGGGATGTAATAGGAATACGGGATAAACTTAACTGTCGGGGACATGCTTTTGATAGTAAATTGTTGAGTATTTTTGACTAGGATAGACTATAATGGGGATAAATTCTCTCTCGAGCAACTTACCCCCAATCGACTCAGTTTCTCTCGAACACAGAGTTGCCACTTTTAAGTACAGCCTCCGCCTTATCCCATTCACTCTTACGAGCTGAATGTGTTGGAGAAGGACTAGGTTTCACTCTCTCGAGCTGAACCCATGTCGACCCAATACCACCGGCTATCAATTTAGTAGTCTTAGTTTTACGACCTCTCTCTCGAGCAAGCCGAAAACACTAAGATGAAATCGTATTTGCAACTACGACTCCATTAAGTTCATACACAACTACTAAACGAAATCACATTTAAACAACAAATAAACCATCAACAAGCCAAACCCAACAAATAATCTAACTCATATTCACAAAATCATACCCCAATAATTGGGGTTTTAGCTAGACATGTAAAAGAGATAAAAATTTATATCAATATCATTTTTCATCAACTGGTATGAAGGATTAAGTCTTAAAATACGTCAAGAGTGAAGAATCTTGGAGACCCAAGTCCAATTTCTTGAAATTGAAACCCTTTGAATCTTCAAGGTCTTAGAACAAAGTCTCCAAAACCCTCTAAAACTTAGACTCTCTAAAAAACTATAAAAAGTTCAAAGAATAATAGTGATATGATGCTAAGCTAGATATTTAAACAAGTATTTATAGTGTTTGAAAATATGTTGCGAAGGACCCTTCGGCGAAGTTAGTCGGGATCCCCGATACATTCGGCGATCCGTCGTTTGGTCGATTTCATCGCCTTCCTACTTTAGCCTTTAGCCTCTTCATGTTTTGAGTCATTGGGCGATATGGTACTGCTTCCCAAAACTGTTCGGTGACACACCGACTGCTCCATTTCATCGCCAACTTGACCTTTTCCTTCAGGGCTCATTGCACTGGAACAAAAGGCAATCTCCAACTGATCGGCAACTCGCCAACTGGGCTCGGCAATCTTCAGGCCTTAATTTCTTCGTTCTTTTTAGCCGCCTTGTTCCTTCTTGCAAAGTAGTGTCCATGCTTTGCCTCAAACTCCAAATACCTGAAACTTAAGGATTTTTATCAAATATTGAGACAAAATATGCATTTGAGGACACTAATTCTATCATAATATAGCCCTAAATGAGTCCAAATCGTGGACTCATCAACACCTCATATATTGCATTCAAGGGTCATATTGAGTCAATACATCTAACATTCAATACAAGAAACATAGATACAACCATGACTCAAGTAGTCCATTCACTTCATGCATGAACTCATGTGATCATATTATAGGTCATGTGGGTGAAGTCTATTCACATTAGGGCCATATAAAATTCAACATACATGATGGCTTCCTTCTTGAAGCCTTAACACCCTTAGTTTATCCATTTTAGTTTTCCCTCTTAAAGCCCTCAAAGTTATCTTCATGTTACAAGCCTTACTCTCAAGCAATGCCTCATATGATCATCAAGTATACCTAATTCTCAAGTAACCTAACCACATGGCTCATTCTTGACCTAATTAAGCCAAATCATGTTTAGAAGCTTTACCCTGAATCAATTCACGTCTAGGTGATCTAATCTAAGGCATTACATGAAGAAGTTCATCTTTCTTGGAGGATCACCTTTAAACCCTCAATTAACCTCTTTCATGGCATAGCCCTAATCACATCAATTCACCTTAGAAATATTTGGTTAATCAAGTATACATGTAGAATCATACTTAGATCATGCAATTACATCATAATTAACTCACATCCAATCAATTGGACCAACTTGCAAAATTAAACCATCACACAATGTAAAGAAGAACCGTAGCTAGGGTTGGGGGTCTCATGGATTCTTGAAGAATTTCGAGTTAAAATCATATAAAATCAAGCATACATTCATAAACAAACACCATTCAACCTTTAAAAGCAACTTTCCAAGGAATCCATGGAGTTGAGTTGAAATCCTAGCTAATTGAGTTTTCTAGAATTGAGTAAAAAGCTTTTGAATGGGCTCCTTGGGTGATAGCTTCCCAAGGATGAAGAACTCACATACCTTAGGTGTAAAATCTTTCCAAATTCGAATTGAAAAGCTCCTTCCTTCAAGCTTTCCTTGATCTCTTTCTTTGTTCTTCAACGGAGGTTCTAGAGAGAAGACTTTTGGAGGGAAGGAAGGTTGGGTTTTGATTTGGGGTCTTGGGTTATAATGAATTAATGAAGTGTTTAATGACTTGTAATACTTTATATAGGTGAAATAACATATTAAATGACCCCTAATGAAAAAAACTTAAAAACGAATTACCTAAACTAACCCACTTGTTGGCCGAATTGGGGCAGATTGCAGGTGCAATCGACGCCCCATGACCTATGATCCGTCAGTTGGTCTACGGGGCGTGCTGCAGGTTCGTGGATATGACCTGCAGCTCCTCAACTAGGCCTTGAACTACGCCCCATGACCTACGGGGTGTCAACCAATCTACTGGTCGTAGATGGCCATCCGTAGGTCACCTATTTGACAGCTTTTTGTGAACCTAGGCTGCCTTGGGGTCTAGACTTTAGGGTCCCCCTCAAGGACTCTTGGTTGGTCCTTGGGGGGTCGTACCTTGATGTTTGACCCCTAGACACCTCAAACTAAGCTCGGGAAGTCAATATACAACCTAAACCAAACATCAAACTCCAAAGTTCACACGTAAGACACTAGTCTCACCTACTAGTTTCCATTAGACTCTAGCTTGGTCTTACTAGTTTTTTGGATTGTTACAAGTCTCTCTTATTTAATAAAATAAGAAAAAGAATAAAACATAAACCAAAAATAATTTTATGAGATAAATACATATTTGAACAACCAATGTGAAATTTACTCCCTCTTTCGTGGTTCGTTTCTTGTCTGGAAAGAAATATTTTAGTCTCTTATTGCTTCTTATTTACTATTTTCTAGATCCATTTTTTAGTTGTCATGTTGCGTTTATTGAAAGTCATTTTGACTAATTTTCAAAGTTAGTTAGCTTAATAAAACATATTAAATTATTAAATGTAATAAATTAATTTTAGATACCTTCCTCCAATAGATTTATGAAAATCTTGTGTACCGCCTTATTTTAATTTCTTTCTAGCAATTTGAAGTCATTATTAATCAAATTAAGTTCATAGATTTTGTATTTGTCATTGAATTCTTTGATTTTCTAAGAATAAATTTTATGTTAATTACAAAAAGTGTTTATGAAATTCACTAAACAATTGAGTATACTAATAAAAGCAAAATTATTCTTTTGTATTATTTACATTAATGATAATGAATTAAAATCAGTACAAAGAAATAAAAAAAAAAGGATAGTAAATTAATATTATAAACCACAATGATGATTAGTATATGAAGCAAAATATTAATGAGCCAATTTTTTGAAATTCTCTCAAATGTAATTAATTTATTTTGAAGTGTTGTGTCCTGTCATATTTTGGTGTACAATACAAAAACCCAGGTGAACTTTATTTTTTATTTACTTTGGGAAAAAATTAATGACTTTATGTGGCAATTTTTATTTTTTAAAAAAATAACTTTTGTATAGCAAACTTTAAAATTAGATGATTATGTGGTATAAAAGAAAAAGGTTTTTTTTTGGTATGATAACTCTCAAAATTGACTAACTTATATGTAACAACTGGACACAAGTGTCTATGCTAGCACGGACTCAATATTTATTATTTTCTTATTTTAATTTATGTGATATAGATAGAATTTAGAAAGTTGATTAAATTTTGATATGATTTTTAGATATTTTAAGTTGTTAATTACTTCTTGTTTGCGCAAATGTAATGTGAAGATGTCCATTAAGATGTTCATAATTAAATTATTTTTCGTCATCGATCACTAATTATTACTCAAAATAGTTATAAGATATAAAAAAGAAATTACCGACATTTAAAATAATAAATCTATAATTAAAGAATATGAATTCAAAATTAAAAGTCATAGCTAAAACGGATCCAATAATTTCGAAAAAATTATACATTAATTAAATTAAAGTAGAATAAAATAAATTATTTTTAATTTTTTTCGAAACACGCTGAAGTAGGCACGCCCAGAAGTCTCTCTTATATAATAAGAGAAAACATAAAACAAAAATAATTTTATGTGATAAATACAGATCTGAATAACCACGGTGAAATTTACTCCTTCTTTTGTGGTTCGTTTCTTGTCTAGAAAGGAATATCTTAATCTTTTATTTCTTCTTATTGACTATTCTCTCCGTCCATTTTTTAGTTGTCGTGTTGCGTTTTTTGAAAGTCATTTGACTATTTTTCAAAACTAAATTAGATTACATTAATTCGATATTTTAAACAAAAATATTCAAAAACTATACGAAAAGTACTATAAATTGTAATTTTTTACATATCAATATGATGAAAAAATTATCGTAAACTGTTAGTCAATGTTCATAATGTTTGACTGTAGAAAAGGAAACTATGACACCTAAAAGTAGACGGAGGGAGTATACTAGATATATAAGAGTCCATGCAAGCACGGGGCTCAATATATATTATTTCGTTTGTTTAAATTTATGTGACACAAATTATATTAGGAGAGCCAATCAAATTTTTATATAGTTTTTAAATATTTTAAGTTTTTAATTGTTGTAATTTGTTGAACTTTTAACATAATTTTCTCACTCTGACCCAACTTATGTGGCACATGTGAAATTTTGAAAGTCAATCAAATTTTTGTATGTTCTTTTAAATTTTTTAACTTGTTAATTATTGTGATTTATAGTACACTCAAATTGTTAATTATTGTGACTTATAGTTTAATTAACGTAATTTTAAAATAATATATGTTATTTCTCATGTCCCAATTTATGTGGTACATGTGAATTTTGGGAGTTTATCAAATTTTTAAATTGTAATTTATTGTACTCTTAACGTAATTTTCAAATAATATGCGTGACTCCATATGTCCCCATTTATGTGGCATATGTAAAATTTTGAGAAATAATCACATTTTAATATGTTATTCAAATATCTTAAGTTGTTAATAAGTGTGCTTTATAGTACTCTTAACAAAATTTTCAAATAATATATGTTACTCCTACGGTCCCAATTATGTAGTACACGTGAAATTTTGAGAGTTAACCAAATTTTTAGTGTTATAAGTTTATTTTTAGTATTGTTTTTGTAAATACATAACATATAAAAAAGAAATAAGCAAAATAAATTAAAATAGATAAATGTCACAATCCAAAACGAGTCATGAGTGACACCCACACTTAACCTCCTAGGTGGGCAAACCAACGATCAAAACCCCCAACTTGTATTAATTGTTCAACTTACGAAATACAACCATATTGTTGAAGTTCAAAACTTATTAATGTGAGAAACAAAAAACTCACTAGAGTCTATTACATATTATTTCCAAAACCTAAAAGTCATCACATCAAGGACATCTACTCAAAATACCAAGTCTAAGAGTATTAAAGACACCAAAATAAATAAATAGAATAGTTTATGTCTGAAACTAAAGACATCATGACATGACCAAGAGAATCCATCACGAGCTAGAAAGAATAGCTCACCCAAAAATCTGATGTGTTGGAGACTGGCAAGAGCTGAGGGTGAAACGAAGTCGATGGTACACTCGTTGCACTCCACAAAAGGAAAACGAAGAAAAATACAAGTAGGGGTCAATATAGAGAAACATGTACTCAGTAGATATCATCGACCAATTCAAAACTGAAACCAATATGCATAAAGCAATAACATGAAATCAACTATAGCACTTAGCAGATGGGAAACAACATGAACAAGTGACGATAACAATGAAATAAACACGTAATTAGTCAACAATAGCAAGAATGCACATGTGGAGTTAGACATCCATACCACGTTTTTTTGGGGAATGAGTTCTTTGAGATTGAGCATATTAAGTTACTTTAATATGTTTTTCCTTTAATGTTATCATGTTGGAACGTGACACCCGATCTAAATATATTATGCTGGCTCGTGGCACCCAATCCAAATATATCATGCTGGCTCGTGACACCTGATCCAACAATATAGTCAATACATCATTCGTTATCATCACTTTTCACTTCATTAATAATATTTCATCAAGCATTATTTATTCAAGATATCACTTTGATAGAGCAAGTTCAAGATTATGAATTTCACGGTCTTGGAATTACATACCAATCACAATAACATATAACTCATCCAAACCACAACAATTAAGTACATAGAAAACTTCAAAATATTACTCAATGACTATCGATCAATATTGAGTCTCTCTATCACATAGAATAAACCATAACATACATCAACCGAAGAACGAAGTCAAGCAAGCTAATTCCCAATGCTTTTTCTTTCCTCAATGCCTCAGAACATTTCTAAGCTATCAAGCATACAATATTCATAAGCTAACGAGTCTGTAAAGCCCCATATTATTATATATCTAGCGTAGACTCAAAAACTAATCCAAATCTACTATCAAATTGCTAAATTTTTATACCAATTAATATATCAAGTCTCATATGTTCCTAATTTTTCAAGCCTAGGGTTAAGTCTAAATTCCTCTAATATCATAAACTAGTGAACTTAGCTGCGCTTTGCGCGATAATAATTTTTAAAATAGTTATCAATAATAAAAAGTTGCTCTCAAATCTATATATTATAATTCAAGTTTTAATCTAATCTATTGTTAACATTTGTTTTCCACTAATTTGTATCATTTTAAAGTGTGATAAAATTTGAAGAAAGATTGATCCCTTATATAACCTTATGCCGTCAAATAGGATAAAAATATGTTTACTCCTCTTAAGCATGTAAAAGTGAGCAATAATAGTTGATTTTTTTCACAACATCTCTTTAATTGATATGCATTTTGCTATATAATTTTTATTTTCCTTTTTTTTTCTTTATTTTTAAATTATTTTTCTCTCTTTTTCCCTTAGACTTCTTTTTTATCTATCGCCCTTTTACCATTTTGACCATGAATTATTATTTTCTTGAGAGTTGAATTCTGAAAAAATGATGTTGGCAGTAAAAAAAAATATTTTTTTTTGTAAATTCACTTTGAAGCTTAATTTTAAAATTTAAAAAATTAATAAAAATATTTTTCACCTTTTCACTTTAAATTACTTATAAAAATTCAAAAACAACTTTTATTTGTGTTCATATAAGAAATTTAAACGATTAATTACTTTGAAATAATTATTCTTTAAAAAATTCACAATTTTCACACTGAAACGGCGCTTTAATCTTTCATTTTTCTCATCCTCTTTTTTTCCCGTACTTCTCTGCTCCATTTCAAAATAAATAAGTATTTCCACAAAATAATATATTTTATCAATTATAATATTACAAACTAATAATTTTATCATATGGCTATTTTGTGGGTGTGTGTTCATGTACTGCTCTTCTATCCATGAGTATTACTGTATTTATCCTTAACATAATTATTATTTTTTAAAAAAAATTAGATAATAAATGTTTGTAGCTTAAAAAGAGAAAAATGTTAATACCTGAAATTAATTTATACTTCACTAAGAAATTGAATATTTGGTAACACTTAATTAGTAGTATCGGAAGAGAAATCGGTAAAAAATATCGTAATTAACAATATATGACGGATAATTAACTAAAATTTGAATGATTTTCAGTATAGTCCTTTTCTTCTTTGCATGTGTTATAAAATCATAACTTTGTCATCTCTGACTTTTTACCTCTCTCAAGAAAAGTTTTGAAACCTTTCACATGTGGCAGTGGCGTCAAGTATTGATAATCAATAAAGAACCTTCAATTAGCATGTATTTGAACCTGCTAACTTAATTTCTTTTGACCATATGATTCATCGAATTATCCATGATAAAATCATAAGTGAATTGAGATTAAAAAAGTTTTAAAAAGAATATGTATAGAAAAGAATAATATTCATGGCATAAGATACCTTTTCGTCAACAAAAATATTATCTAAATTGATCAGTTCGTCATGTTCTTGAAAGTAATCACATTTCACATTTTGTAAATTCTAATATTTTATCATCAAATTATCTCTATCCGTAAGTAACTCTAAAAAAAAGAATATGGCATACTAACAATCCAACTAAAAGCAAAGATATATAGATTAAGAAAGCTACCTTATGAAAAAGAGACGCCTTTAATCTATGTATAGCACAAAACAATAGACTACGAAAAGACACAAAACAAATTTAAAATGTAATTACTCATATATTAATACACATTAAAAGCCATTATAAGTCCTTTTATTTAATAGATTATATATTTAAAATTGAAAAAAATGAAAATAAAAAAAAAAAAGAGGAAAAAGATAAATAACAATGGTGGTCATAGAGAAGTATCACATCAACTCGTCTACATTTCGCTTTATTATATATATATATATATATATATATATATATATATATATATATTTCAACAGGTCTACACATTTAGTATTATAAGAATATGTAATAAGATACCTTTTCGTCAATAAGAATTATATCCAGATTAATCAATTCGCAGTTTTTTTTTTGAAATAAATCACATTCCACGTTCTTCAAATTTTATTTCTTATCATCAAACCATCTATATCAGTAATGATCAACACTGAAAAAGAAGAAGAATATGTCAGATTAACAATCTAATTAAAAGCAAAATAGAGTAAGCAAGCTACAACATAAAAAGAAAAAAAAATTCCCAATCTATATATAACACAAAAATATAGAGTATGAAAGACACAAAACTAATTAAAATATAATTACTCAGAGATTAATACATATTAAAAGACATTGTAAGTACAAATTAAAAATAAAGTAACGGTTGATGAAAAAACCCGAAAAGGTAGAATTATGATTCAAATGAAACGAGATGATCATTAATTTTGCAATTATAAAAAATTAAATTTCATAATTAGTGCTAATTTTTAGTCAATTAGTTATTTCTGAATAATTTTAGCTACCACCATTTTAGCAGTGACTTAATCAAATAAAATTAAGCAAAATGCACATTCCTTTCTAAGTTATTCACGTTCCTTTTGAAGTTACTATTAATTTAATTCTAAAATATATAATCAAATTAACATTCCTTTTTTGGTTAATTTTTTATAAATATATAATCAAATTAATGTTACAACAATTTTATAGCCATTACACAATTTAATTTGGAAGGAAGGGTTAAATGTTTTAAATGCTCACAATTAGGGAAGAGAATATTTTCTGTAACAGATTTTTTAATAGAAAATGAAGGAAAAAATTGAAAATTATGGGAAAATAGATAAATAGTGATATTGGCCATTGAGGCATGTCACATCAGCGAGCTGATATTCAGCTTTATATATATATATATATATAGATTTAATGAAATTCATATAATTACAATACACCTAATATTAAATTACTTATCTCAATATATCAAAACTTGAATCATATAAAATATGATAACTAAAGAAAATAATGACGAAAGCCACATATAATACAAATTCGTACAAATATAGAGGTCCATTAGATCATTTCGTAAATAATTCAATAATGCAAACAAATATATGAATTCATTTCAGATCTTTTCTTCATTTGTATATGTGTACTGAGATATATAATATCCAATATGTAGGCACTTTATTGTGAGATTCGGATAATATCCAACATTTTCTTGACCTCAATAGAAATAAATTTTCATAAAGATCTCAAACCTGTTTTAGACGTCTACACCTCTTCTGGGTTGGAGTGTCCCTTCCATGGCCGCTACGTGACCAAATTGTTTTGCTTATATTTAGCTTTTTCCTTTTGGTCCGAGCTATTTTTTGGATCATGCTTTTTTTTTTCTTTTTTTTTTTGTATTTTTGGTTTTAACATACTCTTTCTGTCCACATTTATGTGATATATTTAGAATTTTAAGATTCAAATAAATTTATTTTTTACCGTAAATTTTTCATATATCTTTTAAATATTTTAAATTATCAATTATTGTGACTTATAGTACTTTTTAGTAGTTTACAAACATATAAATTTCATTTTTAAAAGTTTATTTTTTGAGTGTTGAAATAATAATTAGGATAAATAAATAGAAATTGAAAAAGAGAGTATATATTATCAGTCATTTAGCTTAGCTAGCGTTTGACCCTAAGTTTTCAAATATTCTTGGCAAATAATACTTGGGTAATATTTTTGGTGAAATTTCACCATGTGTTTGACCCCAAATATTCCCAAGAATATTTGACTACTACTAAAATTATCCGCACTTCGCGCGGGAATTTAATATCACGAAATTTATAAAATAATACTTAAAATCTATCAGTCATTAAAACTAGAACACTATATTATCTTACAAACAAGATTACGTAGTAACAAACATTAATAATGTAAAGGAAATAAAAATTATTACATCATATCATTTATCCATAATAACATAAGCATAAATTAATAACTATAAAAATACATACCATGATCTGTAACATAAGAAATGGTGTCAGTGAGCCACTCAACTAGGAGCAAAGTACACAAATATTTAATTCTGAACAAGAAAAAGAAGAAGAAGAAGATGTTCAGAATTTTCGTTGTTTTAAAATTAGAGAAAATTCCTCTATTTATAGACATCGGAAGGGTTACAACTATTTGGAAAAGTTGAAGAAGAAGAGGTTCACAATTTTCATTGTTTTAAAATGAGAGAAAATCCCTTCATTTATAGACAACAAAAGGTAGTGTGAACAAATATTTATTGTGCCTTATCGGAAAGGTTACAACTATTTGGAAAAGTTGCAACCCTTCAAAAATGTCACGACCCGAGAGCACCCCCTAGTCGTAACACGGTGTACTCGACCCCGAAGAGGTCTTATATAAGCCTCGTAGCTCATTCATTGCATAAAGATACTTATAATTAGAGAGGAATTAAAAACTTTATTTACAATCGAAGACATTTTCATTAAAAAGGCAAGCGGAAGACTTTCTAGACTTTATATACTATGTCTCAAACCATTTATACTTGGAATACAACATTGGGACTTAGCCCATACAAAAGCTTTAACAAAACTAAAAGACGTAAAAGGAACATAATGGGTTTTGTCTTCGAAACTATGAGGACTCACCAAGTCTTCATCTTCAAGCACCTTATAAGAAACCTATCCTTCAATCATAGAACACCAATATCTCCAAGTCCTACACTTTAGTAAGAAAAGGGGAAGAATGGGGTTAGCACATTAAATGTACTAAGTATGATAACCATGCAAAGACATGCTTAAAAAGGATATTTGAGTTGAAAGTCATGCTTTTATGCCATTTTTTTGTAAAACTTCATGAACATTGATACAAGAGGCATAATATAAGTCACAACCAACACACAAAGTCACATAATTCATATTTGAACAATAGCACATATAAACCTTTACCTTTTACCTTGAGCCTCACCTCAAGTAGCTCTCAAGCTATACCTTGTGCAATGTATGGGTAGCGTCCCATACCGCCACCCATACTAAGGCACCACCTTAAGGTCACCAAAAGTGAAATTACCATTCATTATTTCCCACCTTTACACAATAAAGCATTTAAGAGACATAAACAATACATGAGTCACATCATCACATTGAGACCAACATCTAAGACAACTCTAAGTCATACTTGTGCAATGTGCAAGTAGCATTTCATACTACTACTCGCACTAAGTACTCCTTTGAAGTCACCAAAGACAAGGCACATTCATATACAATAAGTCATGACAATGAAGTAACTCATAATACAATCCAAGTATAGTATGCATCATTTACATTTAAGCATGTAAGGATCAACATTACTCAATAACATAATTTAGAGGATTTTCATTCAGTAAACATTAGATCAACATTCTCCTTAACTTCTTCCTAGGAGGACATTCAAACAATAGTCATTAAGACTTAGAGAACTCACTATGACCCTCTCAAAGCCTACTCAGGCAATGCATAAATAACATCCCATACTACTACCCACACTTTGTAGAACTCCTAGAGAAACCATAGTGCATATCTCACATGATAGGAATATGTATTAACTGACATAAACAATGAGAGTTAAATCATGGAATCCGATGCACTATCCCACATTGTAAGGGTTGGTCTATTTTCCTAAGGTAAACCGGTAACATTAGTTCGGATGGAATCTGTTGGATAATATCATATGTAGGGACATAGTTATGGGATATGAAAATGTTCATTGGAACTCTAGCCTAACATTGGGAGAGTTTCCATCTTACCATATCCACTTGGTGCTTAGCCTTCATTCCCATATAGTAGTTCATTCACATTAACATCATTGTACGGGCTACCAACACTAGGTCTACCGACCCAAAGTACATTACACAAGAAAGGGCCACCTTCACTAGGTCTACCGATTCAAGGTACATTAGGGATAGCTCACTGACTTTACAAGAAGGGTGCCATAAACATTTGGGCCTATCGATACAAGGCCATCATTTCACACATGAAAGGGCCACCACCATTAGGTCTACCGATTCAAGGTTTAAAATTCACATAGGTTTCTAGACTCATCATGAAGGGTCACAACATCTAGGTCTACCGATTCAAGACATAGCCTAAAATACCTCATTAGTCATTTATGAAAGGGCTACCAACATTAGGTCTACCGATTCATGATCATTAAGAAATTAAGTCAAGATACATTCATTATTCAAGAAGAGGATGCCTAAGCCTACCAAGTCAAGATACTTCATTCATGATCACATTCATCAATACAAGAAAATGATGCCTTAGCCTACCAATTCAAGATCACATTCAATTATAGTTTTCATTTGTCAAGAAGAGGGCACCTAAGTCTACCAATTCAAGATATACAACATTACATTATAGAACCCTTCACATTCCATCATCAACATTCATGAGTGCTAAGAGAGAATATACTATCAATCAACAACACAATTACATTATATACAAGATCATCATTCCATCATTGAAATCACATGTAAAACCTTCACATTATACAATATTATGATAACACTTCAATTCACTCAACTATGCCTTTAAGGCCATGATCATAATGTACATAGTAAGTAAACACCTCCACCTTTCAAGTGGATCAACAATTCAAGCATAATTCTACTTTAACATGAAATTAGGTCAAACTTACCATTTTCAAGGCAATGATCACAAATCCTCAATTCACTAACAATTCACCATAATTAAGTATAGATGATGATACAGTTCAATAATCTAAATCAATTTAAGCATAAATCCGTCAACATTCATTCATAATCACAAACCCACTTTATAAGGTGAAATTTAGGGATTGAGAGAAATCATTGGTTCATAGAGTAAAATCATCTTAAATCATCAATTAAACATAAACATAATCACAATTCATCATTTGAAATCGTTTGATGCAAGAATCTATTAGATTGAGTGAAACTTAGGGTTTTTCATGAACTTGAAATCACTTTGAAACTTTTTTGAAATTGACTCCAGGGTGAAAGCTAACCCTAGATGATGGATCACCAAACCTTTTACTAAGATTCCCCAAGAAATTTGATAAAGAAACGCCTTGAATACAAAAACCTAGCTCCCACTTCTTCTTCTTTGGGCACTTCTAGAGATAGAAATATTTGAGAGGAGATGTGTTTCTTTTTTATTCTATTTGGAGTGGTTTAAATGAAAGGATTTAGGTCTAAAAAAAGTCTTTTTGTTTCTAGGAAAGGAATAGAATAATAAGGACTTAACTTTGGAAAAGCACCAAGGACCCTTAAAGTTGTAACTTAAAAGTTTGCACCAAACCCGTCTAAGCGGCGACTCGCCTAATGGCCCTTGGCTCGCCCATTTTTCCAGCATGACAGTACTTCACTATTTCGGGAATAACTTTTTACTCTGAGATCGAAATTGGGCAAACTTGGTGGCATTGGAAAGAGGACTCAGAGACCTTTAAAGTTCTAACTTAAAATTTCACCTCCTTCACGATTTACCTCACCCATTTTTCCCTCTTGGATCGCCAAGGGCATTAGGCGACTCACCAAGTACACCCTTGGCACGCTTAATTTTCAAGTGAGCTCCCAAATTGGGCAGTCCACTAGGCAATCAAGAGGGGTCAATGGGCGGCACACCAAGATGGTTGGAGAGCTTGGACTTAGATCTCCCTTTGGTCCAGCATCTTGGCCAAATGGGGCAGCCGCTAGGCGATCATAAGGGTACAAGGGCGACTCACCCAACCCTTTTTGGCGATCAAACAGCCTCATCGCCAAACAACCCTTCAAGGAACAAGGTTTCCTTCACCCTACCTTGCTAGTCTAGGCCCCTTGCTTGCACCTTAGGCTTCTACCTTGCTCCATCTAGGTTATAAAACAACATAGACAACAACCTAAAGTCACACTAACCCAACCATTAAGGCTCTAGTTTAACCTATCATTTTCTGAGTCATTACAGGAAAGGTCACAACCTTTCATTAAAGTCACAATTTTTCATAAATGTCGCAACTCTTCATTAAAGTCACAACTTTTTATGAAAGGGAAATGCTAGTTTTGAAAATAAAAAAATTAAAAGGGAATTCTAGTTTGTGGCGGCGCCACGTAGCCGTGCCTAAGGTTCTCTTTTATATATATATGATTTTAAAAAATATGATTTACACCCATAAGTTTTAAAAACTATTAAAAATACCCATGAGTTTGTATTATCATTTAGAGAAAATGGTCTAAACCCACCCCCCCCCTAATCTATACCCGAAATCCAACTACACACTCCAACTTCACGGGTGTCCTATTACACACCTAAACTTTATATTTCTCTATTTTCTACACACCTAAGTGCTGACCTCAACACATAAACTAAATAATTAGTCCAACGTGATTCCACGCGTTGAGTCCCCCACCTCTTCAACTCTCAATTCTTGTTTTTCCCCCATTTTCCTCCTAAAACGTAAAAGACCCAAAAAATCATCCTTTCTCCTTTACATCTCCTTCTCCATTTTCAATGCATTTTTGGTGATCATCAAACGATTTTGTTGTGTATTTTTAACCTCATTTCTGAATTTATCAACTGATTTAGTAAAAGGTTAGTTCTTTATCCCTTATTTCGAGTTTGTGCTTTATCACATAGGGTTTTTGTTGATTCGTGAAATTAAGAGCAACATTGTGTAAAATCTTATGTGTGGCTTACGATTATAGTGTTAGGTGTTCATTTACACCATATTATACCACATTTTTCATGAAAGTAGGTTTTTCCCTTTCTCATCTAAGTCGTGTAATTTTGTATTTATGTTCGTCTTAGTATTATGTTCATGGAGTCTTGTATTTATGTTCTTTTTAGTATTATGTTCATAGAGAATATGCTACTATATTGTATTTATGTTCGTCTTAGTATTATGTTCATATAGAACTAATGCTACTATATTGTATTTATGTTCATCTTAGTATTATGTTCATATTGCTACAATGATACTATGTTTTTAAGTACTATTCTATTTTTTGGATTGCCCTCAGGTTAGAATATGTCTATAATTACTATTCTGTTTTTTTTTATTGCCTTCAGGTAAGAGGTGTATGGATTTACTTTGATTACTCTACGGTGGTACCATGGTGGGGTGTTAGATTTAAGTAGTGGGGAACCAATATATAATGGTGGAAAAATTACAAATTTTTTGGATGTTGATATAGATAAAATGTCATATTTTGAGTTGAGACACTACATTAGAGACTTGGGATATAGCACAACTTGCACCTTTAGTATTAAACCACCTAACAATGGCATTTTGGTGGATGTTGATAATGCTAAGGATATTTTAGACATGATGTGTTCCTTGAGAGATGGGGATGTAGTGGAGGTATTTGTTAAGCATTTGGTTGATGAGGCAATTATGGGGACCATGCTAATAGAAAATGGTAGTCATGTGGATATGGGAGAATCTGGTTCAGCTTTTAATACAAGGCCTACTGAGAGTGAAAACTTTAATTTTGGGGTAGGTGACGACCATTTAAACAGTGATGATCATTTTGCTACTTTTTCAACCTCACCTCTTTTCAATACTGCAGATGGTGCTACTGCAGATGTTGTAGGAGATGATGATATAAATGTTGGTCCTGCTGGACCTGATTTCTTAGAAGAAGAGGTAGAGGATTCTGATTACTCAACTGAGGATTGTGTTGAGTTTGAAGCTGAATTAGTTGGAAATGATGAGGAGGAAGAGTATGGTAGTGATGTACATGAAAATGTTAGGGAGTTGAAGGCTGAAAAGAGAAGTTTTCAAAGGAGGAAAAGAACAGAAAGAGTACTAGCTGACAATGAAGAGGTACCCGTAGGTGAAGCTGGACCAGATCTAGGTTTTGATGAAACTGGAACAGATAAAATAAGTCACGAAGGAAGACTAGGAGGTGATGAGCCTTACTTTGCAAGTTCTGATGAGGATAGTTTTGAGTTAGATGAAGATGAGTGTTGTGATGAGGATGAGCATGAATCTGGTAGAGCAAAAAGGGTAAAGTTGTCAAGAAAGATGAGGACAACAACAGAAAAAATCATTTATGATCCTACTGCAAAGAAAGTTGCGTGGAAGTTGGGTATGTTGCTTAAAGATGTGAAAGAATTTAGAGAAGCAATAACAAAATATGTAGTTAGAAGGAGGGTTCAGGTGGAGAAATGGGTAAATGAGCCAAAGAAAGTTAGAGTTAGATGCAAAGTTGGTTGTCCATGGCTTTTGTATGGATGTCTTGACAAGACAACAAATAATTTCATGATAAAAACTTACAATCCAAAGCTTACTTCAACAAGACAACTAAAAATTACTTGTGTAATGCAAAGTTTTTATCTGAAGCCTTCAGAGAAAGAATAACTGAGCAACCAAACATAAGAGTTTTCAAGTTGCAAGAGATGATTAGGAAAAAGTTTAAACTTTATGTTGGCAAGACTACTGTGAGAAGAGCAAGAGCTAGAGCTAAAGTGTTGAAAGATATAATGGGTGATCATGTTATGGAATTTGGAAGAATACTTGACTACAAGGATGAATTGTTGAAGACCAATCCATGGACCAGTTGTGTTGTAAAAGTTGGTGAACCTGATGCAGAAGGAAAATCAATATTTCAGAATTTTACATCTGTTTTGATGCCTTAAGGAAGGCATGGATACATTGTAGGAAGTGTATACGCTTAGATGGTTGTTTCCTTAAAGGTGTTTGTAAAGGTCAACTGTTAGTTGTTGTGGCCAAGGATGGTAACAATCATATGCTTCCACTTGCTTGGGCAGTAGTTGAAAAGGAGAACAAAAAACACATGGACCATGTTTGTCAAGTGCATAAGAGATGATCTGGGACTTAGAGATGGTGAATGTCTCACCTTGATTACGGATATGCAAAAGGTATGTGAACTTATTTTGTAATTTTCAATTTATATATGTAATTGTGACCTAATTATCATCTATTACGGGAATGTCTGCAGCAATTATATATGTATTACCTAAGTGCGAATATAGAATGTGTTCTAGGCACATATTAGCTAACTGGGCTAAGGATTGGAAGGGTCTTCAAAGAAGAAAATAATTTTAGAAGATAGCTAAGAGTACATTTGAGTCTCAATTAAGGAAAAATATAGAAAAGATGAAGTTGTTAGGTCCAGAAAGAATGATGGATAAGTTAATGTACTATAACATTAATAATTGGTGCAAAGTTACTTCAATACTGAAGTGAAGTGTGACTCTGTAGACAACAACATGTCTGAGTGTTTTAATGCATGGATCTTGGCTGCTAGACACAAGACCATCATTACTATGCTTGAAGAAATAAGAGTGAAGATGATGACAAGAATAACCAATTTAAGGGAGTTCCCAAGTACTTGAAAGTGTAATTTCTCTCCAATGGCTCTGAAGGTTTTAGAGGAGAACATTAGTAGGTCTATGGACTGTACCATTGAGTTTAATGGAGTTGCTGGATTCGAAATGAAAGAAGGGCTTTGTCAACACAAAGTGGATATTGCTAGGAGAACTTATAGTTGTAGATTGTGGCAGTTAAGGGGCATACCATGTGCACATGATGTGGCTGCATTATACTTTAAGAAGTTCTCTTTATGACTATATAGACAACTTCTACAGTTAAGAAACTTACTTGAGGACTTATGCCAATGTTATTGAACCACTCACAAACATGGAGATGTCTCTAGTTTCTACAAACCCCACTATTGAGCCACCAGAAATCACAAACATGCCTGGTAGGCCACCTAAGGCTAGAAGGAAATAAGCCGGAGAAACTAAGAAATCTAAGAAGCTTCCTAGGACTGAACTTGCAATTACATGCAATATATGCCATGTCACAGGAAATAACAAGAGAAGGTGTTGAGTCATCAACAAGACATAATGCACTATCACCTACTGCATCAGTAAGGGAAAAACCAACAGGTTCAGGCAGAGGAAGAGGCAAACCAAAGGTAATATTTGAACTTGTTTTACTTTTTCTTAATTTATGACTTACTTTTTTTCTTATATGTATAGAAAACTCCATCAGCACCATCAGAAGGTGAGCCTCCACTAAAAAGAGGAAGAGGAAGACAAAAAAAACACATCATCAGTAGCACCTAGTGCACCTCCCCTACCTACTACACCTACTGATTTTCCTGCATCCTCTTCTGATCCTTCTACTTATCATACATCATCTTCAGTAGTTGGTACTACTAAAAGAGGAAGAGGTAGGGGCAGAGGAAACATATCTCCAGAGAAAAGACCAAGAGTCATGGGAATGGGTGTGTTCCAAGCTACAAATGGCTTCAAAGTCATGAATATGAGTCTTTCATATATCTTAACAACTTAAATATTGAATTATAATTCTAATTAAAAATAACAACAATACAAATCAAAGAGAAATCTAAATCAAATACTACCCTTGAATATATTGGTTTCTAATGAACATAGCAACAAC
>NC_064292.1:16340370-16368947 GCF_019186545.1 Solanum stenotomum | reverse complement strand
CACATGGCCATTTCAATCCACTCTATTTTCTCAGTGTAAATTTTTTCTCTTAGACTCAACAAGCTAACTCATGCGGATCAAGATATGATAAAGATCGACCAATAGACACCACAACATACACTTCACAAACACCAAGGTACCAACTTTCCGACAATGTATTAGACGAAATCCTTTTCACACAGAAGATATGAATTTTGAGTTATAGGATTCATTCAACACTCACGCTCAGAAGTGACTTCAAGTACAGTTAGTGCTCAATACCATAGGCTTGCCCTTATTTCACTGCATAGACTCTCTAAACTAGTTGCTAGGATCACTATAGGACTTTCTTAGCTTGTAACGTAGGCTCAGGGTCAGGTGTGGTACATTTGGGTACTCTTTGGTGACTTTTTTCCCTCCTTGACATTACATTGGCTTTTTTACCTCTTTTCTCAACCTATTTTTGACATCTTTTCATTTTACTTTCTTTCCCTTGACTCCTTTCAACATGGATGTGACTTTCGACTTTGCGACTCCTATTTTTCACTTTCTTCTTTTTCTTTCACTTTATTTTTCCTTATTTTTCTCAGCACTTTTATTTATCATATTTTTTTTTGCTTCTTTTGCACAAAGTCACATCCTCTTCTATCTTTTCTTTTTCCCTTTTCAACACAAAACTCTTTTCATACCCTTTTTATTTCGGTTTTCTCTTTCATAGGCACCCTTAACTTATGAATTTTACATTAGTTGAGGTACACAATATCCGATGTCGGACCAGGGCCAAGATCAAGGTAACTTTTTGACTTAGCCACCCTCAACTTAGTCTTTTGGCCTAAGTCAAGGTGCACTTTTCCAAGGAGGGACCGGGTCCAAGACAATGATTTTAGGGAAGGTGAGTTAGGTGTATCAAAAGAAATGGTCTATTTAAGGCTCAAACATTTGGATCAAAGGGAACATTGATTTCATTTGGTTGGATCATTTTAGGCTTAAGTGGACTAATTTGAACAAGGGCCTCTAATCACTTCCCAACTTCTAGCCTAGATCATCTTAGCAGGACCAATGGGGCAAGTTCTAGATTGACACAAACTCTCTGAACATTCAACTTTTCTCACACACTCTTGGCACAATGTTTCTTTATCAGATTATCAGATTACCCAGTTCAAGTTTTAGGTTAAGTCATGAGGTCACATTGGTTCTTATCATGTCACATTGAGATCCAACACATTCAACTCATCAAGACTATAGATCTAGCACAATTCAACATTTTTCTCATGTTTTTCATGCCATCATGTTTTCATTTTTCTACTTACTCCCGTCGGTTCAACAGAAATTAAAACAGTCTCTTGGGGAAAAGAACACATGCAAGAAAACCCTAAGAGAGTATTATGAGTTGGGTTTACTCAAACTTCACCCTATCACCTTTAATCTATTTACCCAACCCCCAACAAAATAAAGTGTGATTGTCCCCAATGCACAAAAAAATACAAAGCAAAGGATAGGGTGAAGCAAACCTGTGGCGCATATGCGTCGAAGACCACTCAAGCAATCGGTGGGTCCAGTTTCCCAGAGCTCGTTGGATCAGCACTCGGAACGCCATCAGTAGCGCTCCCATCTACCCTCTCAGCACCCTCAGTAGTGCTATCATCAACTCTCATCGTACCATCAGTAATTCCCACGCTGCTAGATGGGCCAATAACTACCTCCCAGGCCCGCTGCTGTCTCATCTCCTCATCAACTATTGAAGCCCTCTGAGCCACCTCAAACTGTTGGCGCTCCCTCGTCCTTGCTTTCTCAACCTCAGAGTCATCAGAAGTATGACTAGAGCGGGGGTACTTCCCAGTAGTAAGGGAAAAATCTGGCGGTGACCTGCCATCTTTGAATAGGGCACTCAACACCATATCATCAATCAGTACCGTAGGGGCAGACTCAGACGCAGTCTCTGGTGGAGCGAGAAGTACAGTTAAATCAGCATGAAGGCTCTTTATCTCCTTCTAGAGAGTGGCCACATCAACAGTTGGGGCCAACCTATTTAGGACTCTTAACTCAAAGGCATCCAGGCACTGATGAATGGCCTAGACCTTCTGGTCCATCATACTTTCCATCTGCTGCTCAACCATAGCCTCGAACTCTGCTATAGCACACTGCACCCATGGTCTCACATGTTGAAGCAGAGTTACCATCTGTGCCTTAGCCTCTGTACTCAAGCTAAAGGGATGGCGGTGGACCCAAAAAAATGAGTGGCTCTGGACGAGCTAGGGGCCTGGCTGGTGGTCGGAGAGGAAGGACCCTGGGCATCTATAGTGGCTAGAGGGGTAGTATCATCATCCTACATCCACTCCACATCTGCTACGAGGTCATCGCCCAATGGTGGAACGTCAACCTATGGCTCCTTGCGAGGTGCAACTGCATTGGCCTTATCCCCAATAAGGCCTATATCAAGCGTCTTGGTTGCTTGAAGCAACCGGTCACAATTCCAAATTAGTACACCAGAGTCCCTACAAAGTTGGAAGATGAGGACAGGGAAAGGTAAATTGGTGGTGGCCTTCTCCTGGATCACCTTGATCAATATATAGACAAAAATCAACCTCAGTTCCCGCTACCATGACTGCAACTATCACCACTCAGCCCCATGTGAGCACATTATTCGCCTGAGTTGGGGATACACGGTTATGCACCAATAACCAGAAAAATTTAGCGGCAAAGGTTACGGTCACCTTTTTAATACCCAAACTTGAGGTCTAGACCCACTCGGCGCGCTCTTCATAAGTAGCAACATGTCATGCTAGCCACATAATAAGTGACTCACACTGCTCGACATTTCTCTTAAATGCCCCACTCCAAATTATGCCCATGCGATAGTCTAGATTTGTTGTATTTATGGGAAGAATCTGATTCGGGCCATAGATGAATCTACAGAGGTGATCTCAGAGATGTCCATAGAAAAGCCCAAAACTAGTGTAGCCTCTAGTAGAGGCTGAGCTATGGGCTTGGTCCTCTTGGAGATGGACCCTCTAATAGTGGAGACATAGGAAGCCTAGAACTCCCTGACTATCTCCTCGATGTACGTGCCTGGGGGCCGTGCCATCCACTCATTCCTGTGTCTATGGAATAGCCCATAAATGACTGGAGCAGTGTGGAGGCTCCTTGTGACAACCCGACGCTCATCAGTGACTAGTCGAGCCATTCTCTCATTCTCATTAACCATGTGTGCATCTCTGTATAGCTGATATTGGCTCTCCGCACACCATCCATTTTGTTCCTCAACAACTAGTGGAGGATCAGTATTTGGGGGCATTTGAATGTCACCCACACGATCAGCCCCAGAAGATGAGGCAGTGCTGCCATTAGAACTGGAGCCGGAGATGGATCTGGATGCAGACTCAGAGCCAGCCGGTGAACCTATCGATGTGGCCCCTTCATCAAACTGGGGGCAATGACCACGTCGAAAATCACCTGTCGGGCTTGATTTTGTGTAGTACGTGGAACTGTGGGGGATGTCCTGGTAGGAGGTGGAACGTACTCCACAACATTATTCTCATCAATCAGCCTGAAAAAAGGAGCCACATACTTGGACTTTCCCTTCGCGGCATAAGTGGGAGCTTGCTTGGGGGCCATAGTACTCGTAGAAGCTTAATTAGTACCAAAATAAGTTAATAAAACACTCAGATGAACAAGCATCGAACCAAAACAAAAACTGAATTCTTTTTCGACAGTAGAAGAACTGTCCACCGACGATGGGTACCTACAGTTCGTGGATGTACCTACGGTCCGTAGGTTAGAGTTCCCTGAAGTTGGGTCTCTGATGTGAACCACAGATGTGCAGAATGGTCGACGGAACGACGAACCATAGTCCACCTCCGTTGTTCCACACTTGATGACAATTTCATATGACACAGACCCACGGACCCAACCTACGGTCCGTAGGTTGACCTACGATTCGTGGACGGGGTTTTGTGGGTCAGGTCTGTGCCAGGTTTCAGACATGCCTCATTTTGTACTCATTATTTCAACAAACCAATTAATCAACCTAGGTCTAATCATGCATTTCAACACAATATATGGTAGTTTGTCATCCTTAGGATTCCGATTACTCACAATTTGACTTTTTAACATACCGAACTAGGAACCCTAAGTCAAAACTTCCATTTAGACCTTTTGCCCTAATTTAGTTAGTTTTGATAAACTACACACGCACATACCATCATACCCAGGGCTATTCTACATACAATTCAACATTTAACTCTAAAATTAACAACCCAAAGTCAAGTTCCAACTTTGTGACTTTTTAAAACAACAATGAATAGTTAATTCAAAATCAGGGTAAAGTCGTTTACCTTTCAAGCAATCGAAGTGGGTGAGTATGATGCAACAAACTTCTAGACTCTTTGACAAGCCTTTGACACTAAACTCGGACTGTGGAATCGTGGGGAAATGGAGATGAGGGATTTGGAAGAGAGATGAATGATATGGGAATTGGGGGAAGTGAATGGGGGAGTGATATGTGGGATATGATGTATAAGTGGAGTGATTTTGGGAGAGGAAAGGTTTAAAAATTGTTGGGAGGGAGTTTTGAATATGGGGGATGAATAAAAAATGAGAGGTTTTTATTTTATAAGGTGTCCTGGTCGGGTCAGGAAAATCCTAGGTTTGGACCCACGATACCCCGTCTACGGTTCATGGGTCGACCTACGGACCGTAGGTCAGGTCCATAGGTCACTCAACACTTAGAAAAAATCAGGACACATACCTAGGGTATATGGACGCCATTCACGGTCCGTGGATGGAACCATTGACCGTCAATGGGGTCCGTACACCTCTACACAACTTTTTTCTGCAGATTTAGCTTTTCATCCCTGCACATGTAGCAACCATTAGGACTTTCTCTTTACAATTTATGGACACTTTTTAGACACGGACTCTATTCTATATCTAGCCAACACTAATACAAAAATAAAACACCTATCTAAAGAGTTATAGAAATTAAAATAAAAGAAGAAACTCCTAAATCAAAAAGAAAAACATATACTTGGCTAGATTGTACATCTTGGGTTGCCTCCCAAGCAGCGCTTGATTTAATGTCACGGCACAATGCAGGCCCCTTGATTACTCATACTTCATCAAGCTAATAGGCCTCAATCACTTCTTGCACACTCTCCAACTTCCCCATGTAGACTTTGATCCTTTGCCCGTTCACCTTAAACCTTGTTCCCTCCTTGTTCTCTAGCTCGACCGCTCCATGTGGAAACACTTGAGTGACTATGAATGGCCCGGTCCATTTGGACTTGAGCTTGCTAGGAAACAAGTGCAACCTTGAGTTGAATAGAAGCACCATATCACCCACAACAAATTCACGCTTTTTAATCTTTTGAGCAAGATACTTCTTCATCTTGTACAAGGCTGAACTTTCATAAGCTTTTAGGCGAAACTCATCAAGCTCATTCATGTCATTCACTCTTTGACTTGATGCGGCGCCCCAATCCAAATTCAACTTCTTTAGGGCCCACATACCATTATGCTATAGCTCTACCAGCAAATGGAAAGACTTCCCATATACAAGTTAGTAGGGGGAAATACCTATGGGAGTCTTGAATGCGGTGCGATAGGCCCATAAAGCATCATCAAGCCTCCTTGACCAATTAGTTCTATTTGCATTCACAGTATTTGCAAGGATTTGCTTTATCTCTATGTTGGAGATTTCAAGTTACCCACTAGACTGCGGATGGTAAGGAGTGGCTACATTGTGACGGACTCTATATTTCTCTAGCAATGCCTTGAACAACTTATTACGAAAGTAGGAACCTCCATCGCTGATAATCACCCTAGGTGTACCAAATATGGAGAAGATACTCCTTTTCAGGAATGCGGTGACAATTTTCCTTTCATTGTTTGAAAACGCAATTGCTTCCACCCATTTCGATACATAATCAACCGCAACAATAATATACTTCATCCATGTGAACTCACAAATGGACCCATAAAGTCAAGTCCCCATACATCAAACACTTCAATCACCAATATCGGATTCATAGGAAGCTCTTGCTTCTTTGAAATTCCTCCTTCTCTTTGGCAACGATCACAAGACTTGGCGAAATCATGAGCATCTTAGTGGATGGTGGGTCAGTAATACCCACACTGCAAGATTTTATGAGAATTCTAAATACCACTATGATGCCCACCAACAGGCGATAAATGACACGCCTATAGTATACTCATCATCTCAACCTCGAGCACACAGCGACGAGTAATCTCATCATCAGAAATACAGAACAAATACGGCTCATCCCAAAAGAACTTCTACACATCATGTATAGACTTTTTCTTTTGGTGAAAAGACAAATCCGATGGAACCAGTTCACTTGCCAAGTAGTTAGCAAAGTCTATGAACAAAGGAATAAGATCATGAAAAGCAGTCAATACCTGTTCGTCTGGAAAATCATCATTAATTTCAGCCCCATCTCCTAGCTTGAGCATAGGTTCCTCCTCTAATCTAGACAAATGATCGGCAACTTGATTTTCTGTCCCCTTTCTATCTTTTACCTCAAAATCGAACTCTTGCAGCAACAATACCCATCGAATCAACCTCGGTTTTGCATCCTTCTTAGCCATCAGATACCTCAATGCAGAATGGTCAGTATGCACTATGACTTTAGTACCAAGCAAGTAGGATCAAAATTTCTCGAATGCGAAAACCACAGCAAGGAGTTCTTGTTCAGTCACCGTGTAGTACTTTTGAGCCACATTCAGAACTTTACTGACATAGTAAATATGATGAAGAATCTTCTGTCGCCTCTGTCCCATTACCACATCAAGCGCCACTCCACTCGCATCACACATCACTTCAAATGGTTGCCCCCAATCCGGTTAAATAATGATAGGTGTGGAAACTAGTTTTGCTTTCAACTCTCCAAATGCTCTCAGAAAAGTATCATCAAAATCAAACTTACACTCCTTCTCGAGTAATTTGCATAATGGGTGTGCAATTTTGGAGAAATCCTTGATGAACCTCCTATAAAAGCCTGCATACCTAAGAAAACTTCTAACACCTTAACATAGATAGGTGGTGGAAGCTTTTCTATTACCTCAACCTTAGCTCTATCAATCCCAATACCCTTTTCAGAAATCCGATGACCTAGAACGATCCCCCCTTTTACCATAAAATGGTACTTTTCCCAATTGAGCACAAGATTGCACTCTTCGCACCGTTTCAGTACCTCGGTCAAATGCATCAGACAACCATCAAATGATTCACCTACCACAGAAAAACCATCCATAAATACCTCAATAGTTTCCTCCACCATATATGAAAATATCGACATCATGCAACGCTGGAAGGTCGTTGGGGCATTACACAACCTGAATGGCATTCGTTTGAAGGCGAAAGTCCTATAAGGGCAAGTGAAAGTGGTCTTCTCTTGTTCTTCTGGAGCTATTGAGATCTGGTTGTAGCCCGAATAACCATCAAGAAAGCAATACCAACCCTTACCAACAAGGCGGTCCAGTATCTGGTCCATGAACGACATAGGCAAGTGATTATTTTCTATCCAAGCATTCAAATTCCGGTAGTCTATGCATACTCTCCATCCAGTAACTGGACGCATCAGAAAAAGCTCTTTTTTTGCATTAGGAACCACGGTAATCCCACCTTTCTTAGGAACACATTGAACAGGACAAACCCAACTACTATTTGCAATGGGATATATGAATCCAACATCCAACCACTTGATGATTTCCTTTTTAACTACCTCTTGCATAGGTGGATTTAGTCTCCTTTGGTGCTCGATACTAGGCTTGTGATCCGGCATGAGTTGGATTTTATGAGAACAAATGCCAGGAGGAATCCCAATAATGTCCGCAATAATCCACCTAATAGCCCGCTTAAACCTCGTCAACATAGAAACCAATGCCTCAACTTGTACCGCATTCAAATCGGCCATAATGATGACCGGTAAAGTACCATCTCTCCCCAAGAATACATACCTCAAATATGATGGTAGAGCCTTGAGCTCCAATTTTGGAGCCTTTCAACATACAATTTTACGGGTGGAGAGTCACGATTCTTCATATCTAACTCCAATTTCTTCAGTTTGGAACGGAATTTGAACCTATCAAGTGTGGCAACTAACTCATTATAGTCTTCAATACCATGAACCTCAAAATTCATCATTACCGTTGTAAATGAATCAACACCCAACCTCTCTTTAATAGACACATTAGAACCTCGCTCCACAATATGATTCACCACTGACACTGACTTGAGATGGCTTTCCTGCTTCATGGACCTACAAATATTAAAAGTTACCTCTTCAATATTCAATCAGAATTTCATCTTCCCTTTCTCCATATCGACCAAAGCGCACCCAGTAGCAAGGAATGGTCTCCCTAGAATGATGGGAACCACAAAATAAACCTCACAATCAAGTATCACAAAATCCACCGAAAAAATAAATGACTCCACTTTCACAAGTACATTTTGGAGAACACCAATGGGCTTCTTCACAGTTCTATCGGCCATGAGTGATCGCATCGCATTCGATTTTGGAGCCCCTAAACCCAACTTCTTGTAAATAGACAATGGCATCAGATTAACACTAGCCCCCAAATCACACAACGCCTACAGAAAATGCAACAACTTGATGGTATAAGGAATAGTGAAAGCACTAGTATCCTCTTTCTTCTGCACAAGTGACCTAGTCACAATAGCACTGCAAGGTTGCAACTTATCATCATCTTCAAAACTGACAGCCCTCTTCTTAGTCACCAAATCTTTCATGAATTTCGCATACCTAGACATTTTCTCCAAAGATTCTATCAATAGAGCATTGATGGAAAGTTGTTTCAACATAGTAATAAACCTGCGGTATTTTCCTTCTTCATTCTTCTTTACAAACCTCTGTGGGAATGGAGGTGGATGTCTAGGCATGGGAACAACTTTTTGGGTTATCTTCGCTTCCTTCTCTGTAGCATTCTTAGACTCTCCAATAACCTCAATCTCATCATCATCATTTTCAACCACAATTTTAACCTTAGACAGTATAAGTGGATTAATGGTCTGTTTACCCCCTCGAGTAGTGACTTCCATACAATGCCCATCATTCTTCAGATTCTGGATGGTCTTGCTAGGAAGTGTGCCAGGTTGACGTGGGTTTACTATAGTGGACAACTGATTCATCTGCTTCTCTAGTTGCTTGATCGACACTGCATGGGCATCAACTTTTTGAACTATTCTAGACAAGTCGTTTCGCATATCTTTCACATTCTCATCAGTCGTGTAAAACCTCTTCATCGTCTTCTGCATCATATCCTCAATATGTGACATACTACCCCCAGCTTCCCTATTGCCAGATTCTCGACTTGCAGGTGGAACATAAGGCCCAACTCTCTCGTTTCTGTTTCTATAGTTGTTTCGATTGTAGTTGTTTTCGCGATTGTAGTTTCCATCCTGGACATAATGACCCTCTCGATTATAGTTACCATAGTTCTGACCTTGTTTTCCTTGACCTTGGTGCCAATTATCTGAATTGGAACCTTGGGCGTTGGCTCGAAAACCCCCCGTCTGATCATTCACCAAGTAAGCATCCTCTTCAATGTAGCATTCCTCAATCGGTGGTTGTGGAGTCCTATTTAATTAATTTACCGCATTCATCTTTTGTGCACCTCCGCTAACATGCTTCAACACCAACCCAAGTTTTGTCCTCATCTGAGCCATCTCCTCACGAATGTCATCGGCAGATTGACTAGGTGCAGCTTGAACTGCAAAAGTGTTTCTTCCGGTGTCTGACTTTCTAGTGCTTCATGCTTTATTATTTCGAGAAATCTTCTCCAGCTTCTTTGCGATCTCCTCAAAAGTGCACTCACCATAAGATCCTCCAGCGATAGTATCAAGCACAGTCTTACAATTGTCATCCTGACCTTTGTAGAAGTACTCATTCAGTGACTCATCATTAATACGGTGGTTTGGAACACTTCGTATGAATACAGTAAACCTATCCCACGAACTACTCACAGACTCTCCAGGTAGTGCTACAAAGTTATTCAGTTTGTCCTTGTGATTCAACTTTTCGGACAACAGAAAATACTTTTCCATGAACACATTGTGCAATTGATCCCATGTGCGAATCGAGTTGTACAAAAGCTCAGAAAACCATACTGCAGCATCTCCGGTCAGTGATAGAGGGAAGACTCTCAACCCTATGACATTCATGTCCAACTCTTGTCGAACCACACAACTCTTGCAAGCACTCCTCAACTTGGCCATGTGCCCATGCGAATCTTCCGAAGTCATACCAGAGAACAAACCCTTTACTGTAAGCATCTGCATCAAACTGCTAGTCACCATGAATGTATGCCCTGGAGGTAGAGGAGGGAGAAAAATAGGTCCTTTAGATTCAATGGTATTGAAGTTGACCCTGTAATTATCACGCAATCTTGGTTCAGGTAGGTTTTGCACCCTCAATGCATCTAGGAGTAGATTATCACCCTGAACTTGAGCATTCTCATTATTCACTTGTTCCTCAAGCTCATCTATGACTGGATTATTATGGACCCCTTGATTATTCATCTTTCTCAAAGTTTTGCTCAATTCTGGATCATATGGGGTCAATGGTTCGCCTTGACTCTGTATACTTGGCATACACTAGAGTGGAAACCTGAAGAAAACAAAAGAAAATGTAAAATTAGGAAATAATTGACTAAAGTTCAATAATGTAGTTGAACTTAATCTAAAAGCCTTATTCCCCGGCAATGGTGCCAAAATTTAATAGGACCGCTTATACTTCTTTAGGGGAGTGTAATTTTAGTGTATCATTGATCAAGCTTAGTTAGCTACTGATGTAAGAAATAATTGGTTAGATAGTCAGAACTTGGAGAAACAATTCAGGCATTTTGCTAGTGCCCAGAACTCACGACCGCAGGGAGGATTACCGGGAAACACTGATCCTAATCCTAAGCAAGTGAATGTGATAGGTACACGCACACGTAGTGGCTTGCAGTTAGAGGAGTTGGCTCTCAAGAAAAGAAATGTTGAATCTCCTAGCAAGGAGAGTGAACCTAAGAGAGTGAGGTTGTTGCACAAGAAGAAAGAGTGCAACCATTAGTGAAACCACCTCCTCCATTCCCTCAGAACCTTACAAAATAGAAGGAGGACGAATGTTTTGGTAAGTTTCTATCTCTTGTAAAGCAAGTTCATATTAATTTGCTATTGGTAGATGTTTTGCAGGGTATACCCAGGTATGCGAAATATGTGAAGGAGATCGTGGCAAACAAGCGGAGGTTGCCGGAATATGAACTTGTATAAACTTGATGCCAACATCGTTGTACAAAAAGTTGGGCTTGGGTAGTCCTAAACCCACCACCATTATCTTGTAGTTGGCAGATAGATCTATTGCTAGGCTAGAGGGTGTTGTAGAGAATGATTTAGTGCAAGTGGGATCTTTGATATTCCTAGTAGATTTTATGGTGCTGAATTTTGAGCCAGATCCTAAGGTTCCATTCATCTTGGGAAGACCTTTCTTGGCAACATGGCGTGCTATAATAGATGTAGTAGCTGGGAAACTTACTATACGGGCACATGACAAAGTGGAGGTGTTCGATGTTTACAAGACGCTGAAACTCCCATCCATGTATGAAGAGTTGTCTGTAATAACGGTGATAGATCTTGAAGCAGAAGCTTGATAGATTGCATCCAAGGATGAACCCTTCTTATTCAAGCAAGGGCCAGATCATATGGTGCGAAGGTGTGTAGCTGAACAACAGGTAGGGCAAGTGTTGGAAAGTCAATATTATATTGGAATTATTGCACAAAACAACGAACCAAATCATCCCATGTATGCCATTTGGCAATATCCTGATCTATGAACCATTCAAATGAAATTACCACCAAGTTTTCCCCAAAATAGGCCAGGAGCAATTCTTCTTTGCCCTCAGCACCCCTCAGTTGATTGCAATATTACTTCAAATGAGCTATAGGGTCTCCATGACCATCGTATTTCTCAAACTTTGGGGTTTTAAAACCAGGAAGCAAATGGACGTGGGGAACATGCACAAATCACTGAATGAGATGCCTCTGTGGCCTCCCAGACCTTGCATATCTCTTATACTTTGTTCCAAACTCTTCATTTTCCGAGTTATTTCTTCATGTTCCTCATTCTTAACAGTTTTATCAACTTGGACAGAGAAACTATATTGATGAGTGTGGGATAAGAGCTTGGAATTTTAAGAGCCTCTTCAAAGGTGTAGCGACGATCACGAGAAATTGTGGACGGAGGATCCTTGTTGGATTTGGGTACCATTGTTGGCTGTTGGACATTATTAGTCGGCTCAGTTGGCACGAAGAGTGGATTATTCATCATAGCTGTACTCAAAGGGCACACCGTAGAAGTTCCAACTACATTGGATGTGTTAGCGTAAGGGCTGAATCCAAGTGGATAAATCAGATCACCTATCGACACTTGGATAAGGGGTGGCATATTTATATTTAGATAGTCACGGATTGAAGACGGTGGAGCTTGTCCACTCATCCAAGCTTTTGTCCGACTCATTCCCATCTTTCTGAGTCATTTTCTTTTTCCCTTTTGACCTTGTATTGTAGGTATGTGATGCCAGCTTAACCACAAACCAACCACCTTTAAGCTAATATGTCTCTCTTTCTTTCTGAATAGAGTAGCAAACGGTTTAGTGTTAAGAAATTGTGTACATTGCATCCACATATATATTTATAATATGGAAGACCTTATGTTTCATCCCGACTTATCTAGGCATTTTTCTCATCTTTAGTTATTTTTGTTGAAAAGGTTTCGATCGAACCCATTGGGTTGCCTACGTATCATGTTGATGCATGAATCAGATCTTTACGTAGTTAGAGAATATGCATTATTTTATTATTATTATTATTATTTTTAGTTTCAGATATTACATTACTATTTATATATTTATTTATATATATTAATGGGGAAAAAATGAAACAAGAAATAAGCATAACTCAAAATATCATTCCAATGTTTGAAACATAAGTAGGAAAATGATAAAAATCACCAAACGAATGTCAGTAACGTAAATAGTCACGACTTAAATAAAGTGTAGAAACATAGAAGAAATAAAGCAAGACTTAGGCTAAAAGGACGTGATGAAACAAAGCTTTGTTTCAACCCTTATATCCCAAAGATCTAATCGTCATGCTTGCATTCCAATCTACTCACTCATGGAGATTGTAGTCTTAAATGACCTCCTACACTCTGATATATATCTTGCAATGAACTCGTAAGGTACTCAACAAATTCAGGTACTTCTGTCAGAAATCGTTCATGGTTCATCTCTTGGTAATCCAGACCCATTTGGGCAGTGCGATCAGCCAAACGATGGACCTTTGATCGAAGTGAATTGCAAGTCTGATTCCATCCTCGTATCTATTGATCATGATAGGCCACCATTTCTCTGGCACGTCTTTCTTGAGTTGAGACTGACTCTAGTTCCTCTCGAAGTCTTCCCCTTTCACGAATCCATTGAGCTCTCTCTTGATCAAAATCTGTCTGATTTTTCTGATCACCTGCCCTCAGTTGTTATTGTGAGGACACCACAAGTTCTGCAATTTGTGATCCCCTAATTGTTGCCAGATTAACTTGTCCTTGGAGAAGGGTTTCTCTTTGAGTCGCCTTGGCTCTTTCCTCTTCGAATTCTACTTGTTGTTGGGTTAGAGCGGCTCTAGTGAGCTCTAATTCTGCTCTTAACGCCTGATGTCAGCAAGGTAATCGTGCATAGCCAACTCGACTTTTATTTTTATCTCAGCCTCATGGTCTATTGGTTCTTTTACAAATCTCTCTGGCCTAACCTTTAACGGAGGTTGTTTTTCAAGCCAAATAGAGTATTCCGGGTGAGTTTCTCCCGTGTATCGCTCTTTAACCATCGTTCCAATTCCCATGACTATACAACTATCCCAAATATTTTGGGCTAATCTTTTCAGAAGAGGGACCTTCGGCCCAACTTCGGACACAAAATCTTTCATATCCTCCGTAATAGGTAGAATTTGATGCCTACCCAACTTACGTAGAACCCGCAGTGGTACATAGGGTTGCACACCCCTAATACCCATCAAAAATAAAAAAGGGTGAATAGACGACATGTGTATGACTTCTTCCCAAGGGAACCAAGGATAATTATAAGTGATCTTATCTTCCATTAGCGAGCGAAAACACTCCACCCAAGCATTGACCCCTTCTGGACACCTGTATTTCTCCACCCTTTTGGCATGACTTGTAATGTAACTGCTCCGATCCTGAATTAGCCTTGCCACCGTAGGAGGCCGGTAAAGATGTTCCACTATCTATAGTTGAAGCAATATGCTGCATCCTTCGAAGAAACATTTCCCTTTCTGGCAGACAACTAAAGTGCGGTAGATATCAACAAAAATCATGGGGACGATGGTTAATTCTCTTTCTCAATTAACACATTAACTACCTCGGCCAAACGAATGTTAATCTTCCCGCCTCTCCTTAGAAAAATCTTTGTTCCTAAAAAGCTACCATAAAAGCAAAACGTCTATGCTCTTTCCATGTTTCAAAACCTCCCTTATTGTTGAGTTTCCTTCCAAATCTCTTGAACGTCTTCTTTTCCATACCTATCATACAAAAATTGTAATGAGATCCAACCTTTGTCTAATGATTCCTCCTTGACTTTGCAAATGTTCAAGTGTTAAAAAAAATTGTTGATGGATATGCCCCTTGGGGAAACAAGCTTCTGACGGTGCAACCTCACTCTAAACTCAGTAAAACCGGCTATTTTCTCCAAGGCTGGGGTCAACTCAAAATTCAAGAAACGAAAAACATTGTTCATGGAGTCCCAAAAGGGCAATAGTGCTTCGATCACATCCCCCTTTGGATCAACATGCATGATTCTAGTCAAGAAACCTAAGTATTTGAATATTATGCCTTGTTCTAGCAACCCCATGTCTTTCCACCATGTCCACAACTGCAAGGGAGTACAATCTACAACCTGGAGTGGACGTTCGAATCTCTTTTCCTCTTGACACTTTCCGTGATAGAGATGAACCATGTTGTGCCTATGGACAAAAATGTCGAGTTAAGAAATGTTCATACTTCTGATCTTAATTTATGGAACTCTTATATTTGACTTTGTTAAAGAAATAAAATAAAATAAAAATAAATAAATAAATAAAATAAAATAAAATAAAATAAATAATAATTAAAAAAATGTGAAACTCATACAAAAGAATATAAACATTTGTATAAAGTGAATACATCATGAATGTTTGTCACTTGAACAATCAGACTTAGAGCACACGTGGGTAATAAATATCTAATTTGTTTGAAAATTTCTTTTACTAAGATACCTATATTCCCTTAAACAAGTGTTTATTGTAAGAGTCCAATTGCAAAATAATTTCTAGTAAATGCACATTTAAAATCAAGATTTAAATTTATTATTAGAAGCGACCACGATGAATTTTAATTATTATTACTTATGGATAGAACAAAGAAAATATTTAAAAAATGATATATATGGCATAAGATTTTTTGTGTAAAATAAGAAAAAAAATGAAATTCTTAAAATTGACTTTGCCAAAAAAATAATAATAATAAAAAGTAATAAAATAAATAAATAAAAAATTGTTGGAACTTTCAATTCATTAATAGAGATATATTGGTAGACTTGCCTATATATTAAAGGATACTCTTGTTTTGAGAAATAAATAGTTACATATATAAAAGAAAATTAAAAAAATAGATTAATTATATGCCAAACATGCTCCGAATCTTCTTATCTTACATGGACAGGAAAATTTCAAGTTAAGATAAATAATTTGTAATGGTCAAACATTTATGTCCTTGAGAAATTTTATACTTGAATCGACTACTTTAGAGAGAAAACAAATTTGGATGAGTTATATTTTTTTGTTTTTATGCCCAAATTGACTACTTTAGACGGGAAAGAAACTAAAAAAAATTTTAGACTCAAATCAATTATGTTAGCTAAGAAAATAGCTTAATAGAGAGATATCTATATATATTTTTAGGGATAAGGGTCTGAAAAATATCCAAACTTTGGTCGAATTTGTTGTTGCGATACTAAACTTTCCTGAGAACCTATTAGTCCCTAGACTATTTAATACCGTATTTTAAACATATATATTTGCCCACGTGGACATAAAAACTAATGCAAAATTATAAATAGTAATGTGTCCACGTGGACACATATATACCTTTAGAATACACTATTAAATAGTTCAGGGGGTAAAAAATACGGTATTAAATAGTCTAGGGAGGTAATAGGGCCTTATGAAAGTTTAGTATCGCAATAGCAAATCCAACCAAAGTTGGGGTATTTTTCAGACCTTTATCCCTATTTTTTACTATCTTAAATATAAAATTATCTTACTTCAAAAAAGTTTTCTATTATTTTTCATAAATGACGCAAATCGGTCGAATTTTTTTATATATATATATATATAAATATTGGATGGCAAATTCATTTTTTTCTATTATATATATGTTTACACGTTTTTAATATTATTATTTTGTACGAAAATGATAAATATTTAGAAATTTATATTAGAGGGAACCTAAAGCCAGTCAACAGTCGAGGTCTTCCAAATGATATTTTACTAATAACACATACAATACACATGTTAGCCAAGAAGAAGACTAACATGTATGGAGCGCCCTTACTAATAACACATACAATACACATGTTAGTCGTATTCAACTTCATCACTGTTGTATGGAGCACCCTTACTTTGGAGTACTTCACAAAAGATTAAATTCTTTAACAGGTTGAACGAAGTTTTTCAAGCAGATAATCTTAATGTTAAACATATTTTCAGTCATTCAACTACTCATTATTTTTATCAAAAAACTTTCAACCCTGATACTGATTTCTGGTTCAACCTAATTTTACAAGATAATTCCTTATCTAAAGTGTACAATTTTTCAGTCTATAAACAGTACGGGTCGAGTAATTGGTATGAGTCTGATTCTGGAATAGTCGTCATCATAAGAAATTTTTGTGAACACCACCATTTTACCAACATCCTTTCAACGAAATCGAACTCACATTTCCTGGCATCACAGGAACAGTTTATAATGCATTGGTCACAAAAAAATATTGGCAAAGGACTATTTTCTGGAACAACAAACCTGTAAAATATCAAATACTACAAGAGATGGTAGAGAAGCAAGATAACATAGGAGAACAATGAAAATTTGCATATTCCAAGGAGGTCAAGAAGCATATTATGGAAGAAGAAATCATTTGGAGGAAGAGAAAGAATTGATGAAGTTTTGATTTACTATTGCAATATTTTTTGTGGAGTTCACTTTACAAAAGACATTACGTTGCTTTATATTTTCAAACATTGATTTAGTATTGATAAAAAAAAGCATAATATCAATAAGAACACATAATAAAAAATAAAAAAATTTAATATATACACTTGCCTATAAAAATTTCGCACATGTTGCATCAGTATAATCATGTTAGGAATTATAGACACCTAAAATCTTTAATTTTCCTTTATTTTAGTCATTTAAATTAAAAGAAAACCTACTTATTAAAATCAATATTTTACATAATAAATATTTGTCATTAATTATTTTCATCATTTCAGTTTGTTTAAGCCATAAATACATGTATCATCATAAGAGAATCAAAATATAAAAACAAGAATATACTTGGACAATAGTTTTACTTAAATTAAAATAAACTATGGGTTGCATAAACATGAAATAAACTACGGTTTATTAGAACAATTTCACACTAAATATGATTATATAAAGGATCTAATAATAAAATTGATATATAAAAGATTCGAACATACTTCATATAATATAACCAATGAATATTGATAGGTTAAACACATACAAAATTTGACAATTTCAATATATTGCAATCAATGTTTGTAATATAATGACATTAAATAAAATAATAATTAAAAAAGAATTGTTGGAACTTTCAATTTATTAATAGAGATATATTGGTAGACCTGTCTATATATTAAAGGGTATTCTTGTTTTGATAAATAAATAACTACATATATAAAAGAAATAAAAGAAAAATATATTAATTATATGTCAAATGTGCTCTGAATCTTCTTATCTTACATGGACAGGAGAATTTCAAGTTAAGATAAATAATTTGTAATTGTCAAACATTTATATCATTGAAAAATTCTAGACTCGAATCGACTACTTTAGAGGGAAAACAAATTTCGATGAGTTATATTTTTTGTTTTTAGGCACAAATTAACTACTTTAGATGGAAAGAAAGTATTTTTTTTAGACTCAAATAATTATGTTAGCTAAGAAAAGAGCTAAATAGGAAGATATCTATATATTTTTGACTATTTTAAAAATAAAATTATCTTTCTTGCAAAAAGTTTTCTATTATATTTTATAAATGACTCTAATCGGTCGAAAGATTTTTTTTCTTTTATATATATATATATATAAATATTGTATGATAAATTCATTTTTTTGTATTATATATATGATTACACGTTTTTAATATTATTATTTTTACGAAAATGATAAATATTTAGGAATTTATATTAAAGGGAACCTAAAGCCAGTCAACAGTCGAGGTCTTCCAAATGATATTTTACTAATAACACATACAATACACATGTTAGTCGTATTCAATTGCATCACTGTTGTATGGAGCACCCTTACTTTGAAGTACTTCACAAAAGATTAAATTCTTTAACAGGTTGAACGGAGTTTTTCAAGTAGATAATCTTAATGCTAAACATATTTTCAGTCGTTCAACTGCTCATTATTTTGATCAAGAAACTTTCAACCCTGACACTGATTTCTGGTTCAACCTAATTTTACCAGATACTTCCTTATCTAAAGTGTACAATTTTTCAGTCTATGACCAAAAAAGAAAACAGTATGGACCGAGTAATTGGTATGAGTCTGATTCTGAAATAGTCGTCCTCATAAGAAATTTTTGTGAACACCACCATTTTACCATCAATCCTTTCAACGAAATCGAACTCACATTTCTGGCATCACGGGAACGGTTTATAATGCATTGGTCACAAGAAAATATTGGCAAATGACTATTTTCGATGGAAGAGAAGCAAGATAACATAAGAGAACAATGGAAATATGCATATTCCAAGGAGGTAAGGAAGCATATTATGGAAAAAGAAATCATTTGGAGGAAGAGGAAGAATTGATGAAGTCTTGATTTACTATTGCAATATTTTTGGTGGAGTTCACTTTACAAAAGACATTGCTTTATATTTTCAGACATTGATTTACTATTGATGTGAAGATATTGCTTTATATTGTCAGACATTGATTTACTACTGGAAAAAAAAAAGCATAATATAAAAAAGAATACATAATAAAAAAGAAATAAATTTAAAATATACACTTGCCTATACAAATTTTGCACATGTTGCATCTGTATAATCATGTTAGAAATTATGGGCACCTAAAATCTTTTATTTTCCTTTATTTTAGTCATTAAAATTAAAAGAAAAACCTACTTATTAAAATCAATATTTTACATAATAAATATTTGTCATTAATTATTCCCATCATTTCAGTTTGTTAAGCCATAAATACATATATCATCAAAAGAGAAACAAAATATAAAAACGAGAATAGACTTGGACAATAATTTTACTTAAATATAAAATAAACTATGGGTTGCATAAACATGAAATAAACTATGGTTCATTATAACAACTTCACACTAAATATGATTATATAAAGGATCTAATCATAAAATTGATATTAAAGATTCGAACATACTTCATATTATAATACCAATGAATATTGACGGGTTAAACACGTACAAAATTTGACAAATTCAATATATTGCAATCAAGGTTTGTTTAATAATGATATTAAATAAAATAATAATAATAAAAAAGTAATAAAATAATGAAATAAAGAATTGTTGGAACTTTCTATTCATTAATAGAGATATATTGGTAGACCTATCTATATATTAAAAGGTACTCTTGTTTTGAGAAATAAATAGCTACATATATAAAAGAAAATAAAAAAATAGATTAATTCTATGTCAAACGTGCTCCGAATCTTCTTATCTTATATGGACTTGAGAATTTCAAGTTTAGATAAATAATTTGTAATGGTCAAATAATTATGTCATTGAGAAATTTTAGACTCGAATCGACTACTTTAGAGAAGGAAAGACTTAAAATAGTCCATTATCTTTGAGTTTAGACTCAAAATAGTCTTATTTCTTTTTAGTGGAGCATTAATAGTGTTGATTCTTTAATAAAGTGGTACATTTTCAATCTCTGTCCTAACCACCGTTAGTTTATTAACAGACCAGTGGGTTATGCACGTGCTTCTCATATGTCTCCCTCCAAACTTAAAGACTCTTGATATTGCAATGCCGTTTGGGCTTCTCCTTTTCAAACATTAGTCTTCTTTCTTAGTTTTTCCCCTCTTTATCTCTAATCTCCAAATAACCCTAAATTCTGAAACCTGCATTATACTTTCTTCAATAATATAATCAAAGTTTGAAAGTTATAATTTTTTAAGGAGCAACGATGACAGAGAATCACCTCTAATATATGATAAGTACGATTTTATTTTTAATTCTTTTAATCAAATTCCACTATCGCAAAAAATAATTCAACACAAGAAGATATATATATAAAGATGACGCTTTGTATCTTTGTTAATAATTTAGAAGTTTTATGACTTAATCAATGCCCCTGAAATTTATACTTTTTGTTATTTTCTTTAATATTGCATTCTCATGTGGTGTTCCTCTTTTTGATTTTCAAGTGTTGTTGTTCTCAAGTGTTGTATTGTTCTAAATCCGTAGGTGTTGCGGTGTTGCCAATACATTGTACTTTTGGAGTTATTTTTATGCATTTTCAAGTGTTTTGAACTTTAAAATGATGTTATAGTTCTAGTTTTTTTTTTGTGTTGCTACTATGCTGCACTTCTTAGTGTTGTGTTGCAGCTATTTCTCTTTATTTTTTGGTATTTTGATATCTCTTTACCTCTAAAATCATGTTATCTTTGTGCCCTTCAAGTATTTTAGTGTCGTCTTCAACTTAACCATTCATTCAGAAGGTGCTAATACAATTGAAAACTAAAATATGAAATCAATCTAGGTGAATTGAAAATATATTTTTTTTCTCGAAAAAGTATGAAACCTTATAGAATAAGTAGGTTGTCGGTTACCCTTCTTTCCTTTACTTTCGTTTATTTAGCGAGGAAAACTAATGAACCAAAATATAGTTTATGCAATTCTTATTTTCCTTCAAAATTGTCAGAAGCCCCAAATTACTGTAAGGAACAAAAACTAGAAATAGGAAGTAAAAGGGACCGAAGAACAGTAACGAAGTTTCTCAGGTAAAGAAATTGGATTAAATGAACAAATATAAGAAAGAAATGAAGAAAATCCAATTAATTATCAGATTAAAATTCAGGTCATGTGCATAACCCGCTGGTCTGTTAAAAAACTAATGATGGTTAGGATGGAGATTGAAAATGCACCACTTTATTAAAGAATCGGGATTATTAATGCTCCACTAAAAAGAAATAGGAACATTTTGAGTCTAAACTCAAAGATAATAGACTATTTTAAGCCTTTCCTCACTTTAGAGAGAAAACAAATTTGGATGAGTCATATTTTTTTGTATTTAGGTCCAAATTGACTACTTTAGATGGAAAAGAAAGTAATTTTTGTTTAGACTCAAATCAATTATGTTAGCTAAGAAAAGAGCTTAATAGGGAGATATCTATATATTTTTTACTATCTTAAATATAAAATTATCTTACTTGCAAAAAGTTTTATATTATTTTTTATAAATAACGCAAATCGGTTGAAAGATTTTTTTATATATATATAAATATTATATGACAAATTCATTTTTTTCTGTTATATATATGTTTACACGTTTTTAATATTACTGATTTTTTTACGAAAATGATAAATATTTAGAAATTTATATTAGAGGGAACCTAAAGCCAGTCAACAGAGGATTTCCAAATGATATTTTACTAATAACACATACAATACACATGTTAGCCAAGAAGAAGGCTAACATGTATGGAGCACCCTTACTAATAACACATACAATACACATGTTAGTCGTATTCAACTGCATCATTGTTGTATGGAGCGCCCTTACTTTGGAGTACTTCACAAAAGATTAAATTCTTTAACATGTTGAACGAAGCTTTTCAAGCAGATAATCTTAATGCTAAACATGTTTTCAGTCATTCAACTACTCATTATTTCGATCAAGAAACTTTCAACCCTGACATTGATTTCTGATTCAACCTAATTTTACAAGATACTTCCTTATCTAAAGTGTACAATTTTTCAGTCTATGACGAAAAAAGAAAACAGTATGGGCCGAGTAATTGGTATGAGTCTGATTCTAAAATAGTTGTCCTCATAAGAAATTTGTGAACACCACCACTTTACCATCAATCCTTTCAACGAAATAGAACTCACATTTTCTAGCATCACGAGAATGGTTTATAATGCATTGGTACAAGAAAATATTGGTAAAGGACTGTTTTCTGAATCACTAAATCTGTAAAATATCAAAAACTACAAGAGATGAAAGAGAAGCAAGATAACATAGGAGAACAATGAAAATTACCATATTCCAAGGAGGTCAGGAAGTATATTATGTAAGAAGAAACCATTTGGAGGAAGAGGAAGAATTGATGAGTCTTGATTTACTATTGCAACATTTTTTGTGAAGTTCACTTTACAAAAGACAATGCTTTATATTTTCAGACATTGATTTACTATTGATGTTAAGACATTGCTTTATATTTTCAGACATTAATTTACTATTGAAGAAACAAGCATAATATCAATAAAAACACATAATAAAAAATAAATAAATGTAAAATATACACTTGCCTATACAAATTTCACACATGTTGCATCAGTATAATCATGTTAGGAATTATGGGCACCTAAAATCTTTTATTTTTCTTTATTTTAGTCATTAAAAGTAAAAGAAAAAACCTACTTATTAAAATCAATATTTTACATAATAAATATTTGTCATTAATTATTCCCATCATTTCAGCTTGTTAAGCCATAAATACATGTATCATCATAAGAGAATCAAAATATAAAAATAAGAATAGACTTGGACAATAATTTTACTTAAATATAAAATAAACTATGGGTTGCATAAACATGAAATAAACTATGGTTCATTATAACAATTTCACACTAAATATGATTAAATAAAGGATCTAATCATAAAATTGGTTTTTTTTCGTCTCTGCTGATTGGTTTTTTTTTTCTTGTGTATGCTACTTTTCCGTATGTAGTGATGTCTTTTTCAGGTGTGTATTATGTTCCTTTATATATTAATATTTTATGTGTTGTTATTTTATGTGTTGTCTGTATGTACGTGTGTGTAGTGACTAGTGTGTATGTATGTACATGTGTGTAATGTGTATGTGGTGAGGAAGAGTGGGGGTATTGGGGTAATGGGATTAGAGAAAGTGGCAGGGAAAAAGTGGAAAAGAAAGTGGCAGGGAGAAGTGGGGTCGGGTAATTGACAAGGAAATGGGGTAATTGGTAGATTAGATTATTATTTTTATTTTTCATAATTATATTATAATAAACATAAATATAATATAATTATTTGACCCCCTTTTTTTTAACTAACCAAAAATTAAATAGCTAATAGGAGTAATAAATTATAATCACTAAATAGTAGCTTATTTGTTAAATTAAAAGAAATATATATTTTTATGAACTTTCTTCTTTTTAAAAAAATAAAACAAAACTTTAATAATGCAACTCTTGTATTTTTTTTAGTTTTCTTCAAATATTTTAAAATGAATTTATAAATATAAAAAATAAATAAAAATCTCTAGTTTAGATCCAAGATGTATACTTAACTATTAAAAGGTGTAAAATTTAGGTTTGGTCAAAAATTAGGTGTTCACACGACTTCAAACAGTCATATCTCCCTTATACGAGCTTGAAAATTTGCAAACTCAGTGGTGTTGGAAAGATTATTTCAAGACCTTTCATTTGATATCTTATGGGCCACCTAACTCATCGTGTACTGAAAGTTATGGTCGTTTGAAGTTGACCCAAAACTTAAAGGAACTTAGGAATTGTTGCCAATCTGTGTTTAAAACAGAATTATTGATTCCAATAAACTTTGTAGAAACACAAAGTAACCAAATTTTTAATGAACCAGTAAGAACAGAAATTAATTAAGAACAACTAAAATCTGTAAAACATACCAGAATTTGGAAAAAGACAGAACGGAAAAGATCAAGCCCACTGAATGCACAGTGTCCCCTTAAGGAAATTATTCCCCTCTAGTATTCAAGGTTTGATTTAGAATATGTCCTCCCAGGATAGAATGATCTCAATCACCAGTGTATTGATACTCAAAACTCTGGTGTCAGCGAACCACTCAACAGCAGTAAAGTACATGAAGAAACTTTGTGTAGAAGAAAAAGAAGAGGAAATCAGAAAAATTCGTAAGGAAAAAATCTGAAGAATCAATGTATTTATAGGCAAGAGGAACTAGTTCCGAAAGGTTGCAACCCTTTCAGAATCCACACGACCATTCATGAAAGTTTGCAACCTTTCAAACGGTCATGGCTGTTCCTGAAAGTTGCAACCTTTCAGAACAGTCACTTCCAACGGCGAGAAAATTTAAATAAAACGGGAAAGAATTTAAATAAAACGGATCGCCCGCAGATCCGAGTCGAGTCGATCAATTAACAGAATAATCGAATGTTTCGGTTAATTAACTAATTAATTGAAACGTTTTGGCCATTTAATTTAATTAATTAACTAAATAATTAAAACAAACTTTGTCCAAAAATAATCTCTTGATTGATCATTTTTCAAAGCCAAAGCCGAGTCGAGTGAGCGACGACGACGATGGTGCGAGGGGGGTCCCTCTTTCCAACCCTTTTAACAATTAATTATAGGAGTGTTTCTATATTTAAACTCTTCTATTTTTCTTTCCATCACCGATGAGGGAGAAATGCATTTTCACTAAAGCATAAGAGGACTTTTCAAGTTTCCAACTCTTCAAGTTCCCAACTTTCCAAGTTCTTCTCTTTTCATCTTCCCTCTATTTCCCATTAACTCTTGCTACATACCCAATAGGAATGACTTGAATGAACTCTCTTTAGTTCTTCTTGGAACTCAAGGTGCTACATCTAGTGACCGTAACACTTAAGAAAATTTTAATTCCTTGGTAAAATCTCACTCACTACAAAGAATGGTTCGAGTCTTAGCTCAAAAAAAATTCGGGGTATTACATATTGTCTGTTAAAACTAAGATCCCACAAAATGATTATGTTTTGTTTAAAGTTTTTCTTGTATCCTTTATGTTAATGCACTTGACCATGTTTTCTTGATTTTCATGTCATCTCTTCTTTAAATCTTTAAAATGTTTCATTATGATCATGCATACTCGTCTTAAGTCACCCATGTTATGATGCCTATATTTATGCATATTGCCTCGTACTTAGCACATTCCATGTACTAATACATACTTGTGCCTACACTGTTTCACTAATGTAGGGTCTGACGCTTCTACCTCTCATACTCGTGGCTAGTTGATTCTTCATAGGCTTTGAATATTGGTGAGTCCTCATGTTTCGAGGATTGAGACTCCTTTATTGCTTTATGTCACTTTCGTTTCAAACTTTGTATGTGATGTATGCATTATGTCCCAATCACTTTTCTTATGATGTATTAGATGACTTTGAGACTTATGTTAGACTTCCGTTTTTGTCAAACTCTTTGATATATAAAATGCTATCTTTAAAGTCTTTAATTTTATTATCTTGTATGATGTATGCTAAGTGGCTTGTGTAGGGCCTCTCGGGTTTCTATACGCCATGTTCGCCTAGGATAGACTTTGAATTGTGACACTTAGTTGTTTTTTTCTCTTTTATATTAAATAATTTACTGTTTCTATAAGTAGTACTCTCTTTCAATTTGTTATCTAATTTTTTTGACTTGATATGAAATTTGGAGTTTAATAAAAAAAATAAAGGTAAAGAAATTTTTTGAATTTTATAATTTTAAACTAATAATTGAAATAAGATGGTACAATTTTTTTTTATTTTTAAAAGTACTTATAATAATATATTATTGCTAAAATATATGCCCCTCAAATTTAAGGCATTTGTCTGCATATATAGAGCACTCTGATTGGTTATGCATTGACGAAGACTTTGATTTGCATGCAGTCAAGTGAAACTTGCATTTTATTTGCAAACAAAAATTCACATTGATATATAATTGAAAAAGTAAGAGAAGCTAAACATATATAGTATTATGAATATTCTTAATTGACTGAGACTTTCTGAAGAAAAGCATAAAGATTTAATTCAAAGAAAATAANTTTGCACTTGATGTGACCCTTTATTTGCATTTCAGTTTACTTTTGCTTATCTTGCTCAGTCGGCCGATGATGCCTACTGGGTACCTGTTGTTTTGGTACTCATGCTACGCTCTGCATCTATTTTGTGATGCAGGTCCGAGCACTAGTAGCCAGCGTTGATCGAGCTTGGAGTAGACTTATCTGGAGACGGGGGTGAGCACACGGCGTTTTGTACTATTTCAGTCTCCATCTGTATATATAGACTTGTCTTCTTCCTTTCGAGACAGTCCAGTCTCTGTTGTCAAGTTTTGGGACTTGTACTCATTTTGTAGTAGCTCTGTACTGGTGACTTACAGGTTATGGGAGGGATCTTTATTTGTATATATGTTTTAGGTTGGTTCCGCCTGTTTATATTGTTATTTTTCTACTCTTGTTTAATTTCTACCCTCAGACCCATTACTTGTTGTTCCGGGTTACGGGTTGGCTTACCTGCTGGTGGGTTATAGTAGGTGCCATCATGACTTGATAAATCGGGTCGTGACAAATTGGTATCAGAGCCCAGGTTCGTCGATCTCACTTGTACAAAGCTAATGTCTAGTAGATTCCTGCAGATCGGTATGGAGACGTCCGTTACTTATCTTCGGGAGGCTACAGGATGTCTTTAGGAACGTGTTGCTTTAGTATCACTGTCGTGCATTGTGTGTCTTATCAGTTTCTGAAATCTTACTTGTACCACTCTTTTATAGGGATGGCTCGCACGCGTGGTAGGACCCCAGCTAGGGGTAGAGGCCGACCTCGAGGTCGTGCCAGAGCTATAGCACCATCCCAGGACCGAGAGCAAACTCCGGAGCCGGTGATAGATCCACCAGCAGCTCCAGCACAGCAGCAGCCGATGGGCCCGAGACCAGCCCAGCCACCGCCCGAGCCTGTGGCAGCTCCAGATATACAGGCGATGCTCGTACAGATACTAGCTGCCATTGGGGGTATGCAGCAGGCCCCAGCTCCAGTCGTTCCAGTACCGCAGGGCCAGCCTACACCAGCTGTACCGGTTGTTCAGCAGCTAGCGGCACCGATTGTTCAGCCTGACGATTTGGAGGGCGTCATGCCACTACGGGAGCAGAAAATGCTCGGGGTGTTCCTTAGACTATCACCGCCGAGGTTTTCTGGGCAGTGGGGGAGGATGCCCACGAGTTTCTAGTTACTTGCCGCGAGCGGCTACAGACTTTGGGTTTAGTGGAGTCGAGAGGAGCAGACTTCACCGCGTACCAGTTAGACGGTCTCGCCAGGCAGTGGTGGCGTACATACTTAGAGACCAGGCCAGCTGGGTCTCCACCGGTCACATGGACTGAGTTTTTTGAGGCCTTCTTGGTCCGATTTATTCCCAAGAGCATCAGAGATCAGCTCAGAGATCAGTTTGCTCGGTTAGAGCAGGGCTCCATGACAGTATCAGAGTATGAGGCCCGATTCCACGAGCTCTCCAGGCATGCCGCTATGATATTACCTACTGAGGAGGAGAGGGTTCGTTGTTTTGTTCGGGGTTTGAGACTACAGTTGCGGATTGAGACTCAGTCTTTAGTCTCAGCGGGCCGCTCATTTCTGGATGTAGTGGACCATGCCCGCACTATCGAGCAGCTCCGTCGCGAGGCCCAAGGGGGCAGCGGCAAGAGAGCTAGACAGGAGGATAGCCATGATAAGCGTCGTTTCAGACCCCGAGAGTCTTATGATAGAACTCAGCAGAGGTTTCAGTCGGTTCAGTCTAGTAGCCCCTTCCAGGCTTCTCTCCAGACATCGGAGGGTGATCAGCACCGCCATATTGGTTTTAGTGCCTGTCCTAGTCGGGGCCGAGATAGTTCACAGATGGGTTCTTCTGGCCGGGGTAGTCGACCTCCAGCTCTCAGTCGACAGTCCCAGGGGTGTTATGAGTGTGGGGAGTTAGATCATTGGGCCCGCGAGTGTCCCCATCGCAGTTAGCCTTACCCGCTCCACAGGCAGCTAGGCATGCGCCAGCACCTCCAGCTAGAGGCAGAGGCCAGGGACAGGACCGTAGGGGTGGTCACCAGGGTATACGGGGTGGTCCCCGAGGAGGCAGATTAGGGGGCAGAGCCGATGCACAGGGTAGGGGAGTCCAGGCCCACTTTTATGTAGCTCCAGCTGGAGCAGATGCTGAGACCTCGGACGATGTGATCACAGGTACAGTGTTATTATGCCAGCAGCCCGCCTTGGCTTTATTTGATCCAGGCTCTAC
>NC_064292.1:16299242-16339008 GCF_019186545.1 Solanum stenotomum | reverse complement strand
AATAATTGAAATAAGATGATACAATTTTTTTTATTTTTAAAAGTACTTATAATAATATATTATTGCTAAAAAATAAGCCCCTCATATTTAAGGCATTTGTCTGCATTTGTAGAACACTCTGACTCGTCATGTATTGACGAAGAGTTTGATTTGCATGCAGTCAAGTGAAACTTGCATTTTATTTGCAAATAAAAATTCACATTGATATATAATTGAAAAAGTAAGAGAAGCTAAACATATATAGTATTATGAATAATCTTAATTGAGTGAGACTTTCTGAAGAAAAGCATAAAAAATTAATTCAAAGAAAATAACATCTCATACTACATTTTAATTAAACGGCTATGCATATTATTATAATGCATGAGGACCACAAATAGATTTATATTTATCACTCCCACCATCCAACTATAGTTATCGACTATACTAAAAATAGTTGTTTAATAATATTTGTCCAATTTAAAAAATCAAAAAATAATTTATCTTTTGTGTCTATTTTACCTTTGCTATTAAATATTATTTATCATCTAACACGTTTCTCAAAGCGTTAAATTTAATAAAGTCAAAGGATAATATAGTTATATTACCTCTATTATTTATTATTACTTAAGATGTGTGTCAAGTCAATAGTGGACAACTACTGTTGGACAGAGTGTATTGACAAAGACTTAGCTTTGCAGTCAAATATTTGCAAATGTGCATTATTATAATTTAGAATTGAAAGTGAAGGGTGTTTACTCTACGAGCAACTCCCTCCTGTATATTTGCGAGGTCATTATTTCAAATTCAAATTATAATTATTTCCACTGATTGAGAAAATAAGGACCTATTTTTCTTTATTCTAATTTATGTAATGCTCTTTCTTCTATAGCTATTTAAAAAAAATACTTTTTTTTTTTTATATTTTGTAACACTTCACCTTTAAAATACTCATTTTCTCTTAATAAGATGATTTTTAGCTACATTATTATCTCTATTTTATTTTAGATTTAATTTTTTAAAAATCTTCCTTTTTTATTTCTCACTACTCTGTATGACTGTATCCCATCAATTATTATCCACATAAATTGAAAGGTTTATGTTATCCTCATTTAGACTTTTCCAACCAATCAACAATAAGTCTAGCTAGTCTTTTGCATTGATGCCCCACAATGTCCCAAAAAGAATCACCTTAGGTAATTGTAGTACTTTGATAATTGAAAACAAACGACTGTTAATAATTGCTCCCAATTAAATCAATATTGGGATCTAAAGAGGAAACTATAGCCCTCTCGAAGGAATCTTTTAGGGTGAAAAGCAAGATGTTTGACATGCCGGGCATAGCCTTGGTCACTTCTTTTTAGAAAAGCGGAATCAAAAGCTGACCACAGGAGTCGATATTCTGAAGCTGGCAAGCAGGATCCAACCTCAGAAATGGGGTTTCGCTTGACGGGGATCCCTCTGTCCGTAATTACTTGTCCACTTTTGAATTGACACACCTATTAAAAAATCAATTAATGACATAGTGATTTTACCAGTTTACCCCTATTAATTATGAAGTGGATGAAAAATTCTGCATTTTTCAAAGTAATTAGTCATTTAATTGAGGGTATAATAGGTAAAAAAAATTTAGCCTTTCTTGATTTGTCAAAATGGACAAGTAATTAGGGACAACTATTAAAGGAAAAGTGAACAAGTAATTAGGGACAGAGGGAGTATTACATGTGTAATGCACACAAGGCAATTTGTTCCTTAATTAAGGTTTCATATTCGAATTATGATCTAAAGTTATTTTAATTCGAATTATGACCTAAAGTTATTTTTGATAGTTAGCGCTAGGGGGTGTTCACGGGTTGGTTTGGATCGGTTATTGGTCAAAACCAAAACCAAACCAACTTAACCGGTTTTAAAATTATCAAAACCAAACCAAACCAAATATAATATACATTTATCGGTTTGGTGATTATCGGTTTCGATTTGGTTTGGTTCGGTTATTCGGTTATTAACCATACACAAAAATAAAAGAAACAATTCATTTAAAATGTGAAAAAAGTGACAACAATCCATTCAAAACGAAAAATAGTTAGAATGACTTAAATTACTGAACTTTCGATCACTAAATTTACTATCAATAAAGCTTTAAAATTCACTATATTGGCCTAGAAGGAGGAGACAATAATATTTTCAGTCCCACAAAGAATTGTCATAGACGCTCATATACATAAAATCAATAAGATAAATGTTTCATTTTGGGCATTTTTGCTTTCAATAAGTAAATTATAAAGAAATTTTAATGAAAATATGTATAAGATCTTTAAAATTGTTTATAAAAACAATATATTAAGTATTTATATTAATAAAATATATGTATATAATTCATCGGTTTGGTTCGGTTATTTCTTCGGTTTTTTTCCGAAAAGAACCATAACCAAACTAAATACTATTGGTTTTCAAAAATCTAAAACCAAACCAAACCAAACCCAAATAAAATCGGTTTTATTTTATTGATTTGGTTTGATTTTTCGGTTTGGATAAGTTTTATCCAAACCGTGAACACCCCTAGTTAGCGCTATATCTTTAATATGAATATCTTCGAAGAAAATTCATATTTAATCTGCCCAACATGAATATCAAATAGTATTGAATATCTTTGAAGAAAAGTCATATTTAATCTGCCCAACACAAATATCAAATAGTATGGGGAGAGCAAAAAAAGAAGACGACGTTTTCTGTTCCTCGTTGATATAATTACTTATACGAATAGTGACTTGTGGAAAATTTTCCTTATCATTTTTCCACATCTGCATTTAATTCTTGGTGGAGATTTTAAACCATATGATATCTCTTGGAAAAATTTAGAACATTAANTGACTCGTCATGTATTGACGAAGAGTTTGATTTGCATGCAGTCAAGTGAAACTTGCATTTTATTTGCAAATAAAAATTCACATTGATATATAATTGAAAAAGTAAGAGAAGCTAAACATATATAGTATTATGAATAATCTTAATTGAGTGAGACTTTCTGAAGAAAAGCATAAAAAATTAATTCAAAGAAAATAACATCTCATACTACATTTTAATTAAACGGCTATGCATATTATTATAATGCATGAGGACCACAAATAGATTTATATTTATCACTCCCACCATCCAACTATAGTTATCGACTATACTAAAAATAGTTGTTTAATAATATTTGTCCAATTTAAAAAATCAAAAAATAATTTATCTTTTGTGTCTATTTTACCTTTGCTATTAAATATTATTTATCATCTAACACGTTTCTCAAAGCGTTAAATTTAATAAAGTCAAAGGATAATATAGTTATATTACCTCTATTATTTATTATTACTTAAGATGTGTGTCAAGTCAATAGTGGACAACTATTGTTGGACATAGTGTATTGACAAAGACTTAGCTTTGCAGTCAAATATTTGCAAATGTGCATTATTATAATTTAGAATTGAAAGTGAAGGGTGTTTACTCTACGAGCAACTCCCTCTTGTATATTTGCGAGGTCATTATTTCAAATTCAAATTATAATTATCTCCGCTGATTGAGAAAATAAGGATCTATTTTTCATTATTCTAATTTATGTAATGCTCTTTCTTCTATAGCTATTTTTAAAAAATACTTTTTTTTTATATATTTTGTAGCACTTCACCTTTAAAATACTCATTTTCTCTTAATAAGATGATTTTTAGCTACATTATTATCTCTATTTTATTTTAGATTTAATTTTTTAAAAATCTTCCTTTTTTATTTCTCACTACTCTGTATGACTGTATCCCATCAATTATTATCCACATAAATTGAAAGGTTTATGTTATCCTCATTTAGACTTTTCCAACCAATCAACAATAAGTCTAGCTAGTCTTTTGCATTGATGCCCCACAATGTCCCAAAAAGAATCACCTTAGCTAATTGTAGTACTTTGATAATTGAAAACAAACGACTGTTAATAATTACTCCCTATTAAATCAATATTGGGATCTAACGAGGAAACTATAGCCCTTTCGAAGGAATCTGTTCAGAGTGAAAAGCAAAATGTTTGACCTGCCGGGCGTAGTCTTGGTCACTTCTTTTTAGAAAAGCGGAATCAGAAGCTGACCATAGGAGTCGATATTCTGAAGCTGGCAAGCAGGATCCAACCTCAGAAATGGGGTTTCGCTTGACGAGGATCCCTCTGTCCCTAATTACTTATTCACTTTTGAATTGACACACCTATTAAAAAATCAATTAATGACATAGTGATTTTACTAGTTTACCCCTATTAATTATGAAGTGGATAAAAAATTCTGCATTTTTCAAAGTAATTAGTTATTTAATTGAGGGTATAATAGGTACAAAAAATTTATCCTTTCTTGTTTTGTCAAAATGGACAACTAATTAGGGACAACTATAAAAGGAAAAGTGGACAAGTAATTAGGGACAGAAGGAGTATTACATGTGTAATGCACACAAGGCAATTTGTTCCTTAATTAAGGTTTCATATTCGAATTATGATCTAAAGTTATTTTTATTCGAATTATGATCTAAAGTTAATTTTGATAGTTAGCGCTATATCTTTAATATGAATATCTTCGAAGAAAATTCATATTTAATCTGCCCAACACGAATATCAAATAGTATTGAATATCTTCGAAGAAAATTCCTATTTAATTAGCCCAACACAAATATCAAATAGTATTGAATATCTTCGAAGAAAATTCATATTTAATCTGCCCAACACGAATATCAAATAGTATGGGGAGAGCAAAAAAAGAAGAAGACGTTTTCTGTTCCTCGTTGATATAATTACTTATACGAATAGTGACTTGTGGAAAATTTTCCTTATCATTTTTCCACATCTGCATTTAATTCTTGGTGGAGATTTTAAACCATATGATATCTCTTGGAAAAATTTAGAACATTAATTATATGGAGATGACACATAAATAGATACATAAAGTAAACATTCAATGAATATAAAATACTCTCTCTATCTCTAATTATTTGTTCATATTTTTTTTTTAGTTGTCCCTAATTACTTGTCCATTTTGACAAATCAATAAAGGGCAAAAAAATTTTACCCATTATACCCTCAATTAATTACTTTGAAAATGGTAGAACTAGTTTTTAATTCATCCACTTCATAATTAATAGGGGTAAAATGGTAAACTCACTATATCAATTATTGTTTTCTTAATAGGTGTGACAATTCAAAAGTAGACAAGTAATTAGGGACAGAGAGAACATATTTTAAGTCATAAATAAGGATAAAATACTAAAACTCTTCCTAATTAATTTTTTTTAGAAACGTGTAAAGAGAAATACGATAAATAGTTTGAGACGGAAAGACTAACAAAGTTAAGGTAGTACTAGAAGAGGAGACTCAAGTACTTTAGTATCCTAAATTTAAGGCATTTGTCTGCACAGAGCACCTTGACTCGTCATGCATTGACGAAGACTTTGATTTGCATTTTATGTGCAAATAAAAATTCACATTTACTTTGAAAAAGTAAGAGAAGCTAAACATAGTATTTTGAAGAAAAGCATAAAGATTTAATTAAAAAATAAATAAATCATACAATATTAATTTTTTTTCTTTATGGAAGCTTCATCCCGTGATTACTACATGAATAATGACTTGAATTTTTTTCCTAGGAATTAATAAATGGTATATGTACTGAGCCTCGATAAATTTGGATTGGTGCTTGAAAATTTCCTCTAATTGAGAAATAAGAAGCTATTTCTTTTATCTCAATTTATGTGATATTATTTCCTTTCTAGTGAATTAAAAAAAATGATACCTTCTTATATTAAGTAACACACTTCAACTTTAAAATAATCAATCTTCCTAAATAAAATTATTTATAACTGCATAAATTATGTATATTATGTCTTATTTTAAATCATAAGCTCCAAAAGATTACCTTATTTCTGATTACTCTATATCCGTCAAATACTATCGCATAAATTGGAACGCTTATGTTATGTTATCCTCATTCAGACTTTTCCAACATATCAACAGGAAGTTTTGCTAGTCTTTTGCATTGACATTTGAAGCCCCATAATCACCTTATTAGGTAATAGTAGTACTTTGTATTCGAATTATGAGTAGAGTTACTTCTGATAGTGAACGTTATATCTTCAATATGGACATTTTTAAGAAGAATTCATATTTAATCAGACTCAATACGAATACTAATAAACAGGAGAATATTTAAGAAGCAAATATATGGAAGCAAATAACTATGGTTAGGACTTTACTTTAATCAATTAGATCTCAACCATTAATTACATGTATCTCCAATCCAAGCTAGAATTTAGGGAAAATGGAGAGAAGAGAAATTGAGAGGAGTCGAATCCATGATTAAGATATTTGATTACTTAAAAATATGTATCATTGATATTTAAATAATACAAGTGTCATACACTCCCTTCAATTACTTAAATATTTTTATCATAATGAATAAATAATAATATCGTTAATTGCGTGTCGTTATTTCCTTTACTTTAACGACATTTTCTTGCCTTTTGTTTTTGTTGGTTGAATGTGAAACTAATTAATGAATCAATTTGTACATCAATGACATGGTTAACACACTCCTAGTGCTAGCAAATTGGCAGGTCTTAACTCATATCGGATATGGATTATGATTACGGTGTTTATTAGTTGGCTCGGTTCAATTTTATCTATTATTGATTTAAATTTTAAATTTTGATTTATAAACACACTAAATCGATAATCAATAAAATATTCCTTATTGATTTTTGGTTAATTGACTATTAATCCTTATTGATTTGATTTTTGATTTAATCGATATGAAATGCTCTTCTAGTTTTTTTTTTTGCTTTGTCTATGTTTATTTTGCTTATATATGCACAACTTCATGCATACAAATATACAAAAATTACAAGCTAAAGCAAATTTAAATAAGCTATTGATGAATGAAGTAGTATTGTACTTAGCATTTAGCAATATTTTTAAAAGAAAAATAAAGGCAGTTCATAGTTCTCATCGATGAGTAGAACGTCATCAACCCAACGACTTAAGAAAAAAAACGCCAGCACCAAGACGGTCACAATTCATATTATCGTGAGTGATATCCACACTAACAACTTGGTGGGAGAAATATCTACTAACCAATCAACCGAACTTCGTTTTAAAATCAGGTTTATCATAATTAAGAAAATAAAACCATTTAGACAACCAAGGATTGATGGTGTGTTTGGTATGAAGGAAAACATTTTATGTTGCCTTAATGGTTTGGAAAATATTTTCCAAATCAACTTATTTCCCTCAAATTTAAGGAAAATGACTTCCCTTTGAAAATTAAGAAAAACATTTTCCAAAACTCCACTTCATTCTTAAATTACAATATATTTTTCTTACCCTACCCCGTACCCCGTAGCCAATCCTACCCATAAAAAAAAATCAAATACTTTTTTACCCTACTCCCAAACTAGCCCCTAGCCCCCCTACCCCCAAACCATCCCCCCTAATCCAAACAAAAAAAGTTAATAATTATTTTTGAAAAATATTTCAAATTTTAAGATTTTTTTACCTCACCCAACCCCTATCACCTACCCCCCTCCCCCCAACAAAAGAAAATTGTTTTGAAAAAGTATTTCAAATTTTTAAAATTTCATTTTTACCCTACCCCATACCCTGACCTCGCGACCCACCCCATCATCAATTTGTTTTTTTTTTAAAAAAATGTTTTAGACAAATATTTTTATATTTCAAAATTTTCACTTTTTACGGCACCTCCCTACCCCCACCCTCCCCCACCCCTCCCCCCGGGGAAAAACTTGAAAAAATAAATATTTTTGAAAAATATTTAAAATTTTAAAATTTTCATTTTTATGTCACCCGAACCCGGAATGTTGACCAAAGTCAGCCCAACGGCTAAAATTCCAAATCCTTAAAAATACTCTGAATCAGTAACCAACGACTCTCACGGATCTGATTTCCATTACAGTACTGATGAAATCAATGGAATTTCATTCGGAAACTCGAAACCCCAAAAGACACTGAAGACCACTTTTAAGCAACTTAAGTCTTTCAAACTCAAAACTTATCAAATTAATTCTAAACTTTTAACTCCAAGTTCAAAACTAACTTTTCAATCTCAATCCTAAAAGACTTGAGGTCGGTATTGGGATGGGAAAAATGGTAATTTAATAAGGATTAAGAAAAATGACCAACCGGGTCATTACATTATCCACCACTAAAAATGATAATCTTACTCAAAAATAAAACAAAAGAAAGCACCTGGAGCATTGAAGAGATGAGGATATCTGGCATGCGTATTTGACTACGTATCCCAAGTCACCTCACCAACTGAATGATGCTTCCAATGCACCTTCACTGAAGCAATATCTTTGGTCCTAAGCTTCCGAACCTGCCTATCCAAAATGGCTATAGGATCCTCCTCAAAAGATAAGTCTGGACCCAACTCAACTGAATCAAGGGAAAGTACATATGACTCATCCGACACGTACTTTTGAAGCATGGAAACATCAAACACATGATGCACAATTGACAAAATAGGCGGCAAGGCCAACTTATAGACCACCTCTCTCACACGACTCAAAATATCAAAGGGTCCAATGAATATAGGGCTAAGTTTTACCTTCTTTCTAAACCTCATCACACCCTTCATGGGCGACACTTGGAGCCAAACATGATCACCCTTCATGAACACTAGGGCTCGAACTCTCTAATCCGCATAAATCTTCTGTCAACTCTGGGCTATCAACAGTCTACCCTGGATCTCTAAGAAAGGTTGTATCTAATGAATCCATTTCAGTTGAATCAAACCATCTGATCAGAGATCTATATTATCTGCCATGTAACGCCTCAAAATGGGTCATTTGAATACTGGAATGATAAATGTCATTGTAGGAAAACTTTGCTAAGGGCAAATGTCGATCCCATCTAGCACCAAAATCAATCAAACAAACTTAGAGCATGTCCTCCAACACCTGAACCGTCCGCTTAGACCGATCATCTGTATAAGGATTGAACGCTATACTCATATCTAACTGGGTACCCAAACCATACTGCAAAGCCTTCCAGAAATTGGAAGTGAACAATGAACCTCGATCAAATAGAATAGAAACTGAGACTCAGTGCAATCACACAATCTGACTGATATAAAGTTCGACTAGTTTCTCTATCGTATACTTCACCCAAACTAGGATGAAATAGGTTGACTTCGTCAGCCTATCAACAACTACCCAAAATTGATTCATAGACACCTATGGTAGTAGGTAGTCCCACAACAAAATTCATAGTGATTCGCTCTTACTTCCAAGTAGGAATAGACATCCTTTGAGATATACCTCCGGGTCGCTGGTTCTCACACTTAACTTGTTGACAAGTCAAGCACCTCAAAACAAAATTTGTAATATCCCTCTTCATATCACACCACTAATAGTGCTGACTCAGGTAATGATACATTTTAATCAAGGATGTGTTTAGATAAAGTATCAACCAAGTTTTATGAAAAGGTGATCTTTTTTATTTAAGTATCTCTCATTACGAATGAATATCACGATTTAGATGATTTAGATAAGTGTCTTAGGAGTATGTTTATGAAATCATGATTTTAAAAGAGTCATCATAATGCCTATGATATTATAGATGAATGATTGAGTATTACTAGATTCTACCATCTCAAAGATTATAAAAATGAATATGATATGATTATTCATGTTTTCCGTTGGGAGTTTACTCAGCACCAAGTGGACCTTGGGATAAAGATTCACCCGTTAGTAGAGACTTGATACTTTTAGAAGCAATCCCCTTGTCCAAGAACTATGTGCCCCCATAAGACTCAGTCTTGATTGACTCTAGCTAGTGAACCCATCTTAGCTCCTGATTATGGTTCTTACCTTGGCAAGTAGGACACTCTCTTCTTGATGTGGGAGTAGTACATTGAACTTCATGTTATAGCTCACATGATTTATGTCGGTAAACGGTACCTCCCACAAAGGTTTATGATTTCCACAAAAGACTTATGTTATGTGTCACGCCCCAAGCCTACACCCTGGGCGGGACTGGCACTCGAGAACCACGGATGGCCCCAAGCGAACCCTTGGCATGGCTTACTTACTCAGCGGAAGACTTAACTCATGAAGAAAAATACTTTTAAAAGTAAACTGAACTGCTCAATAAACACTTAGAATGTATCAAGGTAACATTCACTGGCCAAAAGTGGCAACTCAAGTCTCAACCATTAGAACAGGAAACGGAAAACTCAAGATCTAACATCTGACCGTCTATGAAGTCTCTAAACAACTAAGATGGATGTCGGGACAAGACCCACGACATCCTAATGAACTAATAATAATAATATTGAAAGCAAAAAAAGGGATCCTCCGAAAAACAAGAAGGCTCACTACACGACTCTGAGTGCTCACTGGATCAACGATGCACTGGATGTTGATCCTGGTTACCTATGTGTGCATCATACAAAGATGCAGGCCAAATGGCATCAGTACATTGAATGTACGAGTATGCGAGGGGAATTCTAAAACAAGACATAAGCTTGAAAGGAACTGAAGAACTTACCTAGCTCAACTCAACTCAACTTACTGAACTCATTTCAATATAAAGCAGTATAAAACAAGTGCAATATAAAGAAAAACTTTTAAAACATGGATGTCAATTCTGTGTGTATACAAAGATACAATATAATTCTGAGATTAAAAATACAAAGAAACTGTGTATATAAGAATACAATTACTTCTGTGGGAGTTTCTCTAACTGACAACCATCACGTAAGATAAGGCTGGGCGCTGGACCGGATCATACCGGTACCGTTCCAGTCCATTCCGATCTGTTCCGGTCTGGTCATCTTCGGGACGGGATGGGATACCGTGAACCGGTACCCAAAACGGAACGGTATCACGATTTGATACCGATATTCCGGTACCGGTTCATTCCGATTCCGTTCCGACCCTTTTCAGTTCCAGTTCTGGTATTTTTTTCAATTTATTAAATATATAATATATAAAGGCCCTATGTAATAGGGCAGTGTGTATTTGTGCCTGCCATTGGCAGGGGATGTCTTGTAAAGGTAAATGACTTAGTCAAAAGTCTACCACTTTACCAGCCTTCCCAACGTCCAATGCCCCAAGTCCCAACAGTCATTTTTTTTCAAATGTTAATATTTCAAACGTTGATATTTCCAAACGGTAAAGTGAAAGAAAAAGAAATATTTCCAAACGGTAAAAAAAACATTTCCTCAAATTCCTTACTCCCCTTTTGTTTCTAAAATATAAATCCTATAAATACTCCCTCTCTTAATATTTTTAACTACAGATTTACAATAACAAATATTAATTCTTTCTCAATTTTCAATCTTTCTCAAAGTTTCAAGTTTCAAGTTCTAAATTTCAATCATATTATTTTGTAATTGTGAAGATTTGAATAATCATTTGGTGAATTTTGGAGGAGGAATCTTCTTCAAACTTCAAGTTTCGACATCAATTTTTCAATTTTCGGTTATAATCGTTTGTTCTTTACACAAACGTTTGGTAACTTCGTTCCACTCTCTAATCTTATATTTATTTTTTGTATTTATTATTTGTAAATTGTTCTTATTATATATTATTTGTTCTTGTTAAATTTCGTAGTTTATAATTTATAATTTTATATGATGGAGTCTTCTAAAAAAAGTGGAGGTAAAAAAGGTATTGTACAAACAGTAAAAGATATGATTACAAAAATAATAAAGGTTCTAGTTCTTCTAAATCTAAATTTCCTCTTGTTAGAATGAATACGGATGAATTTACGCATGTGAATGAAACTAATTTTTCCCGCTCTGGTCCTATAGAAATTAATTTGGATACTCCTATAATTCCTGAAGAGGTTTATGAAAGACATTATGGTAATTATCAAGAAAATTAAGAAGTAGATTTAGATGATACACCGACTAGTCCCGACCTCAATAGTACTGAAGTTCCACCTCAGGAGAACAATCCTCCGGTTAGAACTAGTCGTCCCCCTATTGTTCCAACTAGAGGTAAGACCAAGGTACAATGTATTTTAAAATCAAATGTGTGGAAATTTTGTTATTTGAATGAAGAAAAAACTTTTAGTATATGTAATATTTGTAAACAACATTTTAAATATAAATCTGGTGGGAGTGGAGGTTCAACGAGGGGATTAAAAAAACATTTGATTAAAAATCATAGTAAAGAGTGGTTTGCATATATATCTTCTCTTGATGTTTATGAAGATTCTAGCGTTGAAGCATCGGCTAGAGGGTCAAATATGGTTCAAGCTGAATTAAATACTTCGAATCCAAGTGGTCCTCTTACACATCGAACCTATAATAAGGATCATGATCGTGAAATTTTTGCTAAAATGGTTGTTGTTTGTGGTTTACCTTTTAGTTTTGGAGAACATCCGGATTTTATTGCAGATATTTGTGATACATAAAATCCTAGTTTTAAAGGTTTATCAAGAAGCATGGTAAGAAGAGATATTTTTGAATTTCAAGAAAAAACATTGTCAATATTTGCGTGCCTATTTTAAAATAATGGATTGTAGAGTTGCTATTACCACTGATATGGGTCGTAGTCCTAATGGTTTTGATTATTTAACTGTTATTGCGCATTGGATTGATTATAATTGGAATTTACAAAAAATAATTATCGGTTATAAAATTTGTCAACAGAAAAAAAAACTGGAATGTATATTACTACTACTGTATTGGAAATTTTAGATTTTTTCGGTCTTTGTGATAAAGTCATTAGTATTACTTTAGATAATGCTTATGCTAATTTAAATGCTATTAATATGCTAGAACCTAGAATATGTCTTATTAGTAAATATGATTTTCATGTTAGATGTGCTACGCATGTATTAAATTTGGTTGTTAGTGGCGATGTGAAATTATTTGAAAATAGTTGTGATAAAGTTGATAATGCTTGTTTTTATATTTTTCATATGCATAGTAGTAGTAGAATTAATCAACTTAAAGAGCTTTGTAATGCATGTAAACTTCCGTTTAGAAAAGTTCTGAAACATGTAAAAACTAGATGGAATTCCTTTTATGATATGCTTGAAGTTGCTTATACATATAGATAACCTATTACTATGCAATTTAATAGTCATAATGCTTATCCTGAATTAAAACTTATTGATAGTGATTGGGATGAAGTAAATGAACTTAGAATATTTTTGAAATCATTTTATGATGCTACTAAAAAAATTTCTGGAATGTATTATCCTACTATTTCCGAAAGTTTAATACATATATGTGAGATTTCATCTCTCTTTTCTGAATATAAAACAAATGAATTATTTACTAGTGTTATTGAAGTTATGATTACAAAATTTAAGAAATATTTTTTTCCTATCCCTCAAATTTATTTAACTGCAATTCTTTTCAACCATGAATATAAAGAATATGGTGCAAAATCTTTAGTTGAATGCATTTATCAAAATTTAGATATTAAACCAGAAGAACAACCTGATTGGTAACATGTCAAAATAGTATAAAATTACTTGCAAAAGAAATGTATGATAAAAATTGTTCCTTAGATAATGTTTAAAATCCTCAAATGTCTATGCCTCGAGTAGGTGCCCATGGTAGAGTGAAACATAAACTTGGTCTTGACTCTTCTAATAAATGTGAATTTGTTAAATATCTTGAACATGGTTCAGATAATATTACAAACGAGGAAGGTATACCACAACTACTGAACTGGTGGAGGGCTCGTGGAACTCAATTTCCAACACTTAGTAGGATGGTGAAGGATGTGCTTGCAATTCAAGGATCATCAGTAGCTTCAGACACAGCTTTCAGCGCGGCAAGTTTTCAAATTGGAGACCACAGATATTCGTTAGCATAAGACAGTTTGGAGATATCGGTGCTTTTTAGAGATTGGATAAATGTTGAGCGTAGAAATCAAGGACTTCCAAAGTTAGATAGTCAATATGAACTTTTCATAGATTCAACCATTGGATGTGGTAGTGACGATGGCATGGAACTTCAAGATCGTCAACGAGCTTTACCAAGACCATTAGTTGATTACGGTCAATCTATAGCTGAGTTAGAGAAAGGTTTTACGGGACTATACAACTATTAGTATTACATTTGAGGCTTAGTTGAAACAAAACTCTTCCTAGAAGGTGGCTGCGTAAATTATGCACTCTACTAATAGTTGTAAATTGTAATTGTAATTTGTAATATAAATTTAAATAAATTGGATTGATATTTTTTAAATTTGTCATTTGTGTCATTGTTTTATCCTTATTTTTATTTATTTTTTAAAAAGTGCAAACTTAAGTTATTTAAATTACAAGTTATAAATATAACTTATAAGTTATAACATATTAATAAGTAATAACTTATAAACTTCAAAAGATTCAAATCTTGAAATTTGAAAACTAAGCTAAAAAACTTTTAAAAAAAACTTTATTAAACTTAACTTTAAACTTAATAGGTAAAAATTAAAAAAAAAATATCTTTAAAATAAACTTAAGTAAAATTACATTATAAATTTCAAAACTATTAATTTAAAGTTTAAACTTAGAAAAATAAAAAAAACATTCATATTTTCGTAATTCAAAAAATAAAAAAAACTAATTTTTTTATCATTTTTTGAAATAGCTAGATGTGTCGTCCCGTTCCATTTCGGTCTGTTCTGGTTCCATTCCGGTATATAGTGGGACGGGACGAAACTGAGTATCCGTCCCGGTAATTACGATCCGGTTCATCCCTGTACCGATCATAAAACCGATCAAACCATCCCGTTCCGTTTCGGTGGTTCCGTTCCAGTCCGTTGCGCAGCCTTAACGTAAGAGCTATTGTGATGATACAGCGTTTTACATCACGTTTCCAGGGCCGTCCTATACCTTGCCGAGGATATAGAACCTGACTACTATGTGGATCCACTAGTCTATGCTAAAAAGCACTAAAGGAATCAATCTAAAAAGTATGACCCTTTTCTACCCATGATGGCTACATGGTTTATAAGAGCTGTGAGTTGTCTCAACTCTCCCCCATATCGGTGCTCAATACTACTCCCAAAATATGATACTAGCTCTTATGTTTAAAAACATACTTCTTTCTATGATTTGAGATAATTGCTCAAAACTTAGCTCAAAGGCTATTTTGAAAATCAAAGCTCCCTCTCTTGCTTAATTTAGAAAGCGATTACTCTTTTCTGAAAATTATCCCAAAGGCTCTTTGGAAATCAAGGTTTCCTTTTTTGTTTAAATGTGAAAACATTTTAAACTCTTTGGGAATACATAGTCCCCATATACTCTTTGAAGAAATGCACTTCAATCTTTACTCTTTACTCTTTACTCAACTTGAACTTTAAGTCTTAAAACAAAGTTAAAACATTTGGAAAAAACTTTTGGAAAACTCTAAGAAACTTCTCTTGACTTTGATCTTAACTTTCCTTGAATTGGATTATGGATTTAAGGTTCATGATATCATGTTTATGGATGATTTCATAATGTTTAGACGTACCTTAAAGTGTTGGAATCAACTAGAAAACATAGGTACGTTGCTAAGGAACTAGTACGGAAAGATGGGGAAGAAATGGGAAGAACTAGCGTCCCTGACGCTCTGAGAGGCGCGGGGCGCCAAAGCTAAAAATTCAGAGCCTGACCTGGGGAACGCTGTTTGGCACGGTGTCCCAAGGGTCAAACTTCAAACACCTCTTTGGGGCGCGTTAGCTGGCGCGACGCCCCACCCCCATTCCCCAGATTTTGACGAATTCTCTTGGTCGTTTTTCAACTCTAAACCCTCTAAACTCAATTGGGTCTTTCCCCAAACACTTAGAATCGACTACATAACCAAAATATGCAAGAATCTATCCAAAATGATATCTAATTTCATGAATTAAAATCAAGAACTTCTCAACAAATCATCAATCAAGATTCAAACTAAACTTCCATCAAGATTCATCAAGAACTCAATTTCTCTAATCTTAAGAACGGCAGTACACTAAAATAAATCATGATTGGTGCATGGGTGAACTAATCCAACGCTATGTGATCTCACATACCCCGTAGGGATCACCCCTTGACGAAATCCACAAGCGATTCTTGAAGATCTTGACAATTCTTGCTCTTTCTCCTCTTCTATTCTCTTTTCTCAAAACCCTAACTCAAATTCCAAAAGCGTAAACTGACCAACTTCAGTTTAGACCCTTAGATAATTACCAAAAACGAAATTAAAATCATAGGGTAAGGAAAAGACCAAACTACCCTTCCAAAATCCGGATTGGACTTTCCTTATCCAAACAGCCCAACTTTTAATGGGCATATCTCACTCATACGAATTCGGAATCGCGCAAACTCGGCGGAGTTGGAAAGATTTTTCCAAGATCTTTCCTAAGATATCTGGAAAGACACCTAACTCATCATGAACTAGGAGTTATGGTCATTTGAAGTTGACCAAAAACTCAACTTAACATACTTAACAAATTTTCCAGATTTTTATATTCTTTCCAAAAATGACTATCTCCAATTCTTAACTTCTTCCTAGTCATCTCAATTTGTGAGATGTTACAATACCTCCCCCTTGGGAACATTCGTCCTTGAATGAGCTTACACTTAGTAGGCTAAGGGTGCAACATGTAACATTCAGCTCAAACACCCAACAAGCAATGTAATTACAACATGCTAACTTATAAATGAAAGAGTACTAAGAAGAGAATTAGTACCTTGGTCTGGAACTTCTCTGGTTCCAAAGAGATGTGGATATCTCTTCTTCATATCTTCCTCAGCTTCCCAAGTAGCTTCCTCAACAAATTGGTTCCTCCAAAGGGCTTTGACTGATGCTACTTCCTTAGTGCTCAACTTGCGAACTTGGCGATCTAGAATCTGGACCGGAATCTCTTCATAAGATAAGCTATCCCAATATCTTCAGTTGGTATGATCAATGAAGGATCACCCATGCACTTCTTCAACATAGAGATGTGAAAAATCGGATGAACCGCAGCTAACTCTTGTGGTACCTCCAACTCATAAACTACATTACCTACCCTTTTCGATATTCTATAAGGGCCAATATACCAGGGACTAAGCTTCCCCTTCTTACCAAATCTCATAACACCTTTTATGGGTGAAACTTTCAAGTATACCCAATCATCTACTTCAAACTCTAACTCCCTTCTCCTAACATCAGTGTAGGATTTTTGACGACACTGCGCCATTTTCAACCTCTCTTGAATCACTTTCACCTTCTCCATAGCTTGATGAACTAAATCTGGTCCTATCAACCCAGCTTCAGCAACTTCAAACCATCCAATAGGAGATCTGCATCTTCTCCCATAAAGAGCTTCATAATGAGCCATTTGGATGCTAGAGTGGTAACTATTGTTGTAAGCAAATTCAATAAAAGGTAGGTGATCATCCTAGTTACCATTGAAATCAATCACACAAGCCCTCAACATATCCTCTAAGGTCTGAATAGTGCGCTCTGCTTGCCCATCTGTCTAAGAATGAAAGGCGGTACTTAAGTTCACCTTTGAACCCAAGCCTTTTTGGAATGACTTCCAAAATTATGCAGTAAATTGTGCACCTCTGTCCAAAATAATGGAGACCGGAACTCCATGAAGTCTAAACACTTCTTGAAGATACAACTTGGCATAGTCCTCTCTGAATGGGTAGTCTTTACCGGCAAAAAGTGGGCTGATTTTGTCATTCTATCAACAATCACCAAAATAGAATCATGTTGTCTGTGAGACCTTGGCAAACCTGTGATGAAGTCCATATTAATCATCTCCCACTTCCATTTCGGAAATTCTATATTCTGAGTCATACCATCGGGCCTTTGGTTCTCTACCTTAGCTTGTTGGCAATTCAGACACTTTGCAACAAATTCTGCAATGCCCTTCTTCATACTACTCCACCAATACAATTCTCTCAAGTCACGATACATCTTTGTGGAACCTAGATGAATGGAATATCTGAAGCTATGAGCTTCCTCCATGATCCTCTCTTGGAGTTCATCCACATTTGGTACACACAATCTGCCTTGATACCTCAATACACCATCTCTCTCTTGTTCAACAGCCATAACTTTATGCTTATGAACATTTGCCTTCAATTCAAGAAAAATTGGGTCTTGGTCTTGTTTCTCTTTAACTTTAGACACTAAAGATGATTCAACCCCATTCATCTCCACTACTCCTCCTTCTGTGGAATCCATTAGTCGGACTCTTAAGCGTGCAAGTCTATGCACATCTTTCGCTAAATCTCTCTTTTCTTCCTTAACATGGGCGGTACTACCCATAGACAACCTGCTCAAGGCATCAACAACAATGTAGCCTTACCTGGGTGGTAAAAAATACTCATGTCATAATCCTTCAGTAATTCTAATCACCTCATTTTTTTTAGATTAAGCTCTTTCGAGTAAACACATACTGAAGACTCTTGTGATCGGTGAACAAATCCATATGAACACCATAAATATAATGGTGCCATATTTTCAAAGCAAAAACTACGGCAATCAATTCTAGTTCATGGGTTGGGTAATTCTTCTCATCAACTTTCAACTGTCTGGAGGCATAAGCTATAACTTTGTCATTCTGCATCAACACACAATCCAAACCAACTCTAGATGCATCACAATAAACAACAAAGCCTTGCGTACCTTTTGGTAAGTTCAAAATTGGGGCATTAGTCAACCTATTTTTCAATTCTTGAAAGTTTTTCTCACAACCTTCAGACCATTGAAACTTTACTTTTTTTTCTGAGTTAACTTCGTCAAAGGGGATGAAATAGATGAGAACCCCTCTACGAACCTTCTATAATAGCCATCCAACCCCAAGAAACTCCTAATATCAGTTGGAGATGTGGTCTAGGCCAATTCTGCACTGCCTTTATTTTCTGGGTATCAACTTTAATTCCCTCTCCAGATACAATGTGGCCTAACAATGCCACAAACTCAAGCCAAAACTAACATTTTGAGAACATAGCATACAACTCTCTATCATTTAGAGTCTGGAGAACTATCTTAGAGAAATAGGTGGCACCCTGAAGCTGATAGAAAAGATCATCAATCCTTGGGAGAGGATACTTATTCTTAATGGTAACCTTGTTCAACTGACGGTAATCTATACACATCCTAAGGGAACCATCCTTCTTTCTCACAAATAAGACTGGAGCGCCCCAATGTGAGACACTTGGTCAAATAAAACCCTTATCTAGGAGATATTTCGACTGCTCTTTCAACTCTTTTAACTCTGATGGTGCCATTTTGTATATCGGAATAGATATAGGACGAGTATCTTGAAGAAGGTCTATACCGAAGTCTATTTCTCTCTCAGGAGGGACTCCGGGAAGATCATCAGGAAAGACTTCTGGAAACTCTTTTACTACTGAAAATGACTGAATAAGAGGTAACTCAACACTAGAGTAAATAAATCAGACTAAGTGATAGACACACTCCTTGGAAACTAACTTTCTTGTCTTAAGGTACGAAATAAAACGACCCTTAGGCACTGTTGAACTACTTTTCCACTCTAAGACTGGCTCATTTGGAAACTGAAACTTGATCACTCAAGTTCTACAATCAATTGAGGCATAACAGGCATGAAGCCAATCCATACCAAGAATGATATCAAAATCTACCATGTCTAACTCAACTAAATCAGCCATGGTACTCTTGTGATTGACATAAACGGGACAATCATGATAGACTATCTCTGCTAGAATAGACTCACCAATAGGTGTAGAAACATTGAAGGGTTCACTAAGTTGCTCAGGAATAACATTAAAATTCATCGCAACATACGGAGTTACAAAGGATAAACAAGTTGATGCGTCTAGCAAAGCATGAACATTAAAGTTAAAGGCTTGGATCATACCAGTGGCAACATCTGGAGAGTCCTCTTGCTCTTGGCGACAAGTGATAGCATATAGGCGGTTTGTTCCTCCGCCAGTACTCGAAGTAGCTCCTCTAGGTGCATCCATTTCTGGTAGAGCAACTGAAGAAAACTGAGCTTTATTACCCCTATTATCGTTACCCTGCTTGTTCTTTGGACATTCTCGCATGAAATGACCATTCTGGCCACACTTGAAGCAACCAGTGGAGCCCTCACAACATGTACCTGAGTGGTTCCTACCACATTTAGCGCAGGCAGGAGGCTTACTACCCCCTTGTGCCATACTACCTTAAGAATAGGCAAGTTTAACTCTGAAATTCTGACTATTGTACTCATTTTTGTTCTTGGATGCAGGTGCACTAACAGATGATGGAGCAGGTCCCTTCTGTTTCTGTTGGAAGGATGACAGGTTGGCATTATTCTTCTGCTGCCTGGACTCATTCCCTGTCTTAACTCTTTTATTCTTGAACTCATCTCTATCCCTCAGCTTCTCTTCCTCAACCTGTTGTACATAGACCACCAACTTTGCTATATCCATGTCATCTATTAGCATTGCAGCCTTACCTTCCTTACTCGACATACGAGACAACCCAGCAACAAATAAACTTATTCTGCTCCTCATGTCAGCAACCATCTCCGAAGCATATCGGGAAAGTTGTGTGAACCTCAGACTATACTCATGAACGCTCAAAAAATCTTGCTTAAGTGTGAGGAACTCTCGTACCTTAGCCTCTTTCAATTCTCAAGGGACGAAACCCCCAAGAAGGCCTCCTCAAAGCACGCCCAACTTGCACGTGGTGCATCCTCAGCTCGGTTCTTCTTCCATTGATCGAAGCATATCCTAGTGACACCATTCATATGGTATACATCTAGTTACACCCTCTCAGTATCAGCAACATGCATGATTTCAAAAACTTTCTGAAGTTCTTCAAAAAAATTCTCTGGATCCTCAGTAACACTAGAACCTGTGAAGCTTAGTAGATTCATCCTTAAGAACTCGTGGATCCTCAAAGTATCAGCCACTTCCTGTTGATTCCCTCTCTGTTGCCAGCTTGGTTGGTCACAAATTGGCTTAGCATCCGGATAGCCTCATGGAACTCAACATTGGTGACCTCTCTTTGGGGTTGCACTTCTGGTGCATTGGGTACCCTTTGTTCCTGTGGTTCAACATTCCTTCTAGCCAGACGACCTCTGACAGCTCTTCGTAGAGGCATGATTTGAAAGACACGCGCAAGCACGAGTTAGAAAGAAATTTTTTAGAGATCAAACTCTAACGCACGAAATGAGTATAAAAGAAGTGAGATAGTTTCCTGAGTGTTGTAGCCTTCTAATTATAGATGTGGCGCGCTTCACACCAATAACTAGGACTCTACAGACACAGCTTCATAGACTCTCTAGGACTCTTGAACTCTGGGCTCTACACCAAGTTTGTCACTCCCCGAGCTTATACCCTGGACGGGACTGGCACTCAAAGACCATTGATGTCCCCAAGCGAACCCTTGGTCTGACTTACTTACTCAGTGGAAGACTTAACCTATGAAGAAAAATAGTTTTAAAAGTAANCCTCTCTCACACGACTCAAAATATCAAAGGGTCCAATGAATATAGGGCTAAGTTTTACCTTCTTTCTAAACCTCATCACACCCTTCATGGGCGACACTTGGAGCCAAACATGATCACCCTTCGTGAACACAAGGGCTCGAACTCTCTAATCCGCATAAATCTTCTGTCAACTCTGAGCTATCAACAGTCTACCCTGGATCTCTAAGAAAGGTTGTATCTAATGAATCCATCTCAGCTGAATCAAAACATATGATTAGATATCTATATTATCTGCCATGTAACGCCTCAAAAAGGGTCATTTGAATACTGGAATGATAAATGTTATTGTAGGCAAACTTTGCTAAGGGCAAATGTCGATCCCATCTAGCACCAAAATCAATCAAACAAACTTAGAGCATGTCCTCCAACACCTGAACCGTCCGCTTAGACCGATCATCTGTATAAGGATTGAACGCTATACTCATATCTAACTGGGTACCCAAACCATACTGCAAAGCCTTCCAGAAATTGGAAGTGAACAATGAACCTCGATCAAATAGAATAGAAACTGAGACTCAGTGCAATCACACAATCTGACTGATATAAAGTTCGACTAGTTTCTCTATCGTATACTTCACCCAAACTAGGATGAAATAGGTTGACTTCGTCAGCCTATCAACAACTACCCAAAATTGATTCATAGACACCTATGGTAGTAGGTAGTCCCACAACAAAATTCATAGTGATTCGCTCTTACTTCCAAGTAGGAATAGACATCCTTTGAGATATACCTCCGGGTCGCTGGTTCTCACACTTAACTTGTTGACAAGTCAAGCACCTCAAAACAAAATTTGTAATATCCCTCTTCATATCACACCACTAATAGTGCTGACTCAGGTAATGATACATTTTAATCAAGGATGTGTTTAGATAAAGTATCAACCAAGTTTTATGAAAAGGTGATCTTTTTTATTTAAGTATCTCTCATTACGAATGAATATCACGATTTAGATGATTTAGATAAGTGTCTTAGGAGTATGTTTATGAAATCATGATTTTAAAAGAGTCATCATAATGCCTATGATATTATAGATGAATGATTGAGTATTACTAGATTCTACCATCTCAAAGATTATAAAAATGAATATGATATGATTATTCATGTTTTCCGTTGGGAGTTTACTCAGCACCAAGTGGACCTTGGGATAAAGATTCACCCGTTAGTAGAGACTTGATACTTTTAGAAGCAATCCCCTTGTCCAAGAACTATGTGCCCCCATAAGACTCAGTCTTGATTGACTCTAGCTAGTGAACCCATCTTAGCTCCTGATTATGGTTCTTACCTTGGCAAGTAGGACACTCTCTTCTTGATGTGGGAGTAGTACATTGAACTTCATGTTATAGCTCACATGATTTATGTCAGTTAACGGTACCTCCCACAAAGGCTTATGATTTCCACAAAAGACTTATGTTATATGTCACGCCCTAAGCCTACACCCTGGGTGGAACTGATACTCAGAACCATTGATGGCCCCAAGCGAACCCTTGGCATGACTTACTTACTCAGCAAAAGAATTAACTCATGAATACTTTTAAAAGTAAACTGAACTGCTCAATAAACACTTAGAATGTATCAAGGTAACATTCACTGGCCAAAAGTGGCATCTCAAGTCTCAACCATTAGAATAGGAAATGGAAAACTCAAGAACTAACATCTGACTGTCTATGAAGCCTCTAAACAACTAAGATGGATGTCGGGACAAGACCCACGACATCCTAATGAACTAATAATAATAATATTGAAAGCAAAAAAGGGATCCTCCGGAAACCAAGAAGGCTCACCACACAACTCTGAGTGCTCACTAGATCAACGATGCACTGGATGTTGATCCTGGTTACCTGTGTGTGCATCATACAAAGATGCAGGCCAAATGGCATCAATACATTGAATGTACGAGTATGTGAGGGGAATTCTAAAACAAGACATAAGCTTGAAAGGAACTGAAGAACTTACCTAGCTCAACTCAACTCAACTTACTGAACTCATTTCAATATAAAGCAGTATAAAACAAGTGCAATATTAAGAAAAACTTTTAAAACATGAATGTCAATTTTGTGTGTATGCAAAGATACAATATAACTCTGAGATTAAAAATGCAAATAAAGTGTGTATATAAGAATACAATTACTTCTGTGGAAGTTTCTCTAACTGACAACCATCACGTAAGATAAGGCTAAGCGCCGGATCGGGTCGTACCGGTACCGTTCCGGTCCATTCCGGTCCGGTCATCTTTGGGACGGGATGGGATACCATGAACCGATACCCGAAATAGAACGGTATCACGATTTGATACCGATATTCCGGTACTGATTCATTTCGGTTCTGTTCCATCCCTTTTCGTTTCTGTTCTGGTATTTTTTTCAATTTATTAAATATATAATATATAGAGGCAGTGTATTTGTGCCTGCCGCCGCCTGCCATTGGCAAGGGCTGTCTTGTAAAAGTAAATGACTTAGTCAAAAGTTTACTACTTTACCAGCCTTCCCAACGTCCAATGCCCCAAGTCCCAACAGTCATTTTTTTTTCAAACGTTAATATTTTCAAACGGTAAGGTGAAAGAAAAACAAAAATTCCAAATGGTCAAAAAAATATTTCCTCAAATTCCTTACTCCCCTTTTATTTCTAAAATATAAATCCTATAAATACTCCCTCTCTTAATAATTTTAACTACAGATTTACAATAACAAGTATTAATTTTTTCTCAATTTTCAATCTTTCTCAAAGTTTCAAGTTTCAAGTTCTAAATTTCAATCATATTATTTTGTAATTGTGAAGATTTGAATAATCATTTGGTGAATTTTGGAGGAGGAATCTTCTTCAAATTTCAAGTTTCGACATCAATTTTTCAATTTTCGGTTATAATCGTTTGTTCTTTACACAAACGTTTGGTAACTTCGTTCTACTCTCTAATCTTATATTTATTTTTTGTATTTATTATTTGTAAGTTTTTCTTATTATATATTATTTGTTCTTGTTAAATTTCGTAGTTTATAATTTATAATTTAATATGATGGAGTCTTCTAAAAAAAGTGGAGATAAAAAAGGTATTGTACAAACAGTAAAAAATATGGTTACTAAAAATAATAAAGGTTCTAGTTCTTCTAAATCTAAATTTCCTCTTGTTAGAATGAATACGGATGAATTTACGCATGTGAATGAAACTAGTTTTTCCCGTTCCGATCCTATAGAAATTAATTCGGATACTCCTATAATTCCCGAAGAGGTTTATGAAAGACATTATCGTAATTATCAAGAAAATGAAGAAGTAGAAATTGATGAAAAAGTAGATTTAGATGATACACCGACTAGTCCCGACCTCAATAGTACTGAAGTTCCACCTCAGGAGAACAATCCTCCGGTTAGAACTAGTCGTCCCCCTATTGTTCCAACTAGAGGTAAGACCAAGGTACAATGTACTTTAAAATCAAATGTGTGGAAATTTTGTTATTTGAATGAAAAAAAAACTTTTAGTATATGTAATATTTGTAAACAACATTTTAAATATAAATCTGGTGGGAGTGGAGGTTCAACGGGGGGATTAAAAAAACATTTGATTAAAAATCATAGTAAAGAGTGATTTGCATATATATCTTCTCTTGATGTTTTTGAAGATTCTAGCGTTGAAGCATCGACTAGAGGGTCAAATATGGTTCAAGGTGAATTAAATACTTCGAACCCAATTGGTCCTCTTACACATCGAACCTATAATAAGGATCGTGATCGTGAAAATTTTGCTAAAATGGTTGTTGTTTGTGGTTTACCTTTTAGTTTTGGAGAACATCCGGATTTTATTGCATATATTCGTGATACATAAAATCCTAGTTTTAAAGGTTTATCAAGAAGCATGGTAAAAAGAGATATTTTTGAATTTCAAGAAAAACATTGTCAATATTTGCGTGCCTATTTTGAAATAATAGATTGTAGAATTGCTATTACCACTGATATGGGTCATAGTCCTAATGGTTTTGATTATTTAACTGTTATTGCGCATTGGATTGATTATAATTGGAATTTACAAAAGAGAATTATCGGTTATAAAATTTGTCAACAGAAAAAAACTGGAATGTATATTACTACTACTGTGTTGGAAATTTTAGATTTTTTCGCTCATTGTGATAAAGTCATTAGTATTACTTTAGATAATGCTTCTGCTAATTTAAATGCTATTAATATGCTAGAACCTAGAATTTGTCCTATTAGTAAATATTCTTTTCATGTTAGATGTGCTACGCATGTATTAAATTTGGTTGTTAGTGACGGTGTGAAATTATTTGAAAATAGTTGTGATACAATTGATAATGCCTGTTTTTATATTTTTCATATGCATAGTAGTAGTGGAATTAATCAATTTAAAGAGCTTTGTAATGCATGTAAACATCCGTTTAGAAAAGTTCTGAAACATGTAAAAACTAGATGAAATTCCTTTTATGATATGCTTGAAGTTGCTTATACATATAGAGAACCTATGACTATGCAATTTAATAGTCATAATGCTTATCTTGAATTAAAACTTAATGATAGTGATTGGGATGAAGTAAATGAACTTAGAATATTTTTGAAATCATTTTATGATGCTACTAAATTTTTTTCTGGAATGTATTATCCTACTATTTCCGAAAGTTTAATACATATATGTGAGATTTCATCTCTCTTTTCTGAATATAAAACAAATGAATTATTTACTAGTGCTATTGAAGTTATGATTACAAAATTTAAGAAATATTTTTTTCCTATCCCTCAAATTTATTTAACTGCAATTCTTTTCAACCTTGAATATAAAGAACATGGTGCAAAAGCTTTAGTTGAATGCATTTATCAAAATTTAGATATTAAACCAGAAGAGCAACCTGATTGGTAACATGTCAAAATAGTATAAAATTACTTGCTAAAGAAATGTATGATAAATATTGTTCCTTAGATAATGTTGAAAATCCTCAAATGTCTATTTCTCGAGTAGGTGCCCATGGTAGAGTGAAACATAAACTTGGTTTTGACTCTTCTAATAAATGTGAATTTGTTAAATATCTTGAACAGGGTTCAAATAATATTACAAACGAGGAAGGTATACCACAACTATTGAACTGGTGGAGGGCTCGTGGAACTCAATGCTCAACACTTAGTAGGATGGTGAAGAATGTGCTTGCAATTCAAAGATCATCAGTAGCTTCAGACGCAGCTTTCAGCGCAACAAGATTTCAAATTGGAGGCCACAGATATTCGTTAGCAGAAGACAGTTTGGAGATATCGATATTTTTTAGAGATTGGATAAATGCTGAGTGTAGAAATCAAGGACTTCCAAAGTTAGATAGTCAATATGAACTTTTCATAGATTCAACCATTGGATGTGGTAGTGACGATGGCATGGAACTTCAAGATCGTCAACGAGCTTTACCAAGACCAGTAGTTGATTACAGTCAATCTATAGCTGAGTTAGAGAAAGATTTTACGGGACTATACAACTATTAGTATTACGTTTGAGGATTTAGTTGAAACAGAAACCTTCCTAGAAGGTGGCTGCGTAAATTATGCACTCTACTAATAGTTGTAAATTGTAATTGTAATTTGTAATACAAATTTAAATAAATTGGATTGATATTTTTTAAATTTGTCATTTGTGTCATTGTTTTATCCTTATTTTATTTATTTTTTTAAAATTGCAAACTTAAGTTATTTAAATTACAAGTTATAAATATAACTTATAAGTTATAACATATAAATAAGTAATAACTTATAAACTTCAAAAGATTCAAATCTTGAAATTTAAAAACTAAGCTAAAAAACTTTTTTAAAAAACTTTATTAAACTTAACTTTAAACTTAATAGGTAAAAATTTTAAAAAAATATCTTTAAAATAAACTTAAGTAAAATTACATTATAAATTTCAAAACTATTAATTTAAAGTTTAAACTTAGAAAAATAAAAAAAACATTCATATTTTCGTAATTCAAAAAATAAAAAAACTAATTTTTTTTATCATTTTTTTGAAATAGCTAGATGTGTCGTCCCGTTTATCCGATCTCGTTCCATTCTGGTCCGTTCTGGTTCCATCCCGGTATATAGTGGGACGGGACGGAACCGAGTATCCGTCCAGGTAATTCTGGTCCGGTTCATCCCGGTACCGATCATAAAACCGGTCAAACCGTCCCGTTCCATTCCGGTCCGTTACGCTGCCTTAACGTAAGAGCTATTGTGATGATACATCATTTTACATCGCGCTTTCAGGGCCGTCCTATACCTTGCCGAGGATATAGAACCCGACTACTAAGTGGATCCACTAGTCTATGCTAAAAAGCACTAAAGAAATCATCTAAAAAGTATGACCCTTTTCTACCCATGATGGCTACATGGTTTATGGGGGCTGTGAGTTGTCTCAACTCTCCCCCATATAGTTGCTCAATACTACTCCCAAAATATGATACTAGCTCTTCTGTTTAAAAACATACTTCTTTCTATGATTTGAGCTAATTGCTCAAAACTTAGCTCAAAGGCTATTTTGAAAATTAAAGTTCCCTCTCTTGCTTAATTTAGAAAGCGATTACTCTTTTCTGAAACTATCCCAAAGGCTCTTTGGAAATCAAGGTTTTCTTTCTTGTTTAAATGTGAAAAAATTTTAAACTCTTTGGGAATACATAGTCCCCATATACTCTTTGAATAAATGTACTTCAATCTTTACTCTTTACTCTTTACTCAACTTGAACTTTAAGTCTTAAAACAAAGTTAAAACATTTGGAAAAAACTTTTGGAAAACTCTAAGAACTTCTCTTGACTTTGATCTTAACTTTCCTTGAATAGGATTATGGATTCAAGGTTCATGATATCATGTTTATGGATTATTTCATGATGTTTATATGTACCTTAAAGTGTTGGAATCAACTAGAAACCTTAGGTACATTGCTAAGGAACTAGTACGGAAAGATGGCGAAGAAATGGGAAGAACTGGCGTCCCTGGCGCTCTGAGAGGCGCGGGGCGCCAGAGCTAAAAATTCAGAGCCTGACCTAGGGAGTGCTGGCTGGCACGGTGCCCCAAGGGTCAAACTTCAAACGCCTCTTTGGGGCGCGTTGGCTGGCGCGATGCCCCACCCCCATTCCCTATATTTTGACGAATGCTCTTGGTAGTTTTTCAACTCTAAACCCTCTAAACTCAATTGGGTCTTTCCCCAAACACTTAGATTCGACTACATAACCAAAATATGCAAGAATCTACCCAAAATGATATCTAATTTCATGAATTACAATCAAGAACTTCTCAACAAATCATCAATCAAGATTCAAACGAAACTTCCATCAATATTCATCAAGAACTCATTTCTCTAATCTCAAGAACAGCAGTATGCTAAAGTAAATCATGATTGGCGCATGGGTGAACTAATCCAACACTATGTGATCTCACATACCCCGTATGGATCACCCCTTGCTGAAATCCACAAGCGATTCTTGAAGATCTTGACAATTCTTGCTCTTTCTCCTTTTCTATTCTCTTTTCTCAAAACCCTAACTCAAATTCCAAAAGCGTAAACTGACCAACTTCAGTTTAAACCCTTAGATAATTACCAAAAATGAAATTAAAATAATAGGGTAAGGAAAAGACCAAACTACCCATCCAAAATCCGGATTGGACTGTCCTTATCCAAACAACCCAACTTTCAATGGGCATATCTCAATCACACGAACTCAGAATCGCGCAAACTCGGCGGAGTTGGAAAGATTTTTCTAAGATCTTTCCTAAGATATCTGGAAAGACACCTAACTCATCCTGATTTAGGAGTTATGGTCGTTTGAAGTTGACCAAAAACTCAACTTAACATACTTAACAAATTTTCCAGATTTTTATATTCTTTCCAAAAATGACTATTTTCAATTCGTAACTTCTTCCTAGTTATCTCAATTTGTGAGATGCTACAATATCTCCCCCTTGGGAACATTCGTCCTCGGATGAGCTTACACTTAGTAGGCTAAGGGTGCAACATGTAACATTCAGCTCAAACACCCAACAAGCAATGTAATTATAACATGCTAACTTATAAATGAAAGAGTACTAAGAAGAGAATTAGTACCTTGGTCTGGAACTTATCCGGTTCCAAAGAGATGTGGATATCTCTTCTTCATATCTTCCTCAGCTTCCCAAGTAGCTTCCTCAACAAATTGGTTCCTCCAAAGGGCTTTGACTGATGCTACTTCCTTAGTCCTCAATTTGCGAACTTGACGATCTAGAATCTGGACCGAAATCTCCTCAAAAGATAAGCTATCGTTGATCCCAATATCTTCAGTTGGTATGATCAATTAAGGATCACCCATGTACTTCTTCAACATAGAGATGTGAAAAACCGGATGAACCGCGGCTAACTCTTGTGGTAGCTCCAACTCATAAGCTACATTACCTACCCTTTTCGATATTTTGTAAGGGCCAATATACCAGGGACTAAACTTTCCCTTCTTACCAAATCTCATAACACCTTTCATGGGTGAAAATTTCAAGTATACCCAATCATCTACTTCAAACTCTAACTCCCTTCTCCTAATATCAGTGTAGGATTTTTGACGACTCTGCGCCAACTCCAACTCATAAGCTACATTACCTACCCTTTTTGATATTCTGTAAGGGCCAATATACCAAGGACTAAGCTTGCCCTTCTTACCAAATCTCATAACACCTTTCATGGGTAAAACTTTCAAGTATACCCAATCATCTACTTCAAACTCTAACTCCCTTCTCCTAACATCAATGTAGGATTTTTGATGACTCTGCGCCATTTTCAACCTCTCTTGAATCACTTTCACCTTCTCTATAGCTTGATGAACTAAATCTGGTCCTATCAACCCAGCTTCACAAACTTCAAACCATCCAATAGGATATCTGCATCTTCTCTCATAAAGAGCTTCATAATGAGCCATTTGGATGCTAGAGTGGTAACTATTGTTGTAAGCAAATTCAATAAGAGGTAGGTGATCATCCCAGTTACCTTTGAAATCAATCACATAAGCCCTCAACATATCCTCTAAGGTCTAAATAGTGCACTCTGCTTTCCCATCTGTCTAAGGATGAAAGGCAGTACTTAAGTTCACCTTTGAACCCAAGCCTTTTTGGAATGACTTCCAAAATTATGCAGTAAATTGCGCACCTCTGTCGAAAATAATGAAGACCAAAACTCCATGAAGTCTAACCACTTCTTGAAGATACAACTTGGCATAGTCGAATGGGTAGTCTTTACCGGCAAAAAGTGGGCTGATTTTGTCATTCTATCAACAACCACCCAAATAGAATCATGTTGCCTGTGAGACCTTGACAAACCTGTGATAAAGTCCACATTAATCATCTCCCACTTCCATTTCAGAAGTTCTATATTCTGAGTCATACCATCGGGCCTTTGGTTCTCTACCTTAGCTTGTTGGCAATTCGGACACTTTGCAACAAATTTTGCAATGCCCTTCTTCATACTACTCCACCAATACACTTCTCTCAAGTCACGATACATATTTGTGGAACCCGGATGAACAAAATATTTGGAGCTATGAGCTTCCTCTATGATCCTCTCTTGGAGTTCATCCACCCTTGGTACACACAATCTGCCTTGATACCTCAATACACCATCTCCCCCTTGTTCAAAAGCCATAACTTTATGCTTATGAACATTTGCCTTCAATTCAAGAAAAATTGGGTCTTGGTCTTGTTTCTCTTTAACTTTAGACACTAAAGATGATTCAGCCCCATTTATCTCCACTACCCCTCCTTCTGTGGAATCCATTAGTCGGACTCCTAAGCGTGCAAGTCTATGCACATCTTTCGCTAAATCTCTCTTTTCTTCCTTAACATGGGCGGTACTACCCATAGACAACCTGCTCAAGGCATCAGCAATAATGTAGCCTTACCTGGGTGGTAAAGAATACTCATGTCCTAATCCTTGAGTAATTCTAATCACCTCATTTTTTTCTGAGATTAAGCTCTTTCAAGTAAACACATACTGAAGACTCTTGTGATCGGTGAACAAATCCACATGAACACCATAAATATAATGGTGCCATATTTTCAAAGAAAAAAGTACGGCAACCAATTCTAGATCATGGGTTGGGTAATTCTTCTCATCAACTTTCAACTGTCTGGAGGCATAAGCTATAACTTTGCCATTCTGCAACAACACACAACCCAAACCAACTCTAGACACATCACAATAAACAACAAAGCCTTGCGTACCTTTTGGTAAGTTCAAAATTGGGGCATTAGTCAACCTATTTCAATTCTTGAAAGTTTTTCTCACAACCTTTAGACCATTGAAACTTTACTTTTTTTCTGAGTTAACTTGGTCAAATGGGATGAAATAGATGAGAACTCCTCTACGAACCTTCTATAATAGCCATCCAACCCCAAGAAACTCCTACTATCAGTTGGAGATGTGGGTCTAGGCTAATTCTGCACTGCCTCTATTTTCTGGGTATCAACTTTAATTCCCTTTCAGATACAATGTGGCCTAACAATGCCACAGACTCAAGCCAAAACTCACATTTTGAGAACATAGCATATAACTCTCTATCTTTTAGAGTCTGGAGAGCTATTTTAGAGAAACAGGTGGCACCCTAAAGATGATAGAAAAGATCATCAATCCTTGGGAGAGGATATTTATTCTTAATGGTAACCTTGTTCAACCGACGGTAATCTATACACATCCTAAAGGAACCATCCTTCTTTCTTACAAATAAGACTGGAGCGCCCCAATGTGAGACACTTGGTCGAATAAAACCCTTATCTAGGAGATCTTTCGACTGCTATTTCAACTATTTTAACTCTGATAGTGCCATTCTGTATGGCGGAATAGATATAGGACGAGTATCTTGAAGAAGGTCTATACCAAAGTCTATTTCTCTCTCAGGAGGGACTCCGGGAAGATCATCATGAAAGACTTTTGGAAACTCTTTTACTACTGAAACGGACTAAATAAGAGGTATCTCAACACTAGAGTCAATAAATCGGACTAAGTGATAGACACACCCCTTGGAAACTAACTTTCTTGTCTTAAGGTATGAAATAAAATGACCATTAGGCACTGTTGAACTACTTTTCCACTCTAAGACTGGCTCATTTGAAAATTGAAACTTGATCACTCAAGTTCTACAATCAATTGAGGCATAACATGCATGAAGTCAGTCCATACAAAGAATGATATCAAAATCTACTATGTCTAACTCAACTAAATTAGCCATGGTACTCTTGTGATTGACAGAAACTGGACAATCATGATAGACTATCTCTGCTAGAATAGACTCACCAACAGGTTTAGAAACACTGAAGGGTTTACTAAGTTGCTCAGGAATAACATTAAAATTCATCGCAACATACGGAGTTACAAAGGATAAACTCGCTGATGCGTCTAGCAAAGCATAAACATTAAAGTTAAAGACTTGGATCATACCAGTGACAACATCTGGAGAGTCCTCTTTCTATTGGCGACAAGTGATAGCATATAGGCGGTTTGTTCCTCCGCTAGTACCCGAAGTAGCTCCTCTAGGTGCATCCCTTTCTGGTGGAGCAAATGAAGAAGACTAAGCTTTATTGCCCCTATTATCGTTACCCTGCTTGTTCTTTGGACATTCTCGCATGAAATGACCATTCTGGCCACACTTAAAGCAACCAGTGGAGCCCTCACAACATGTACCTGAGTGGTTCCTACCACACTTAGCGCAGGCAGGAGGCTTACTACCCCTTGTGCCATACTACCTTGAGAATAGACAGGTTTCACTCTGAAATTCTGACTATTGTACTCACTTTTTTTCTTGGATGCAGGTGCACTAGCAGATGATGGAGCAGGTCCTTTCTATTTCTGTTGGAAGGATGACAGGTTGGCATTATTCTTCTGCTGCCCGGACTCATTCCTTGTTTTATCTCTCTTATTCTTGAACTTCTCTCTATCCATCAACTTCTCTTCCTCAACCTGATGTACATAGACCACCAACTTTGCTATATCCATGTCATTTATTAGCATTGCAGCCTTACCTTCCTTACTCGACATACGAGACAACCCAGCAACAAATAAAGTCATTCTGCTCCTCATGTCAGCAACTATCTCCGGAGCATATCGGGAAAGTTGTGTGAACCTCAAACTATACTCATGAACGCTAAAAAAATCTTGCTTAAGTGTGAGGAACTCTCGTATCTTAGCCTTTTTCAATTCTCAGAGGACGAAACCCCCAAGAAGGCCTCCTCAAAGCACGCCCAACTTGTAGGTGGTGCATCCTCAGCTCGGTTATTCTTCCATTGATTGAACCAGATCCTAGTGACACCTTTCATATGGTATGCATCTAGTTACACCCTCTCGTATCAGCAACATGCATGATTTCAAAAACTTTCTGAAGTTCTTCAAAAAAATTCTCTGGATCCTCAGTAACACTAGAACCTGTGAAGCTTAGTAGATTCATCCTTAAGAACTCGTGGATCCTCAAAGTATCAGCCACTTCCTGTTGATTCCCTCTCTGTTGCCAGCTTGGTTGGTCACAAATTGGCTTAGCATCCGGATAGCCTCATGGAACTCAACATTGGTGACCTCTCTTTGGGGTTGCACTTCTGGTGCATTGGGTACCCTTTGTTCCTGTGGTTCAACATTCCTTCTAGCCAGACGACCTCTGACAGCTCTTCGTAGAGGCATGATTTGAAAGACACGCGCAAGCACGAGTTAGAAAGAAATTTTTTAGAGATCAAACTCTAACGCACGAAATGAGTATAAAAGAAGTGAGATAGTTTCCTGAGTGTTGTAGCCTTCTAATTATAGATGTGGCGCGCTTCACACCAATAACTAGGACTCTACAGACACAGCTTCATAGACTCTCTAGGACTCTTGAACTCTGGGCTCTACACCAAGTTTGTCACTCCCCGAGCTTATACCCTGGACGGGACTGGCACTCAAAGACCATTGATGTCCCCAAGCGAACCCTTGGTCTGACTTACTTACTCAGTGGAAGACTTAACCTATGAAGAAAAATAGTTTTAAAAGTAAACTCAACTGCTCAATAAACACTTAGAATGTATCAAGGTAACATTCACTGGCCAAACGTGGCAACTCAAGTCTCAACCATTAAAATAGGAAATAGAAAATTCATGAACTAACCTATAACTGTCTATGAAGCCTCTAAACAACTAAGATGGATGTCATGACAAGACCCACGACATCCTAATAAACTAATAATAATACTGAAAGAAATAAATGGGATCCTCCGAAAAACAAGGAGGCTCACCACACGACTCTGAGTGCTCACTGGATCAACGATGCACTGGATGTTGATTCTGGTTACATGTGTCTGCATCATACAAGGATGCAGGCCAAATGGCATCAGTACATTGAATGTACGAGTATGCGAGAGGAATTCTAAAACAAGACATAAGCTTGAAAGGAACTGAACAATTTACCTGGTTCAACTCAACTCAACTTACTTAACTCATTTCAATATAAAGCAGTATAAAACAAGTGCAATATAAAGAAAAACTTTTAAAACATGGATGCCAATTCTGTGTGTATGCAAAGATACAATATAACTTTGAGATGTATGTAAAAATACAAATAAACTGTGTATATAAAAATACAATTACTTCTGTGGGAGTTTCTCTAACCGACAACCATCACGTAAGAGTTATTGTGATGATATAGTGTTTTGACTCACGCAGCCAGGGTCGTCATATACCTTGCCGAGGGTATAGAACTTGACTACTAAGTGGATCCACTAGTCTATGCTAAAAATCACTAAAGGAATCATCTAAAAATTATGACCCTTTTCTACTCATGATGGCTACATTGTTTATGGGGGTTGTGAGTACGTTGTCTGAACCTCCCCCATATCGGTGCTCAATACTACTCCCAAACATGATACTAGCTCTTATGTTTAAAAACATACTTCTTTCTGTGATTTGAGATAATTACTCAAAACTTAGCTCAAAGGCTATCTTGGATATCAAAGTTTCCTCTCTTGCTTAATTTAGAAAGCGATTACTCTTTTCTGAAAACTATCCCAAAGGCTCTTTGGAAATCAAGGTTTCCTTTCTTATTTAAATGTGAAAACATATTAAACTCTTTGGGAATACATAGTCCCCATATACTCTTTGAAGAAATGCACTTCAATCTTTACTCTTTACTCAACTTGAACTTTAAGTCTTAAAACAAAGTTAAAACATTTGGAAAAGACTTTTGGAAAACTCTAAGAACTTCTCTTGACTTGACTCTTACTTCTCTTGACTTTGATGTTAACTTTCCTTGAATGGGATTACGGATTCAAGGTTCATGATCTCATGTTTATGGATGATTTCATGATGTTTAGACGTACCTTAGAGTGTTGGAATCAACTAGAAAACATAGGTACTTTGCTAAGGAACTAGTACGGAAAGATGGGGAAGAAATGGGAAGAATTGGCGTCCCTGGCGCTCTGAGAGGCGCGGGGAGCCAGAGCTAAAAATTCAGAGCCTGACCTGGGGCGTGCTGGCTGGCGCGCGCGGTGCCCCAAGGATCAAATTTCAGACGCCTCTTTGGGACGCACTGGTTGGCGCGACACCCCACCCCCATTCCCCAGATTTTGACGAATTCTCTTAGTCGTTTTTCAACTCTAAACCCTCTAACCTCAATTGGGTCTTTCCACAAACACTTAGATTCGACTACATAACCAAAATATGCAATAATCTACCCAAAACGATATCTAATTTCATGAATTAAAATCAAGAAGTTCTCAACAAATCATCAATCAAGATTCAAACGAAACTTCCAATAATATTCACCAAGAACTCAATTTCTCTAATCTTAAGAACGATAGTACGCTGAAATAAATCATGATTGACGCGTGGGTGAACTAACCCAACACTATGTGTTCTCACATACCTCGTAGGGCTCACCCCTTGACGAAATCCAACAGCGATTCTTGAAGATCTTGACGATTCTTGCTCTTTCTCCTCTTTTCTCCTCTTCTATTCTCTTCTCTCAAAACCCAAACTCAAATTCCAAAAGCATAAACTGACCAACTTCAGTTTAGATCCTTAGATAATTACCAAAAACAAAATTAAAATAATAGGGTAAGGAAAAGACCAAACTACCCTTCTAAAATCCGGATTGGACTTTCCTTATCCAAACAACCCAACTTCCAATGGCATATCTCACTCATACGAACTTGGAATCGCGCAAACTCGGAGGCATTGGAAAGATTATTCCAAGATATTTCCTATATCTCGAAACACACCTAACTCATCCTGAGCTAGGATTTATGGTCGTTTTAAGTTGACCAAAAACTCAAGTTAACATACTTAACAAATTTTTCAGATTTTTATATTTTTTCCAAAAATTACTATTTTCAATTCTTAACTACTTTCTAGTTATTTCAATTTGCGAGATGTTACATTATGATACTGATTATGATTTACAGAAGAATGCATGTCCTTGTACTATGTTTTATGAAATCATACGATCAGGTTTATGTTATACTTACTTGGTCATTGCATTTTCATGTTTTCAGACTTATCGTGTTATAATGTTATGTTCATGCATCTTTCCCCATATTTAGTAAATAATGAGTATTGACTACACACATCTCTTGTGCCCATATTATTTTGTAATATAGGTTCTTATGCACATCCTTCCTGCCGCAGTTAGTATTAGATCTTATCAACTTTGTTCAGATTTGGTGAGTCCTCATAGTTCGGGGACATAGCAATACTTCTGTTTCTTTATGTCATTTCAGATTTAGATTGTTCAAGTAATCTAGGGCTTGTCATAGTAACTCATTATGTAGTAGAAGCTTGTTGTTAGACATTCGTATTTCCGCATTTATGTTCTTGTACTCAGATTTCCCTTGATATGAAAGAGTATTATTTGAGACTTTGATTCAACTTATTTCTTTATTTGATTTATGCATGTTTTCTTATTGTCATGCTACACCATGTGATTCTCTTAGAGTCTTTCAGGATTCTAAGTACTATCTCATGTCTAGAGGATAGTCTTGGGTCGTGATTAAGGCAAAAAATTGTCTCCTTTTTATGAGACAAAAAAGATGGAAGTTTGAGACTACAGTATGAAAGATTCATGCTTTCCCAAAGATTCCATGCTTTTTAGAAAGAAGTTTTCCTCTAAGGATGTCAATGAATGTAAAATTTATGGGTCTTCTAGAAGGAAAAATAATGCGAAAAGAAATTCCAGCCAAGGTCTTAAGGTATTTCCCTTTAAAACCAAGATTGCAAAGATTATTTATGTCTTCAAAAACTTCTAAAGCAATGTTATGGTATCATGAAAAGCGTAACAAATATGGAATTTTACAATATCCTGCAGATTTTGAAGCTTGGAAAAGTTTTGATAGTAGATACTCAAAATTTGTTAGAGATCCTAGCAATGTCTGTCTAGGATTAGATTTTGATGGGCTTAATCCATTTGGCACAATGTGGACTATTCACATTATATGGCTAGTAATTTTAATGTCATGTATTCTTTCATCATGGATGTGCATCAATGAAGAGTTCTTCATTTTTTCCTTACTTATTTCTGGACTACAAGCGTCTAGCAATAATATTAATGTATTTTCAAATCCTTAGCGAAAGAATAAAAATGAATTGTGGGATGTCTGGGTAGAAACATATAATGTCTCTAAAAGGAGACATTTGGAATGCAAGCAACTCTCATGTGGACTATAAATAATTTTCCAATATAGATACTCTGTGAATGGAGAACTTATGGTTGGTTTGCATGACCTTTTTGCAACATAAGCACTCACTTTAAGAGGTTCATCAATGGTATAAAAAACATTCTTTCATGCGACATCAATGTTTCTTAAATTCTGGTTACAAATATTGAAATGACGCGAAATTATTTAATGAGACTAAAAAAATAAGACATGTACCTTGTGTAGTATTTGAGTCACCAATGTTGGATCAAGTTAAACATATAAAGTTTACACTAGGTCAATCAAGTGAAGAGGTAAGTACGATGATGAAAAACATACGGAAAAAAAATCCTTATTGGGAGTATAACTTGGTGTGACATAATTAATGTTGATGTATTGCACATAGAAAAAAGTGTGTGATAACATAATGTTTACACTATTGGGTCTTGGTTAAAAGTAAAAAGACAATATAGAGTCATGATTGGACTTGCAGAGGATGAAAATAAGACCAAACTTATGGCCTCAATATCGCGCTAGCGAGAGAACATATTTTCCTCCTACTTATTTCACAATGTCTTCAAATTAAAAGGAAATGTTTTATGAAGTACTACAACATGAAAAATTTCCCATGGCTATGCGTCTATTATCTCACGTTAGATTCACAAATGAAAGATATCTAGTCTTAAAACTCACGATTGTCATGTTATAATGCAAGGACATCTTCCTCTTGCCTTGAGAAGATCAGCACATAAAAGAGTTAAATATGTTTTAATTGAACTATGTACATTCTTCTGTATTTTGTGTAGCGAAGTGCTAAAACTAGAGGAGTCAAAATTACGTGATGAAAAAATTGTAGAAACGTTGTCTACTATGGAAAAACTCTTTTCCCTGAATTCTTTATTATTAAGGTACACTTGGTTACTCACTTAGAAGCTGAGGCTAAACTTGCGGGTTCTGTACCAATTGAGAGGTATGTAGAATATCACTGAATATATTATTAAACGTGGGAAGCTCATAGTTGAAAGTTGAATTATCAAAATGCCCCTCACAAGCTGAAAAAGTTGTTAATTCATAATTATATTTATTAATCGACATTTCTTTTCTGGTAGGAAAATGTTGTGCAGTTGAAAGGTTAATACACGATTAAAGGGAGGTTAGGGGGAGAAAGAAGAGAAAAAGTCACAAGGCGCTTAACTAAGTACAAAATGATATATTTGATTAAATACATTTAGAGTATATCAAATTAGATTATAAAGAGAATTTACTTTGATAAAGATGGTGGTTTTTTAAATTCCAAAAGGTGGTTGTAACTTGGCAATAACTAACCATTCAAGTACTCTATCAAATTAATTCATCAGCTGACTTTAATACTATTATCAGGTTTTCAAATTCCTTTGCGTTGATAGCAAGAAGCCATAATATGTATATGTATATATATAAAAAAAACTGTGTATTTGCCTACGTGTTTGGTAAAGAGAGAATAGAAAAAATTCACAATATAGTTTGGCAACTGTAATACATAGTTCTTTTTCCTTTCTGTTTTACTTTTTTGCTTAAATGGTATCAAAAGTTTGTATCCTCTGGAATTAATTATGTAATGTTAATTTCTTATGGTGTTATTGGCAGGAAAAACTCATAGCAATTGTAATATATATATATATATATATATATATATATATATATATATATAGTTTCACGGCACGTGCATTGCACGTGTGT
>NC_064292.1:16285307-16298904 GCF_019186545.1 Solanum stenotomum | reverse complement strand
CCAATAGTCTTTCCTCTTGAAGTATACTTCAAATTTAGTATGTGCATGACACTACCATAAATATTTCAATATTTTTTCTTTATACGTAATCTATCTTTTACCAATTAATATTTGAGTAAGACTATCATAGAAAGGTAATTCTATATAAAAAAAAAGGTACTTTATTGTTATAACGAATGATGGTTAAATTGAGGTTTGAGTGTATGTCAATTATTTAGCTTGACCAATTCTTTGTTTTAGATATAAATATGTATTTCAGTAGCATAATTTAATTTTAATATATGAACAGCATCACCTTTGGTGAAAAATATTTCATTTCTTTAAGTTTCTACCTTATCTTTGTAGAATTGTAGTCTTCTCCTTTTTCCTGCCACATACCTATCATATAGTTGTTGTCTAATGAAAGTATCTAGTATATTATAGAAGTTGTATCGTGATATAAAATATTAAACTTTTTCAATAATAAAAATTAATAGATGAATAAAATTTAAAGTATTGTTTATAGAATATTTAATTTGATTTAAGATTATTTTATGATCAATCACTATTTTCTTATCTATTTTTATATAGCTAACAATGAGTGTATCTTCTGACATAAAATTTTCTCAAATTAAAATGAACACAAAATAATAGGAAAAAAAATATATGGAATGACACATAGTCAATGAAGAAGGAAGACGAAAATATATGTTCATGCTATATTCACTATAGAGTTCCATTTGATTAATATCTCTTGTCACCAACACTTCACTTTCTTTGTTCATTTTTACTTACATATATATTTAAAATATTTATTATCATGTCTATATTATCATATTATAAGTAGAAGTGAAAAATCTATTTTTTGAAATAGTGGATTTAACATCAAAACTAATGATCCAATGGACTACATTGATGCCTGTTGTTTTAGCAAAATCAGAAAGAAAATGCTTCATTTGAGGGTAAAAAAATAAAAAATAAAAAGCCAAAGAAGAAATATCTTACCCAAATCATGTGACTTTATTCATATTTGTTTATTATTATTGTCTTTCCCACAATATTTCGTCACTGTTAACTCATGGAAATCGTAAGGAGAAATACGAGTGTGAATTTATGAATGATTTGCTACAATTTGTTCACCAACTCTTTCTTATGTGTTCCTCGAATTTTGTTGAATTTTAAACTTAATCAACTGTTGCAAATAACCCCGAGATTTTTTAAGAAGAGTAGAAAACTTTAAAAAACGTAGCTTAAAAGTGAGAGGAAACCCTCTATTTATAGCTAACAAATAGTAGTATTAATAGGTGCTAATTGTTCCTTATCAGAAAAGTTACCTTTCAAAAAAGTCACTACTCATCGGAAAAATCACAACCTTATGCAAAAGTCACAACTCGTTGGAAAAGGCACAACCCTTCGGAAAAGTCACAACCCTTTGAAAAAATCACAACCCTTCAGAAAAGTCACAACTCATCGAAAATGTCAAAACCCGTCAAAAAAGTCGCAATCCTTTGGAAAAGTGACATCTCTTTGAGAAAATCACAACCCTTTAATATGAAAGGCTATCTACATTTAATATAGTACAAATAATTAAATTAATAAATAAAATAAATCGAGTATTTTTAATTAGGGGTATTATAGTAATTCAATACTCAGTTTAGGAGTTCATGTTTTTAAGTTAGTATATATATATATATAAGTATATATATGTATGTTAGGCATTTATGTCATTCATTCTTGGTCCTTTATTTTAATTAATAAACTTCCTTTTCTTGATATGATTTTGCTTGGCTGGAAAAAAAATTGTTACCCCTTATCATATCCACCATCTTTGGCGTATGGAGTTTAAAAATTTTTTTTAAAAAAAAAACTGTTGGTTTCAACTGTCATGCAAATAAGGGAAATTTAAGTTACATAACGCAAAAAAAAATACTCTCTTTGTCCTAATTTATGTTATGTAGTTTGACTTGACACATAGTTTTTAAAAAAATGACTTATAAAATTTATGGTCTAAAATAAGATATTGATATTTGTGTGACTATAAAAAATAAGTAGTATTTTAAAGTTAATCTTTTACTAAATATAGACATATATCAATTTTTGGGCACGACTTACTAAAAAGGAAATTGAATCATATATATTAGGACAAAGGGAGTAATTTAGATATCCATTTGTTATCTGTCATACTTAAGATATTTTTCTCTTGTGTTTAAGTAAGTATACACATTTGTTTTTCTTTAGCGCCTTTTCATGCAAAAATGATTAGAAAATAATTTTAGAAGTGGCATTGTTGGATAATATTTAGTACTATGATAATAGCAATTATATGCTAAGGTTAGTTCTATTATTGTTTTTATCAAAAATTAATTTTAGAAGTGGTATTATTGGATTATCTTTAGTGCCCACTATTCAAGCATACTTTTGTTTATGTTTGTTGTAATATTTTACTTAAGACTATGCTAACATCTATTCACCATTATACCTATAAAAGTTTTTCTCCACCAAATGAGAGCAATGATCCAGAAACGAGTCAACAAGGAGTTTATATCTGGCTATTTTCCCTCATCTTCTCCAGGCTTTCCATCCTTTCTGATACCTTTGCACTCATATCTTCTCTTCCACATTCTTTTTCCATTGACAAAAGCTCAAGATTTTTGCAGCTAGAGGCAGCCCCCTAATGCTAATATGCTACTCGTTTGTTTCTGAAATACACTTAGATCAATTTTTTTTATTATTATTATTAATAATATTAGGAAACTTATCCGCGTTTTGCACTCATGGAGTAAAAGAATTGGGTAAACACCACCGGTTTGGTCATACAACATTATAAATTAAACTTCTTACTGAATTTTTTTTTAACTTTATTTGAAAATTAATTTTTACCATGAAAATTCAAATTAAACTTTAAGAAGAACAAGGTAGATAAAGAACCACTTTTGAGTTGGTCTGTGTTTGAGGATGCTTTCTTGGGGCACTTCTTTTCCCGAGATTGAAGGACAACAAAGGTAAGAGAGTTTCTTATTATGAAGCAGGAGTCTATAAGTGTGCAAGAGTGCAGCTTCAAGTTCACTCAACTTTCCCGCTATGCTCCAGAAATGGTGACAGATATGAGAAGCAAAATGAGTTTGTTTGTGTCTGGGCTATCCCGTTTATCTTATAAAGAGGGGAAATAAGCTATCTTGATAAGGAAAATGGACATAGCTAGGCCTATGATTCATGTACAACAGGTAGATGAGGACAAGTTAAAAGATAAGAAAAAGTTCTGCAGCAAGAGGGTTAAGGCAACAAATCATGAGTTTGGCCAGCAAAAGACTAGGAATGGGCATCGGTCATCTTTCCAGCAAAGGTCATTTGGACTTGCTCCATCGTCAGCTAGTGTGCTGCACCAAGAAATAGGAATGATCAGAGGAATTAGAGTTCTCAGAATTTCAGAGCTCAGGGTACTCAGTCTCAGGGTAGTCTGGCACAAGGGTTTCGGAGCCCACCTTGTGCTAAGTGTGGTAGGACCAATCCAGGAGAATGTCGTGATGGCTGTAATGGTTGTTTCAAGTGTGGTCAGACGAGTCATTTTATGAGAGAATTCCCTAAGAACAGACAGGGTAATGAGGGCAATAGAGCCCAATCTTCTTTAGCAGCTCTAGCAGAGAGTAATTCCCAAAGAACAACTACTTCAGGAACATACGGAGGTACAAACTGTCTATATGCTATAGCTAGTTGCCAGGATCTGGAGAACTCACCAGATGTTGTCACTGGTATGGTTAAATTCTTTACTTTTGATATCTATGTCTTACTTGCTCCAGGTGCGAGTTTCTCTTTTTGATCCTTATGTAGCCATAAAGTTCGGCATTAACTCCGAACAACTTCTTGAACCCTTTAGTGTTTCCACACCTGTTAGTGAGTTTATTTTAGCAAAAAAAGTCTATCGTGATTGTACCATCTCTATTTATCACAAAGATATCATGGTTTCCTTAGTTGGGCTAGACATGGTGGAATTTGATGTCATTCTAGGTATGGACTGGTTTTATGCTTGTTATGTCCCAGTCGATTGTATAACTCGAGTAGTCAAGTTTCAGTTTCCTAATGAGCCAGTTTTAGAGTGGAGGAGTAGTTCAACAGTGCCTAAGGGTCGTTTCATTTCATACCTTAAGGCCAGAAAGTTAGTTTCTAAAGGGTGCATCTATCACTTAGTTCAAGTGAATGTCTCTAGATTTGAGACTTCGGCTATTTAGTCTGTTCCAGTTGTGAGTGAGTTTTTAAAGGTCTTTCTAGACGATCTTCCCGGATTCCCTCATATAAGAGAAGTAAGCTTCAGAATTGATATTCTTCCTGATACTCAACCCGTTTCTATTCCGCCATATAGAATGACTTCAGTTGAGTTAAAAGAGCAGTTGAGAAATCTTATTGATAAGGGTTTCATCTGACCAAGTGTCTTACCTTGGGGCGGTCTGGTTTTATTTGTGAGAAGGAAAAATAGTTCCTTTATGATGTGTATCGATTACCTCCCATTGAACAAGGTCATCATAAAGAATAAGTATCCCTTTCCAAGAATTGATGGCATTTCGACCAACTTCAAGGTGCCACTTGTTTCTCTAAGATAGACCACAGATCTAGCTATCATCAATTGAAAGTGAGAGAAAGTGACATCCCGAAGACAACATTCAAGACCCATTATGGTCATTATGAGTTCCTTGTTATGTTATTTTGTTTTACTACCGCTCCTACAACATTCATGTATCTTATGAACATAATATTTAAGTTGTATCTGGACATGTTTGTTATCATGTTCATTGATGACATATTGATTTATCTGAGGAATGAGGAGGACCATGCTAGTCATCTCAAAATAGTCCTCCAAACTCTCAAAGACTGAGAGTTATATGCCAAGTTTTCTAAGTGTGAGTTTTGACTTTAATTTGTGGCGTTCTTAGGCCACATTGTGTTTGGCGAAGGAACTCAAGTCGACACTCAAAAGATTGAGGCAGTCAAGAATTGGCCTAGACCCACATCCTCAATTGATATAAGGAGTTTCTTGGGGTTGGTTGGTTAAGTATTTGCTTGAGTTTGAATGTTCGAAATTCTATTTTCAAAGCATCTTTATGTTTGAGTAAGTCTTCCGCTAAACAGTCAGTCAGGACAAGGGTTCACTTGGGGATCAGAAATGGTTCTTGAGTGCCGGCACGTCTAGTGTGTAGACTCGGGGCATGATAGATGTAGAGCATGAGGACGAACTAGTACAACACTATGATAGCCTTACGAACCTGGAAGAACAAAATTCTTGGCCAAATTGATGAAGCTCGAAGAACTCTTGAAACCCTAGCTTTTCTCCTCTTGGAACCTTACTCTAATGACTTGAAGTGTTAATGAATATAAAAGAGCTGATTAACACTTTCTAAGACCTTAACTAGGTGAAAACGTCGTGGTTTAGGCTTAGAATAGGGATTAAAACGACGTACAACACATAGGGGAAAGACCAAAATGATCCCAACTTAAAATCTGATGGAGTGCCTTAAAAGGAAAGCTTCAAGGACGGTTTAGGGCTCCACGGTCCGCGAAACACTTCACCGTTCGTCAAGAAAGAATTTTTTTTTTACCTATTATACCCTCAATTAATTACTTTGAAAAATGTAGAACTTTTTGACAATCTTAAGTTTTTAATTTCATCCAGTTCATAATTAATAGGGGTAAAATGGTAAACTCACTATATTAATAATTGTTTTCTTAATAGGCGTATCAATTTAAAAGTTTACAAGAAATTAGGGACAGAGGGAGTATTTATCATCCAACACATTTCTCAAATCATTAAATTTAATAAAGTCAAAGAATAATATAGTAATATTACCCCTATTATTTATTATTTTAAGGGGTGTGACAAATCAATTGTAGACAACTATTATTGGACAGAGCGTATTGACAAAGACTTAGCTTTGCAGTCAGATATTTGCATATGTGCATTATTATAATTTAGAATTGAAAGTGAAGGGTGTTTACTATCCGAGCAACTCCCTCTAGTATATTTGCGAGGTTATTATTGCAAATTCAAATTATAAATATTTCCGATGATTGAGAAAATAAGGACCTATTTTTCTTTATTCTAATTTATGTAATGCTCTTTCTTCTTTAGTTAGTTAAAGAAAAAGAAAATATCTTTTTATATTTGGTAACACTTCACCTTTAAAATACTTATTTTTTCTTAATAAGATGATTTTTAGCTACATTATTATGTCTCTTTTATTTTAGATTTAATATTTTACAAATCTTCCTTTTTATTTCTTACTACTCCGTATCCCATCAATTATCATCCACATAAATTGAAAGGTTTATGTCATCCTCATTTAGACTTTTCCAACCTATCAACAATAAATCTAGCTAGTCTTTGCATTGATACCCCCACAATGTTCCAAAAAGAATTACCTTAGGTAATTGTAGTAGTAGTACTTTGATAATTGAAAACAAACAGTTGATAATTATTACATCAGTATGCACGAAAGGAAATTTTTTCCGTTCCTTAATCAAGGTTTCATAGTTGAATTATGATCTAAAGTTATCTTTGATAGTTAGCGTTAGATTTTTAATATAGATATCTTCAAAGAGAATTCATAGTTAATCAGCCATACACGAATAGGGGCGGATCTAGGAAGGCCCAAGGGGTGTCACGGGACACGGTTTCATCGGAAAAATTTACTATATACATATTATTAAAAAACAGAAAATAACATAGATATATATAATATAGTGTTAACATTTTATACCAAGATGTGCGCGGCTGAGTTGGTCAAGTGCTTTATTTCGTTTGAGAGGGACGCGAGTTCGCATTCATTTGACAGCATTTTTTTTATCATATACATTTTAGGAGCTTCAAGTTGTTTGATATTTTTTCTTTCTTTCTTTTGCTTTTTACTTTTTCTTCTCTTGATATTTTATATATATAAAAAATATTTAACACTATTATTTTTAATGAAATTATTTTCAAAATGAAAATTTAAGTTAATATATTTTTTTATTTTTTTTTTTTTAAATAATTATAAATAAATAAATATATATATATTAAAAGGTGACACGGCTTACAAAAAAACTATGTATACGCCACTGAACACGAATATCAAATAATAGGGGGAGCGCAAAAAAAAAAAAACGTTTTCTGTTCCTCGTTGATATAATTACTTATACGAATAGTGGCTTCTGGAAAATTTCCCTTATCATTTTTCCACATCCGTATTCAATTCTTCATGGAGATTTTAAACCATAAGATATCTCTTGGAAAATTTTAGAACATTAATTATATGGAGATGAAACATAAATAGAGACATAAAGTAAATATTCAATGAATATAAAATATATTTTAAGTCATACATTAGGATAAAATACTCAAAACTCCTCCTAATTAATATTTTCATCAAAAACGTGTAAAAGAGAAACATGATAAATAGTTTGAGACGGAAAGAGTAACAAGTTAAGTTCGTTCTAGAACATGAGACTCAAGTACTTTGGTGGCCTAAAGCCAAAAATAAATCGGAGGTCCTAATCTTTTTAATAATAATAATAATGTTATTTAAAAAAAATTAAGGTCTGTTCTTCTTAAATTTTTAGAATATAAAGTTGTTGATATATTTCTTAAAAAATAATTATGAGATGCAAAGTTAATTTTTTTTCTTTTATATTAAATAATTTATTGTTTCCATAAGTAGTACTCTTTATTTCAATTTGTTATCTAATTTTTTGACTTGATATGAAATTTAGAGTTTAATAAAAAAAAATAAAGAAATTTTTTGAATTTTATACTAATAATTGAAATAAGATAATACAATTTTTAAAAAATTTTAAAATCCTTTATAATAATATATTATTGCTAAAAAATAAGCCCCTCAAATTTAAGGCATTTGTCTGAATATATAGAGCACCCTGACTCGTCATGCATTGACGAAGACTTTGATTTGCATGCAGTCAAGTGAAACTTGCATTTTATTTGCAAATAAAAATTCACATTGGTATATAATTGAAAAAGTAAGAGAAGCTAAACATTGTATAATTGAGTGAAGCTTTTTGAAGAAAAGCATAAAGATTTAATTCAAAGAAAATAATGTCTCATACTACATCTTACTTAAACGGCTATGCGCATACTATTATAATGCATGAGGACCACAAATAGATTTATATTTATCACTTTCTCCATTCAATAATAGTTGTTTACTATGCTAAAAATAGTTATCTAACAATACTTGTCCAATTTAGAAAATCAAAGAGATAATTTATCTTTTGTGTCTATTTTATCCTTGCTATTAAATATTATTTATTATCTAGCATATTTCTGAAAGCATGAAATTTAATAAAGTCAAAGGATAATATAGTAATATTACCCCTATTATTTATTATTTCTTAAAGAGTGTGTCTAGTCAATAGTGGACAAATATTGTTGGACATAGTGTATTGATAAAGACTTAGTTTTGCAGCCAAATATTTGCAATAGTGCATTATTATGATCATCTAATTCTGCTTGCTCCAAATTTCCAAAATTTTCACCAAAACTATCTAAATTTCTTCTTAATTTAATAAATAAGTACTCTTCGTCTCATATTAGTTATCAATATTATTAAAGATGACCATCATAAAATGCTTGTCAATTTAAAAATCAAGATAGCATTGATTTTTTTGTCCAGAAAAATAATTATTTTTTAATGTGATATGAAAAAAATAAAAGGTAAATTAGTAAACAAAAAAAAAATCACCATTGGTCATAGGAGATTATTTTCATTAAAAAAATAGACATTTTCTAATTCATCTTTCAGTGTCGATAGACGCTACCTACAGTAATTGTATTTTTTGTTTCGTTTAGCCAGAAGCATTTATATTTTTCTAAGGCCTTATGTGGTGAGATAAATTCACATATTAATTTCATATTTCTCTATTATATATACAACTCCTTTTTTTTTTTTATAGTATATAATACAAGATCATAAGTTCATAACACATGAGGTATATATTTGCGAGGTCATTATTTATTTATTTTTTTTAATCTCTCCGAAGAGCTTACACTTTTTTGTTCTCTTGGTGACTCGAACTGACAACTTTAGAATTGAAAGTGAAGGGTGTTTACTATCCGAGCAACTTCCTCTTGTATATTTGCGAGGTCATCATTTCAAATTCAAATTATAATTATTTTTGATGATTGAGAAAATAAGGACCTATTTTTTCTTTATTCTAATTTATGTAATGCTCTTTCTTCTTTAGTTAGTTAAAGAAAAAGAAGATATTTTTTTATATGTGGTATCACTTCACCTTTAAAATACTCATTTCCCTTAATAAGATGACTTTTAGCTACATTATTACTCTATTTTATTTTAGATTTAATATTTTATAAATCTTCCTTGTTACTGTATTTCTGACTACTCCATATCCCATCAATAATTATCCACATAAATTGAAAGGTTAATGTTATCCTCATTTAGACTTTCCAACCTATCAACAATAAGTCTAACTAGTCTTCTGCATTGAAGCCCCCACAATGTCCCAAAAAGAATCACCTTAGGTAATTAAATGTTTACTTTATGTCTCTAAAAATTAATTTAAGGCATTTGTCTACACGGAGCACCCTGACTCGTCATGCATTGACGAAGACTTTGATTTGCATTTTATGTGCAAATAAAAATTCATTTACTTTGAAAAAGTAAGAGAAGCTAAACATAGTATTTTGAAGAAAAGCATAAGATTTAATTTTTTTTTAAAAAAAAATATCACACAATATTAAGTTTTTCTTTATGAAGCTTCACCCAACACAATTTACTTCATCCCGTGATTACTACATGAATAATGACTTGAAATTTTTTCCTAGGAATTAATAAATGGTATCATTCTTTTTTAACTCACTAGAAAGGAAATAGTGTCACATAAATCGAGAAAAAAGAAATAGATTCTTATTTCTCAATCAGAGGAAATTTTCAAGCACAAATCCAAATTTATCGAGGCTCATTTTTTAAGAAAAATTCATATTTAATCGGACTCAATACGAATACTAAATATTAGGGAGAAGGTTCCCCCAAAAAACCAAAAGACTTCTACGAAGAATTACATGTGGACGTGGAATAGTGGCTTGTGGAAAATTTTCCTTTATCATTATTCCAAGGTAATATTGATATATGTGATTAATGTCAAAGGTGCCACACTCCTATATAAACTGCCCAATAACTTGTGACAATATCAAACAACTTAAAAAAAAAAAAAAAAGATGTCCACAAACATGGACTATTTGATCAGATCTTCTTCTGTTTTCTTCCTCCTTTCTTTTGTGACTTATACTTATTCTACCTCTTTCGAAGTCCGAAACAACTGTCCATACACCATCTGGGCGGCATCGACCCCGATAGGCGGTGGTCGACGCCTCGATTCAGGCCAGACCTGGGTCATCGATGCGCCGAGGGGCACTAAGATGGCACGTATATGGGGTCGTACTAATTGCAACTTTGATGGTGCTGGTAGAGGTTCTTGCCAGACCGGTGATTGTGGTGGAGTCTTGCAGTGTACCGGGTGGGGTAAATCGCCAAACACCCTAGCCGAATATGCCTTGAACCAATTTAGCAACCTAGATTTCTGGGACATTTCTTTAATCGAAGGATTCAATATACCAATGACTTTCGCCCCGACCAATCCTAGTGGAGGAAAATGCCACGCAGTTCAATGCATAGCCAATATAAATGGTGAATGCCCTGGTCAACTTAAAGTACCCGGAGGATGTAACAATCCTTGTACCATAGGTCAATGTGGTCCTAATGACTTGTCCAGATTTTTCAAACAAAGATGCCCTGATGCATATAGCTACCCACAAGATGATCCTACTAGCTTATTTGCTTGCCCTAGTGATAGTACAAATTATAGGGTTGTGTTTTGCTAATGCCAACAATAAAGCATATTTTGCTACAAATGGTATGAAAAATTACCAAAATAATAAGTATCTTAAAAGGTTTGTTAAACTAGTTTATGTTAGTGTGATAATAATTTCTTATGTGTACGTGTGTAATGTAATCAAGTTGTTTCTAATGCTTCAGGCCACCGGTCTTGTATGGATGCTAATTATATATGAATAAATAAATATCCTTTTCAACCAAAAAATATGTATGCACACTCCCTTCAATTACTTAAATATTTTTATCATAATGAATAAATAATAATATCGTTAATTGCGTGTCGTTATTTCCTTTACTTTAACGACATTTTCTTGTCTTTTGATTTTGTTGGTTGAATGTGAAACTAATTAATGAATTACTTGTACATCAATGACCTGGTTAACACACTCCTAGTGCTAGCAAATTGGCAGATCTTAACTCAATAAAATATTCCTTATCAATTTTTGGTTAATTGACTATTAATCCTTATTGATTTGATTTTTGATAACCGATATGAATGCTCTTCTAAAATTTTTTTTGCTTTCTCTATGTTTATTTGCTTATATATGCACAACTTCATGCATACAAATCTACAAAAATTACAAACTAAAGCAAATTCAAATAAGCTATTGATGAATGAAGTAGCATTATACGTAGCAAATATTTTAAAAAGAAAAATAAAGACAGATCATAGTTCTCACCGATGAGTAGAACCTCATCAACCCAACGACTTCAAAAAAAAAAAAAAAAAACGTCAGCACCAAGACGGTCACAATTCAGATTATCGTGAGTGATATCCACACTAACAACTTGGTGGGAGAATCATCTACTAACCTGAAAATCAACCGAACATCATTTTAAAATCAAGTTTATCATAATTAAGGAAATAAAACCATTTAGACAACCAAGGATTGATTGAGGGTATGTTTGGTATGAAGGAAAATATTTTCTGAAATATTTTCCAATTTTTCCATGTTTGATTGGCTTGATGATTAGGAAATTGTTTTCAAATCAACTTATTTTCCTTAAATTTAAGGAAAATAATTTCCCTTCAAAAATTGAGCAAAACATTTTCCAAAACTCTACTTCATTCTTAAATTACAATATTTTTTTCTTACCCTACCCCGTACCCCGTACCCGATATTCCTCCCCATAAAAGAAAATTAAACTTTTTAAATTCCAAAAGGTGGTTGTAACTTGGCTATAACTAACAATTCAAGTACTCTATCAAATTAATTCATCAACTGACTTTAATACTATCATCAGGTTTTCAAATTCCTTTGCGCTGATAGTTTGGCAACTGTAAAACATAGTTCTTTTTCCTTTCTGTTTTACTTTTTTGCTTAAATGGCATCAAAAGATTGTATCCTCTAGAATTAATTATGTAATGTTAATTTCTTATGGTGTTATTGGCAGGAAAAACTCATAACAATTGTAGTATATATATATATACTAGGCATTTATGACATGCATTCTTGGTCCCCTATTTTAATTAATGAACTTCCTTTTCTTGATGTAATTTTTCGTGGCTGGAAAAAAAAAATTGTTACCCCTTATCATATCCAACATCTTTGGCGTATGGAGTTTTAAAAAAAAAAAAAAACTGTTGGTTTCAACTGTCATGCAAATAAGGGAAATTTAAGTTACATAATGCAAAAAAAATACTCTCTTTGTCCTAATTTATGTGATGTAATTTGACTTGACACAAAATTATTTATGTGATGTAGTTTGACTTGACACAAAATTTAAGAAGGAAAGAAAGACTTGTCAAAATTTGTAGTCTAAAATAAGATATTGATGTTTGTGTGACTGTAAAAAATGAGTAAAGTTAATGTTTTACTAAATATAGACATATATCAATTTTTACAACCATGTAGAAGAGCCTCGATCTCCATCTTCTTGAAGCATTTAGAACAAGACTTGTCTCACAAGAGAGTGAAGTACGAAACTTTCATCGTACTTGCACACCTCAATGGCTAAATTAAAAAGGAAGAAAAGTATAAGCAATGAACGCGTTAACATGAAAAGCTACATTCACTCCTTTCGTTCAGTTACCGATCTCAAAGCAAAAAGGTATTCATTTCATGCCTAGCTGCACTCATTCACTCAAGGACATAAAATTCAAATCGAGATACTTCTATGGACAGCTTGTACTTCTAACCTGGTATGTCTCTATCTTAAACATGATAGCCTACGAGATGTGTCCAAATACAGTTACTGATCGTGCTGTGACATCATACGTATACTTCATGAAATCACTAATCGAGAGTCCAAGGAACCGTGTTCGCAAAGAAAGATTTTGGTATGGTCTTTATTTAAAGACCAGACCTGATCATCAAAGAATTCCAATTTTCCTTTGGTGACGATATAGCTTTGATTTGGATGATTCAAAGTCCAGTGTGTACAAAAAGTGTGGGCCTATGTAGGTGTGTGATTGGAAAGTGTCAGAGACTCTTCCTTTTAGGTGTTTTTCGTTGTTTCCGGACTGCATTTCCTCATACTTTAACATGTTGTTAGTTTCCACTGTTTTGAACTGTTCTAGTTTTTAACACAAGTTTTGGTAATTGCTTAGGACCTTTTGACGGAGTTGTTTCCAGCACAGGTCCCACATTACCTATTTGACTCCAAAAATTGGTTCATCTCTGAATAAGTATCAATCCTAGGTAGACCAGCACTTTCATCATCCACATTATGAGTCCGCCACCATAGTTTAGCATCACCATTTAAATACATTGTGGTGCTATCCA
>NC_064292.1:16271143-16285207 GCF_019186545.1 Solanum stenotomum | reverse complement strand
GATTACAAAATTTGATGGCATACATACACTGTACTTTAGTAATGAGTTGTATCCAAACATAAGTAATTTTTTTACAAAAGGGAATACATATTATATTCCCAAGTTATTTAAATTTGAAAGGAAACAAGGGAATACATATGCACATAAAGCAATTTTATCTTGATGAAGTTGTTCATCCACCATTTGATCTTCATCAGCCTTTTCGACTTCACTACTGGTAGACGAAGAGCCTATCGTTTTCTCTTCTTTTCATTTTTTGTGTCCTTGCTATTGATAATAATTATATAATGTAATTGAGGAAGATTTTGCATGTGAATAGGGTCATGTAGATGCTTAGATCTGCTTTCTTCCACCATTCTTGTCGTCGATCCTACGTTATCGACTTGTCCTTGAGTGATACAAAGATCAAAAGACGAAAAAATCGCTGAAAAATCAATCATTAAATGGAATACCTCTTGTAGTCCTCTTTGAATCCACCATTAGAGAAGAATTCTGAATTTTTCCTTATCAAAAATCCTAATAGAAAATAGAGGATTTACTAAGAAAATATATAAGCAAACACATTGAAAGTTTTAAACAGATGCAAATCAATAAAATAATTTTTTTAAAAATACATACCTAATCAATGGATTGTTGTGAATATCTTTTGGGAGATTTTTAAGAATTTTTGAAAATAATTGAAAAAAAAAACATTACCTATCAAAAGAGAAAGAGAGGGAAAGGAGGAATTGGAGTAAACCTAGAAAAAGGTGAAAGTGGGTAATGGGGTAAAAATGAGTCCANTGTTTTTTTCATTTTTAATAAGGCTGATTATCAATTGAGAATTTTAATGGATTTCAGTATTCTTTATTTATAAAATTGAATTAAATAAAAAATGCATTAGAAGGGTAAATTAGTCAGATTACAACTATTTATATTAATACATAATAAATAAATTAAAGACTTTGTTATAAAAAAAATCAAAATAAGGGGGATAAATATAATATTGCAAACCACTAAGGAGGTTAGTGTTACAAGGTCAAACTAAGGGAAGGTTTATGAAATTATTCAATTTTTTTAAAAAAATACATCTATGATGAAAAGGGCATAATATTTTTTTAAATATAAAAAATAAATATCTCTTTGAACATGTTATACAAGATTCTGGGTCCAGCAGTGCTCCTTATCTTTGAATTTTTCCCTAATAATGGAATTCCCTTGTGCTGTTTTTTGAATTTGTTGAGGATAATTCAGTTTTTGCAGTAGTCCATAGTAGACTGTGCCAATTTGTTCCTTGTCTTCCTCTCCAATATTTGACATTGCAAAGAAAATAGGAAAATGTCTATGTTTCTTGCAATCAAAAGCCAGTGCCTTTTTCCTTATCAGAGTCATTTCAAGAATCGCCCAATTGAACTTGTTTTGCCTCAGACTTTTTTTCCAAGATTCAGAAATGGACCCAGATACCGCAATTGCATCCTGGCGAAAGCTGAAGACAAAGCCAGAGAAAATTCGGACCGGCAGCTTGAGGTAAATGGAGTTGAATAGCTCAGAAAGTCAGTGATTAATTGATTTATATACCCAAGTTTAACTAATCTGGGATTAACATGTAGTTGATTCATCATTATTTAGTAGTGGAATGAAAAAATGAGGGAAATGAATATAGATGAATCATTTATTTGATTCCAACTAGATTGAGATTGTGGCATGGTTGCTTGCTTGGTTGATCGGAGATACTCTTAAGGGTCTCTTTGGAACAAGAGGGATTTAAAATGGTTAAGATTATACATTTTAGGAGTGCAATCTCTTTCTTTGATTTCCTTATTTGATTTTGATTCATCATGCATAATTTAGTATCTATCTCATTGGGTTATCTATTTTTGTATTTTCAGCATGGAGCCTCATTCTTTATTGTGTATTTATCTTTCTTAGTCAATAACATGATTTTAGTTTCCACAACAGCTTGTCATTTAGAGGATTTAGATTCGTCAGGTTAGTATATTACTAGCTTAATTGAACTTTTGGTCTCAGGACCATATCATTTGATGAACTTAATAGGAGTTAAGGGTTAGGCCTCAAGAGTAAGTTGTTAGGTTCACTTTCAATATTCTCTACATTTGGACGGGACCTAATGCATTTTATGAACTCAATAGCTTCACCTTGAAAGTAGGCTGTCTCAGGTTCAGTTCCAAAATATGGATGGACAGCCTATCTTTGCATTATTCTGTCAAGCTGATGGTGTGCATAATAGTTACATCCCTAATTATTATGGTAAAATAAGACAAAAGGAAATGAAAGAAAGTGCAGTGGATCGTACTCACTTTACTGAGAGTTAAGTTTGCTTCAGGAACTAACAACATCATCAGGAACATGTGATCCTTTGTGTTCAGTTGATGAAACAAGCTCACAAGAATTTGAAGCTACTTACCAACCAAAGACAGATTTCCTGAAGGCCTTTGCCATTCTTGCTGCAGCTGTCACTGGTACAATAGCAATAAATCAATCATGGGTGGCTGCAAATCAGGTGTTCTAACTGGAGCCTGATATTTTTATTTCAGGCATACTAGTGAATGAATCTATCATAAATTTCATTGGCTTGATCAAATCTCATGCTTCAGGATATTGCAATGGCGTTGTTGTTTGGAGTAGGATATATGGGCATCATATTTGAAGAGTCTCTTGCATTCAACAAAAGTGGAGTAGGACTTCTGATGGCCGTGAGTTTATGGGTCATCCGAAGCATTGGGGTAAGGCGTGCGTTTATGTGAGATTACTTTCGTTTACACTATATCGATTATTGAATATTTTATAGTGAAAGAAAGATTTAGTAATAGGAAGGTTTGTTCAGTCTTTAAAAGGAAACTTCTTACACCTACTTTTAACCCTTCAATGCTCTTTATGACAACTTGCACCAAGTGAACTTCTGTTGAATTTATCTTGTTGTTTTGTTGATCTTCATGCTAAGTGCTAGCTTTACTATTGCTATATTGTGAGCCATTATTGAATTAGAGTGCTGCTTTATTACGAGCATACTATTTCTTATCTTGTATGTTCTGTGGAGCTCCCCCTTCTTCCTCTAAGAAATAAAGCAAAATTTACACTTGAAATTGGAAGGTCCAGTGCATCTACTAATTCATTCAAATGCGGATCCTATTTAGGCCATCACAAAGTTAAATTGAAAGAGTCAATTTTTTTTCTTAAAAATCTTAGTATACTGCATCTCAAAAGATGAAGGGGCTAGTTTTGACCTTTCCAACAACAATACCACTCAACATCTGATGTGTTCCCACCCAAATAATAGATGTTTTCATGTTTCAACATACATAGATATTTCTTAAGTTGCTCGGACTCTTCACTTTCAGTGTTGCACCCGTGTCGACACAATGTGAGTGTGGATGTGGGATCCCTACTGGATTTGGTCAACCAATTTTGAATATTTTGACCAAAATCGAAGGAAAAGTTCTGGAAAGATACAATGATTTATGTAATCAAAACAAAAGCCAGGTGGGAATTAAAGAAAATGGGATAGCTTGTATATAGAAATTTCTATGTCAGTAATAAATGAATCCAATGCAATGCACATGCTATGTATACACTTGCTTCCTCTGTCGGACAGTCGGGATCCATGGGGGACTCGCGAGGTCCATATATTGTTATATTGGGCAGGCAGGCTACTCTGATCCATATACAATATTGTGTGCAAGTGTGCAACTCCGATCCATAAACATAGCTCCAATAAAAAATGTAATGCTTTCTGCAGGCGTACATTGATCCCAAACAACAAAGACACATTGACAGGCAATAATCCCTTAGTGTAACTCAATTCCATTATCATTTCAAGGTTGCCATTTTAATCCCTCGGCCCATATAAACATCTCATTTCAACCCAATGATACAGCTAGAACAACAATCATCACAATATATTACCATAATCTGACTCCAAATCCTTAAAGGAGGGTAAAATTATCAACTAGTACATGATGCGTCAAAACAAGTCACCAAACATGTAAAACATGCTACCAAGGCAAGAAATCTACCCAAACAAGTCAAATAATCACATAGACCTATAATATGACACCATACATAAATGCTCGTCATCTCATTTATACAGGACCCCCATTACCCATTACCCATGTACACAGTCAACAATACACTAACACTTCGTATAGAGTCCAAGAAACCCTCAACTTGCCTTAAATCGAACCCATAAAAGTTCATATTGCAGCTTGCCCTTTTTCAAAGCCTCCGAAAAATTTCAATCTGGTCAAATACGTAATCTACATAAGTAAACAAGTTTGTAGCACCCATATTGCTTTACTTCTATTTTGCATAAAAAAAGTCAACCGCGAGCCCATAAGGGATAAACTGAAATTTTCCTTGAAAATCATGTAACCATATTGTTAGGAACTTAGATATCAAATTTCATCAAAACCTGAGCTCTAATCAACCTTCAAATGACCAAAATATGATTTCGTGACTTTAACTTGAAAATCACCTTTTTCATCAATCTAAAACATTGATCTAAAGGTAAAAATTCGATAAATAATTAGCGAGAAAAGCATAAAGAATGGCTGAGAAATATACCCAACGATGAAATTTTGAAAATCCCCTTTCGAATCGTCCCAAAATGTGATTTCAAGCTCCCAATATTGAGTTATGGGGTTTATATTCGAAAATGGACTTTTAAATTTGGCCAGGTGCACTTCCTCTTCGCAAACGCGACGGGTTCCTCCCACCGCGATTGTGATGCTTTCTTCGTAGACACAAAGAACAAAAACCACTTGGACCCGACCAGAATGCTCTTCGGGATCGCCGGCCCTCCATTGCAATCACGATAATCATCATCTTCGAATGACTGGCACCAAAAAATCAGAAAACCAGCAACCATGCATTGAGTCTACAATTCCTGAATGGACCCTAGGGATTCGTTTGAATCTCGTGAAGACAAACCAAATATTCTACTAGATTGAGAACAACATTTCAAGCCTGTTGGAACCATCAAAACACCGATCCGAGGTCATCTTGACCAAATGTTGACCGAGGTGAACTCTTAACTTCAAAATTTCCAACTTTCATTCGAGCTCATCTTCTTCAAATGTTGACTTTAGTCAAACATTTCAACTTTCAAACCTCAACAATAAAAACTTCATTTAAACCCCGTCCGATCACCTCAGGAACCGTGCCACCCATCCCTGCAGACCGCAAATATCATAAGAAGCTACGGGAAGTGGGTAAAACAAGGAAAACACGCAAAAATCTCAAAACACTATGAGTGTCATTCTATATTCTTGCAATTGTATTGGAACTTATTTCTTGTACTCGTGCTATACTCTTTAGTTAGTTGCATTTTTGGCAGGAGTTATATGACTGCAAACATCATTGTGCTAAGCTGCTTCTCCGATCATTCACATGATAGCATTGAATGAGTGTTTTGTAAACACCTTATAATGTGGTGCAAGGGTTCTATATGAACTATGTGAATTCTTAATTACCATAGTTGAAAAGTAGCTGTACGTGTAAGCAAATTTTGCGAACATACATGAAATAAGATAATACTTGGATATTGGTCGGCCATTGAAACAAGCTCTAGGATGGTTTTCTTGTTAAGAATAATAGAATTTAGAGCCAAGAGGGCTTTTTAATTTCCATTCAAGTGGTGTTTTACAGTCTTTTATGTCCTTGGCAGGCCCCTTCAAATGACATAGCTCTTTCCCAGTTGTCACATGCGACTGCTGAAGTTAGTGAAATAGTGTTCTTTTTGCTTGGTGCGATGACCATCGTTGAGATAGTTGATGCTCATCAGGGATTTAAGCTGGTTACAGATAACATCACTACTCGCAAGCCAATAACTCTGCTTTGGGTGGTTAGTGATTCAATAATCTTTCCTGTTTCAAATTACTCTTGATTCTGTTTAGTTAAGCAGTTATTTGTTTTTCTATCTGAATATAGACAATTCTGTAATATCTTGCGTTTGGTCTAACAAAAACAGATAGTGGTCTGATTTTTCATGAAATACGTTACTTGATTGAAAATGCATATATACTCTTCAAAATAATATGATAAATTTAAAAGAGTCCTCATAAATCTAAGAATGTCAGAGTAAGGACTAATACGAGTGGATAATAATGGAAGGACCACTTACCTACCGATTTAGCAATCTATTGAGCCCCATGTTTCATTCCAACATATTCAGCTGTAGTACTCTTTTGTGAAATGCATGCTAGAATGCAACGCATCTAACATTTTCTTCTGTTGGAAAAGTCATCTCTTAGGAATTGACAATTTCTCAAAGTAAGAACTGCTCATTTTTTCTTCAATGGAGAGATTCACAGTTCTGTTTAAGAGGGGTTGCTATTAATTGATGGCTCTTAATAGTCTTTGTTGTACGTATTTCACATATATTTTGCTTCTAATGTCCTTTCAATGATAATGGTTTTTGTGAAAGCATGTTCTTAGGCAGGAATTGTCCATGCTAGGACACAAAGCATCTTACATTCATTTATTTTATGAATTGACAATTTCTCAAAGTAGCTGTATATTCTTTACTAGATATGCAGATGCATAGTTATATCGAAGAGGGTTTGCTTTTAGTTGATGATCCTTAGTAGTCTATGTTGTGACTATTTCGAATAATTTGATTTTGCTCCTAGATATTGTTGGATCGTATAATGTGCAGCAGATGGGGGAGGTATAATTATCCCACTAGATGAAGGACATGACATACATAGATGAATTATAGACAGAAGTTGGCTACACATGAAAACAATGAGTCAATAATATGATTTACAATAGTAGCCTTTCGTTCAAAAAAAATAAAATGATTTACCTGAGAGTCAAGACTGCTTCAACATTTTTGTTTGCTGCTTGTTTCCTTCAATTGTCATTAACTTTCTAATGTAATGGTAATTTCAGGTAGGTTTTGTGACTTTCTTCCTCAGTTCAATCCTTGACAATCTGACTTCTACAATTGTGATGGTCTCCTTATTGAGGAAACTGGCACCACCTTCAGAATATCGAAAGTAAGTGTCAGCAGCTTTGAGCCTCATCCGTTCAACCTTCTAGTAGGAGCAAAGATATTATGATTTGCTCTCATATTTGGTCGAAAGTTCTTATTTGATCTTGGAACATCAATCTTGATTTCCATAAGTCTCAAGCGGTATTGATATTTGAATTAGAGAGAAGATCGGAAAGAACTAGGGATGTACATGTGTAAGCAAGTTAGATGTCTATACATTATCAAAAAAAAAGTTAGATGTCTATAAGAGGAATGAAAAGCCCAGATGCTCTCAGGATGCAACTTTGAAGTAGCTCAAGGTTCTTGTATTACAATTGTCGGAAATTTTTTTATGAGAATTCTTGAGTTATATTTATGATTTAATAAGGCAGTGAATGGTTGTACGGTGATGCTATGTTTAAAAGCAATAAGTAGCTTCACCGCAGCTATATCGGTAAGTGTTTTCTAGAACTTAACGCTTGTTCTTTTAGCAAATAAATCACGTTTGTGTTTCTGTGCAAGTATAGACTAGACTCTCTTGTATCTCAGTCTACATTATTCATTTGGAGTAATTTCCCAGAATTCTGAACCATTTCTAGCTTTTGTTTGTTCAGCCTTAACAATCTTCCAAGTGTGAAGATTGTGGATCTCCCGACTCCCAGCCCTTTATACTGTAAAACTTAATTTAGGGATAGGCCTGAGAAACTTCTCCTGAGATAAATATTGACAATTTCTAACTACTTTGTGCACCCAAGGGTGTGGCTTAGTGACTAGTGAAGTGGTTGAGAGCCATGAGGTCTCAGGTTCAAATCCCAGCAGAGACAAAAACTCTAGGTGATTCTTCCTATTTGTCCTAGCCTTGGTGAATGCTGGTGGGAGGTGGCACGTATCCCGTGGAATTTGTCGAGGTGCGCGAAAGCTGGCCCGGACACCATGGTCATCAAAACAAATAAATTACTTTGTCTTGCTCCTAGACTACCTTTCTTGCTGGGTATCCTTTTTCTGAAGGCTCTGTTGTATTTATTTTAAAGTATATAATCTGTTAATTATTTGTTCCCAGGCTTCTTGGCGCTGTTGTTGTTATAGCAGCAAATGCTGGTGGAGCATGGACTCCCATAGGTGATGTTACAACTACAATGCTCTGGATACATGGCCAAATATCCACGTTACCGACGATGAAGGTTTTTGAAATTTTCTATCTCACTGTTTCTATTTGTTTATACATGTACGTCTTTCCTTGTGTTATAATTGTGAGAAATATTGGAGAAGAATATTATTGAATTGTTGTTTTAATTATTACATAGAGAACCCTATTTATAGACACTATAATACAATTCCTTACCAAATAGGAGACTATAAACTATTCCTATTCTGTGTAGGATTGTGTGTACATATTCTATTCTAACACTCCCCCTCAAGCTGGTGCATACAAATTATATGTACCTAGCTTGTTACAAATGTAATTAATACGAGGACTGGTGAGGGACTTGGTGAAGATATCTGCAAGTTGAAGCTTCCCATTAACGGTTCTGAGTGATCATAGGGCTTGAACTTCCAATTCCTATATTCTTGGAGCCAAAAGTATCAATCTCGAAAGACATGTTGTGAAATTAGAATATGTAGCCAAAAAAATAATAATAACAATAAACTGTAATGAGTAACCAAAAAACTGGATTTTTTTCTTCTAACGAATCTGGAAAAGAAATAGGTTGTTGCCGGAAAAGTAGATCTGATCGCCAATTATTGGTCGGAATCAGGAAAAAATTATATGGTCAGCCTTGGAATGAAGAGGCGACCCAGATAGGAAAAAACAATTGTCGAAAAACTGGCCAGAACAGGTCTCACGCGCCGGCGCGTGGATCTGCCAACTCACCGGAGAAATTCTTCTGGCGGCGCGTGACGGAGCGTGTAGCACTGGTTTCCGGCGGGGATGATTGGGGTTTTCTCGCCGGGAAGTTCCTCAGCTAGTGGTGGTGTTAATTTTTGAAAAACAGTGACGGAAAATATTAATTACCCGGACAGCCACTAGGTTACCGGAAAAAAACTGTGCGATTTTTTTTTTCTCTCACAATTGTGAGAAATATTGGAGAAGAATATTATTGAATTGTTGTTTTAATTATTACATAGGGAACCCTATTTATAGACACTACAATACAATTCCTTACCAAATAGGAGACTATAAACTATTCCTATTCTGTGTAGGATTGTGTGTACATATTCTATTCTAACAATAATGAAGGAAACAATCTTTAGGAAGGAAGGGAGAGAATTATTATCAAATAAGCACTGGACGGTTGTCATTTGGTATAGCTTCCAATATTTAAAGATGATTGGTCAACAATGCAATGATATTCGTAGCATTGTTAATGCATTTTGAATGGTACACGCTGCCTGAAAACATGCTTGCATTGGCTTAGATGGAAACTATAACCTCATTCTATAGTGAGGAATTCATATTTAAGTTTAAATGAATATATATTTGAGACTATGGATGAAGGTAGTGCTGAAATGAATGAAAGAAACTTACAGCTCAGTCTGCATTCTCTCGAGCTGCACTTATCATGGAATCAAGTATGGATGATGGAAAGAAATATGCAACTTTTCTGTTACGGAGGATGGTTTATTTCAGTGCCGCCACTGGTTCTATCCACCGTGCATATTCATTTAAAAGAACATTTTTCACTTGGTTATATTTGGTAAATTAGTACCTGCCAGATCATGTCTAAACCTGGATAATAGTCTTCACTTAAGAGCTCTTTACTTCAGTTGCCAACTGAAGTCTCTATCCCAGTTCTGGTAACAGGTGCAATGCACTTTTTCTTTTTGCAGGGTTTATTTTTACCATCAGTAGTTTCTCTAGCTGTTCCTTTGGCTCTGCTGTCCCTTACAAGGTATATTTCTAGCATAGACCTGAAGAGCTTCTTGAATTTCGGAAATATTTCAAGAAATTAGAGTGGGGATGAAACTATATTAGAAATTATTTGTGTTCAGTGAAGTGAATGGGAAAGGACAAAATTCCGCTGAGGTTCTGGCATCCGAACAGATGGCTCCTCGAGGACAGCTAGTTTTTGCAGTAGGACTTGGGGCTTTAGTGTTTGTACCAGTTTTCAAGGCCTTGACTGGTCTACCACCATACATGGGTATGCTGCTTGGACTGGGAGTTCTTTGGATAATCACAGATGCGATTCACTATGGAGAATCTGAAAGACAGCGGTTGAAAGTACCACAGGCTTTATCACGCATTGACACTCAAGGAGCTCTTTTCTTCCTTGGAATCCTATTGTCCGTTAGCAGGTATTGCAGAATCCTTTGGGTTTTATAATACTTACATCAGTATGACAATAAAAAAGTGCATGCAGAACTCTTTTCTTGACAGAATAGATTCATACATCATAACTCTAAAATCATTCTAAACCAGATGTTGAGAAATAACTCTGTTAAAAAATTTGCCATCCAGATCATTTGGCATTATATCATTTCTTAGTCTTGATTAACAGTGTAACCACTATGAGTGAAATCATTGGGGGGAAATGGGAAGTGGTTCTTATTTTACTTTTGCGGGTACGATGGGTGTAGGATCCATTACTTTGTTTAGCTCATGCATTGTGTACTATCAACCATCATCCATGCCCACCTGAATTAGATAACATAACATGACTAGTCGTTCTGGCATATTAACATCTTTTCTATAGCCTGGAAGCAGCAGGTATTCTGCGAGAATTGGCGAATTACCTTGATGCCCATATACCAAGTACTGAACTCATTGCAAGCTCAATCGGGGTTGTGTCAGCAATCATTGACAATGTTCCTCTGGTTGCAGCCACCATGGGAATGTATGACCTATCTTCCTTTCCCCAAGATTCTGAATTCTGGCAGCTAATAGCATTTTGTGCCGGTACTGGCGGATCCATGCTAGTAATCGGTTCAGCAGCTGGAGTAGCCTTTATGGGAATGGAAAAAGTCGACTTCTTTTGGTATCTGAGAAAGGTACATATGCTGCTGTCTGCTATTTTGATGCACCACTTTGAACATTTCTGCTTCAATATTTGTCACTCTTATCTCTGCAGGTTAGTGGGTTTGCTTTTGCTGGTTATGCTGCCGGTATTACTACGTATCTTGCAGTACATAATCTCGACATCTCACTCCCTACAGCTCTGGCTCAAATTCCTTTCCTTCATGGATCTTGATGTCATTCGAATGATCATTAGAGCTATCAGTAAATCTGATCGTTTATGTATTCTCTGCATCAAGTTAATGAGCAGAACATATGAATACAAATCCAGAACCTTCAGCGGCGGAGATGAAAATGCCATATATTGCTCTTTAGAACTACCAGTGTGTTGGCCTGGGTTGGGGATTAAAGCCCCACATAATGTAATTTATTGATTCTAATAGGTTAATAATGTAGTGTTTCTCAACTGCATTAATAATTCGTCGTAACCGTGGGGGTTACTGGAAATCTAGTCCTCCCCACCCACTTTTTCTCTTCTTTCTTGCATGAAACGTGAGATAAGCCGCTGAAGCTTAATTTCAAGTTAGTTACTTTGGCTGTGAGCTAGCTTCCTTTTATTCAGGATTGATTACAAACCCGATGCAGGCTATAGAGCTCAGGGGAGAACAAGGAGATGCTCCTATTCCCTCAAAGCCAAAAGAAATACAATATGTCAAATTGAAAACTCAATGTAGTAATAATACCTCCAACTTCAGAGCTGTCCTACACTAAACTACTTGTGAACAACAAAATCATCAAAATGGCTTCATAGAGAATTCAGATCCCAAAATAATAACAGCAGGAGCAGCAAGGCACCACACGAGCGGTCTCACAGGAGAAGCCAAAGGCTCCGTAGCTGCGGCTTCCTGTTGAGTCACCAGCTTTCGCTGAAGCACTTTGCTCGCCGCGGGGATGGCTCTGCCAAAGTGAGCCAAGGCCGGCGGGAGTGGCTGCATCATCAGTTTAGGACAAAATCTTAAGTCTTCGAACAGACACCTGAGATTTATTTTGAGTCAAGTGAATGCAATCCGAGCATGCTGCCCAACCAGAAATGTTATTCCGGACTCAACAGAATTGATGAACCAACCAATAGAGTCGTCTCGATGAAATATTGACAGAAGTCTACACTAAGCAAACAACCAAGCATCCCAAAATCAACCCAACAACTACAAGATCCGAACCAAAGATCCTAATAGACCAAACTCAACACTCTGGGGCTTATAGTGCTAATGTAAATCTTATTCAAGTCCATTTATCAAGAATGTTTACCAAAGTCAATCCTTTCAACACAAAAACTCCAAATTGGAAAACTCAACCAAAGGGGTAAAATGAGTAAAACACATCAAAGTAAGAAAATGACTACGAGGGCCATTACAACATCCACTACTAAAAGGACTTTCATCCTCGAAAGTTAAGGGATAGGGAAGTACCGAAAGGCTCGAAAAGGCGAGGATACAACATGTTAAGCTCGGCCTCCTAAGTAGCCTCTTCAATCTGATGATGCCTCCATTGAACTTTAACTGATGGAATCTTCTTAGACCTTAACTTCCAAACCTGCCTATCTAGAATAGCCACATGCTCCTTCTCAAAGGCCAATGACTCATAAAGCTGAACCATATTCCACTGAAGCATGTGAGACTTATTCGGAACATACTGTCTCAATATAGAGACATGGAGAATAAAGTTAACACCTGAAAGAGCTGAGGTAAGGCTAAGTCATAAGCCACCTCTCCAATATGCGTTAAAGTCTCAAAAGGCCCGATGAACCTAGGTTTAAGCTTGCCTTTCCTCCCGAACCTCATCATGCCCTTTATGGGCGACACTCACAGAAACACATGATCTCCAACCATAAACTCTAAAGCCCACAATCTCCAATCGGGATAGCTCTTTTGCCTACTCTGAGCAGTACGGAGCCCCTCCTGGATCACTCGGACTTTATCCATGGAATCACGCAACAATCAGTGTCTCAAGGCCTAACCTCAAAAGCATCAAAGCCGCCTACCAGAGATTAATACCTTCTGCCATATTACACCTCGAACAGAGCCATCTAAATACTCGAACAATAATTATTATTATATGCAAACTCCATCAAAACCAAGAGTTGGTCCCACTGATTTGTCTAGTAAATATCTAATTTGACTTTTAACTATTATAACGCGCAAGTGTGCAAGAAGAGTTTGATACCGGTTTTAACTAAAATATTTCAATTAACAAATAAATAAAACTAAGTAATGATGACTTCAGTACAAACTGTGGTTGTAATCAAGGTTGGAAAATTTTAGGGCTATGACTTTTATGAGAATTCATGCACAATGTTTTCAACCTTAGATTTTGCCGAGTTATTAAGTTATTGACTTACAAGGTTAATAATATGATTATGCTCTCCCGGGCCTCTAACAGTATACCAAAGTTGGATACCTAACTACATCATTGAGCAGGGATAGGTGAATCAATTATGAAGCATCACATTATCTTCCCATTTCTTAGCCAAATGAGGCAAGCTAAGTATATCCCTATCCTAGATGCAAATCAACAATTTTTTTTAGTGAAGAATGATTTCGCTCCTTATAGTTTGCATTCTATCTCTTAGTCCCTCTCCTGAGATATATGTATTTCAATGGTGATCAAGCATCAAAATAAAGTAAATGAGAACATAAGAATAACTCATAATGATAACCAAACTTCATCTAAAGTATTGTAACTCCACAATCATTCGTTGCCACAACCCTAGAAAGATAGGATTTAGCCACTCATAATTTGATTCACAAGTTAGAGTCTTCAAAATACTTTAAAGAGATGAAAAAAAGTAGAAACGAATCTTAAAAATCATGTCTCCAAACCGTGCGTGTGTTGTTCACAAATCAGGAATAATTAAAATCTCACATAAGTGTCTTGTTTATAGTAGAAAAGGAGTGTGATTTGCTAATCCTAGGTCTGCGGCATTCACTTCTATTTTCTTGATTTTTCATCAGTTCCCATTCATCCATTGGCTTTAGCTTCAATTCCTATGCATTACGTCTTAAATTTAAGCTCAATCCGTGTGCAGCTCCATCCTACACAACATTAATCACATTTGTTAGTTCATGAATACAATTACGAATAA
>NC_064292.1:16265070-16271100 GCF_019186545.1 Solanum stenotomum | reverse complement strand
CTCCAAAACCACTTGTATTTCCCTCCAAAAATGAAAATCACCTTTGACATTTTAATAATTATTTACTCTCTCTCTTACTTTACTCTTTATATCACCTTCCACCACCTCTCCTACATCTATCACTCTTCACTCTCATCCCTTCTTATTTTAATTTGTTGATCAAGAATTTATTTTGTTGTTGGATTTATATAATTTTAACAAAATGGAATCGACTAGTCAGAATAGCCAATTAAACGATGTATTGAATAATGTTTTGGGGTTAGATGAGGATGATAGTTTGTTGTCCCAAAATGATGAACATCATGAAGATTCCGATAATGCATACGATGGCCCAGAACATTATTTGCATAGTGATGATAAAGATGTTATTAACAAGCTCTTTGAAGAAATGAATCAACCGGAGCAAGAGGAATCAATAAGTGTTAGTGACGGAGAGGAATATGAAGCTGAAAAAGAATGTGATGAACAGACAGATTCAGCCAATGATGATAATTTTTCAGACCAACAATATATGGAAGGCCCTCTTGTAGATATGGTCTATTGTAGTGTAGAATCTCTTTTTGCTTTTTATAAAGAACATAGTCGTTTAAATGGATTTGGAGTTCTTAAAAAGACTTCAAAAAAGAGAGGTTGTGAATACGCTAGGTATGTCTCATTCGCTTGTGATAAGAGTAGAAAACTAGCTGCTAAGAATTATAGTAAAAGGGTTGATTGCAAATGCAAAGTTAATTGTGTTGTGCTGCCTGATGGTTCATGTCGCGTAACAACAATTACGACGGAGCACAACCATGAGTTGCAACCATCTTTGGCACGTTTTTTTGGATGCCACAGGAAAATAAGTAAGGCATTAAAACGAAACCTTGACATCGCAAGAATTAGACCTGCCAAAAGCATTAGACTTTTGGAAGTACAAACAAGTGGTCCAGATAGAATGGGATGCACACCTAAAGACTGTCGAAACTACATTCTTCAACAATGCAGGATGATGACATTGTCATGTGATGCTGCGGCAATACATAAATTTTTTGCTTTAATGCAAATGAAGGACGATGGATTTTTTTATGTAATTGACACAGATAATGTTGGTAGACTTCGCAACGTAGTGTGGGTTCACACACATTGCAAGTATGCGTATAGGGAGTTTAATGATGTTGTTTGTTTTGATTCAACGTACTTGGTGAATCAATGGCGCATGCCGTTTGCATCTTTTGTTGGTGTGAATCAACACAAACAATCTATTCTTTTAGGCTGCGCTTTGCTCACAAGTGAGGATATTGAGACATACAAATTTGTTTTCTCTACTTGGCTGGCAGCAATGGGCAATGCACCTCCAACAACTATCCTCACTGATCAATATGAGAGTATCAAGGCAGCAATTGCAGAGGTACTTCCAGACACCATCCATAGGTACTGTATTTGGCATATTATGACAAAGCTGCCTGCAAAGCTTAAGGGTGTGTAGGACTTTAAGATTGCCAAGTCTGAATTTAAATCAATAATCTATAACAACATTACTATCAACGAATTTGAGGAAAAAGGGATGGCTTTATTCAAAAATACGAGCTTCAGCATAGACTATGGTTTCATAATCTATACTTGAAGAAGGAAAAATGGATCCCTGTCTTTCTGAAACACTATTTTTGGGCTGGCATGATGTCCACCCAAAGAAGTGAGTCAATGCATGCATTTTTTTATGGTTATATATCCGGTTGAAGCTCTCTAAAGCAGTTCGTTGAGCAGTATGAGTTAGCCTTGCGATTTAAATATGAGAAGGAACTTCAACCAGAAGCTGACTCACGGAAAAAGTATGCAGCGCCTTGTAGTGGTTTTGATTGGGATTTGCAGCTTCAAACCCATTATACTCGACCTATTTACAATGCCTTTGTAGCAGAGCATTTGAAGCGGTTGTACCACTGTGAAATTGAAAGACACCATGACTTAAATGTCGTGGAAGGAGTTGAGAAGTACAGTGTAACAGATTATTCCATATCTAATGATTTTCATGAAAATCAATTTGTTTACATTGTGGAATATCGGCCACGGAATCAGTATCTGGATTGCAATTGCAAGAATTTTCAAAGTGAAGAAGATGTTGTGTGTTGCCACATTTTAAAGACTATGTCTCATTGTAGAATTAAAATGTTCCATGACAGATATATTTTACGCCCGTGAAGAAGGGACGTAATTCGACCACACATAGGTAGATTCTTTCAAGGAGGCTATCCATCTATGATAGACGAGTACAAGAAGTACAATTCCTTGAAGAAATGGTTTGATAGGAATTGTGATGTTGTGTTGGATAACAACGCTAAATATGCGGATTTCATAAATGTTTTGAAAGGACGTTTCAATGCATATTGTAATTGGAATGACGAAATGGCAGTCCCTAGCGTTGGTGATCCAGACTCGGAAGAAGATGTAACATTCATTAGGAACCTGAGGGAAGTCCAAACACATGGAAGGCCTCCGACTAATAGATGTAGGAGAGGTGGTGGAAGGTGGAATAGAACATATTATTATGCAGATCAAGTGGGTGAGACTAGTCAAGGTCGGAGGGGTGGTGGGAGACGGGTGTAGGTCGAAGGGCTGGTAGAAGTGGTCGAGGCGGTGGTATAATGACGTAGATTATTCATCCTTTGATAATAGTTTGCTTGGTGAAATTGTAGAAAAGGTTGTAGTGCTGATGAAGAAATTACATGGTTTTATGGTGGCTAACAGTACTTATGAATTAATTATGTCTTTTTATCTGTTTTGTAGCTTAGTTTTTTAATGATATATTGGTTCGTCATTGTTTACTTTCACATGGATCTATGTTAAATTTTATTAGTAAATTTAGCAAACACATCTAACACTAGAAGTGGATAATGGTTATTTTCAAAATCATAGATAGAAAACAAAAAAAATGTACATACTAACCCATGCATTATGCAATGGGAGTAAACATAACAAAAAAAAAAACTAGAATAAAATACAGCAAAAAGGACCTCATCCAGCGTCCTTGTGCAAAACCTACAACTCCAGGTTCCTTTTGCAAGCCCTCTTTTCCTCGGACCAACCATTAAGTGAAGTTCCCTCTCCAGCTCGTGGAGTAATTTCAGAAACTCCGTTGGCACCAACAACGAAACCATTTGGTGATTTAGCAATCACCTTCTCGTATATTTCGAAAGTTTGGGTGAGGGGTGGTTCATCCATTAAAAGCATCATTTCGACCCACCTCTTACCTTTCCATTCGATCAGCCGCTTCAGGAACTCTGCTATTTCCTCCTCTATTTTCTGGTATGACTCCCGTTTTATGTAATATAACCTTTCCACAACCTCAGGAGAGGTTGGGAATGACATTGCCCTTCTTTTGTTATAAGGAGTTACGTAGTTCTCAGAACTTATCTTTTTTCAAGTAAGTATAAATTTATATTTTGGAATGGTTCTGGGTGTGAGGAATACATTTACCGGGGGTCTCAATTTATAGTGAAAAGATTGGAGCCAAAAGTGACGTGTTTGGCTCCCAAAAATTTACTATTAAATTTGTCACTAGATAATAAAGAACCAAAATGTGAGAATGGATGGGATTATTCACTCTTCTTTTTTAATCCATTTATTGAACAAGTTTTTTAGAAGGTAAGAATATAAAATGTTACGTGTGTTCAAAAATGATTATTTGACACGAGTAAATTTGTCACTAGATAATTGGTCTCTAACAATTGTTAGTCGAAAAATAAAAGAAAAAGAAATAAAATTTGTGAATGGACGAGATTAATGTAGTTGTTCACTCTAATTAAAACTACTTGAGTATGCCTACAACTTGTTGAAAAGACATGATTTGATGAGTTAAATTTTCTTTCACTCTTCTTTTTTAATCCATTTATTGAACAAGTTTTTTAGAAGGTAAGAAAGTAAAAAAGTAACATTTTCATACCAATATAAATGACTAATTTTTATAAGATAAGAAAATATAGTTCGATTAATTAATTTAATCATTAATATTTTCAATGTTACGTAATAATTATTTGAGGCGTTTAAAATACAAATTTCATGAAAAATAAATTTTATTCTTATATCAAAATGTAAATAACGTGAAATGACGGAATGAATTAGTTGTTCAACCCTGAAAGAAGTACTTGAGTACACCTAGAGGCTAGAAAGTTGACAAGATTTGAATTTTCTTGCACTCTTCCTTTGTAAGGCAAATCCACTAATTAAGATCTTTTATCAGAAGGTAAGAATATAAAATTTAATTAATTAATTTAATCATCAAAATATTCTATGATATAAATTTTTTTAGACCTTTTGTTATTAATATTATTGAAAATAAACTTATTCTTATATCAAAAATTTGTAGTAGTAAATATAACAAAGGCGAATCGACGGAATAGTTTTATTATTTTTTCAAGTCTAAGATAAGTTCTTGAGTACACCTATAATTTTGACAAGATTTGATTTGATAAGTTGAATTTCTTACACCCTTTCTTTTTTAAGATCAATTTTATTGGAAGGTAATAATTTAAAATATAATTAAATTAATGCATTATCAAAATTTATTATGATATAAGTTATTTCAGACCTTTAATTATTAATTTTATAGATAATAAATTTAATCAAAAATTTTGAGTCGAAAATTAAAATAAAATGAACGGGAAGCGACACAAAAATAATAACATAAATATGGGGACCTAACCTAGACTCGAACTCATGACCAATTGACTAAACGTTTAATCTTGCTTTAAACATTCGCACTGCAATAGCATTCGTTTATAATTACGAAAGGAACTATAATTACGCTTCTTAATGAATATCAACTCTCTTGTAGAAGGAGTAGCTAGCTGTCTTTGGGAAGTGTGTGGAAACTTTATGTACAAGCTATTAACTTGGGGAAGACAAACACTCAAGTTAGATTTTTGGATTCAAAGAATTTCAAGTTTGAAGAGTTGTGACTTATCAGTTGAGATGAATGGTATTGAGAGTGCTTCGGAAGTTGTTCCATAAATCAGATCATTTAATGAAGGGGATTGTGAGAAATAGTTGTCTAGGTATTCGTTTCAAAAAGCTACTCTCTTCTATTTTCATTACTTCATATTTTTATAGACCGACATATTTCTTCATATTTTTATTGACCGACTCTTTTATTGAAAGATTTATCTTCTAAGTTAATTCAATGACAAATATTTTGTGTGAAGTTGTGTCACGCCCCAAACTCAAGGGGCGCAACTGACTCCTAAAGCCAAAACTCAGGTCCGAGCCGACCCTGCTGAACCATTTGCTACTAGCGCATGGCAGTCACATGCAATTAAGAAAATAAACAAGTATATCTCGGCTTAAAACTAAGCCATCGACCGGCAAGGCCCCTGTCAACAGATCTACAAAAGAACCAGCTACTTCCAAGAGTTCATATAAAGAAATATCCAACTAGCACAGAAGTCCTGATTGGGCCGTCGAGGCCACCATGATATCTATACCAAAACTAAAAACAGGTAAATATCAGTACAATACATCAAACAGCTCACAAGCTTCAGCAAACCAACAACATAGGCCAGCATGGCCATAACGTAGTTATAAACCCCACACACTAGTCTGCAAGCCTCTAAGAGTAGTAAAGATTGGTGGGACAAGGCCCCAGCCTACCCATGAGAATATATACAACAAAAGGTAACAAACCTCCTAACTCTGGCAGCTCCGGAGGAAAGGGGCTGACCAATCGGATAAAAGTCAATCCTGCTGATTTGGAGGTCTACTCGGTCATCTGTCAGGACCTGCATGCATGAATGCAGCGCCCCCAAGGCAATGGGGCATCAGTACAAAATAATGTACAGAGTATGAAAGGCAATAGACTATGATGATGTATCCTGATATACTGGAATAATCTGATAAATAAATTAAGGATAAGATAATTGTACTGACCTGCTTCTAAATCTAAATTTATCAAAAATAATAAAACAACAACCTAACCAAGCCCCCATAAGCTCGGTAGGTACAAACAGCACACAAGACCACCTACTCAGGCCCCCATAAGCCCGGAAGGTGCCAATCAGCCTGTAT
>NC_064292.1:16239134-16263811 GCF_019186545.1 Solanum stenotomum | reverse complement strand
AAGTGGTCATCCCAACTTCCCTTGAAGTCTAGCGCGCACGCCCGTAACATATCTTCGAGTGTCAAAATTGTTCGCTCAGCCTGGCCATCTGTCTGAGGGTGAAAGGCGGTACTAAGATTAACTTGTGTCCCTAATCCTTTCTGGAAGGACTTCCAGAAATTGGCGGTAAATTGTGCTCCTCTATCAGAGATAATAGATACTGGGACACCGTGTAGCCTAACAATCTCTCTAATATAGAGCCCTGCATAGTTTTCGGCCGAAAAAGTAGCCTTGATTGGTAAGAAATGGGCTGATTTTGTTAGTCTATCAACAATTACCCAAATAGAGTCAAACTTGCGATGAGATCGAGGTAATCCTGTAATAAAATCCATATTAATTGCTTCCCACTTCCACAAAGGAATGGCTATCTCCTGAACTAGCCCAGTGGGCTTTTGATGCTCAACCTTCACCTCTTGGCAGTTAGGACACTGCGCCACAAACTCAGCAACGTCCTTCTTCATCCCCTGCCACCAATAGATCTCCTTAATATCATGGTACATCTTCGTCGAACCAGGGTGAATAGAATAACGGAAATGATGTGCCTCTTCCATAATTCGATGTCGAAGCCCTGCAACATTCGGAACACACAATCGACCGCTATATCTGAGGACTCCATCTTCTGCTATATCAAATGCTAAAGACTGTTGATCCTGAGCCTTAACTCTAAGTTGCTCTAAGCTAGGATCCTCTTGTTGTCGTGATTTTACTTCTACAACTAGAGATGATACGGCTGTATCCTGAATTGTGACCCCACTATCGTCTGCCTCTAATAGTCTGACTCCCAAACTAGCCAACTGATGAAGCTCTCGCACTAGCTCCCGCTTCTCAACACCTAAATGGGATAAACTACCCATAGATCTTCGACTGAGGGCATCGGCTACTACATTTGCCTTTCCTGGATGATATAAAATATCCACGTCGTAGTCTTTCAGTAACTCAAGCCATCGACGTTGTCGCAGATTTAAATCCTTCTATCTAAATATATATTGAAGGCTTTTATGATCTGTGAAGATGTCAACATGAACACCATACAAATAGTGTCTCCAGATTTTTAATGCATGCACAACTGCAGCTAACTCTAAATCATGGGTCGGATAGTTCTTCTCATGTTTCCTCAACTGTCTTGAAGCATATGCGATAACCTTACCATATGCACAAAGGCAGATTTTCGAATTCAAAAAATTTTAAATTCAAAATGAACTTATCGGTGTTTGGCATTAATAGTGAAATGAAGAGTTTGAAACCCTTTTAAGTAGTGACAAATTGTGACTTTTCGTTTCGTGTAGTGATGTACTATTTTGCGGGCAGATTACACTGTGTAACAATGAATGGAAATGAATGGTACTGACAGTGTATTGGAAGTTGTTCCAAAAATCAAATCATTTAATGAAGCGGATTGTGTAATTGTCTAGGCATTCGTTCCAAAAGCTACTACTTGAGAGGAGCATCATCGTCATCTCTTTTCATTACTTCATCCGTTTTTATAATGAAAGATTTATCTTCTAAGCTAATTTAATGACAAAAAAATACTTGCAATAATATAGTTCGAACAAAATATTATGTGTGAAGTTTTAGTTTATTATATTAGTATATTTTAGATTTTATGTTATTTATCATATAAAGAGTTGTTTGAATCTAATTTTCAAATTATAAAATCAACATATAAGTATAGTTTGTAACAACTCCAAAAGCAACATGCAATGAACATCCATTTTCAAATAATTGATAATCATTGAGTTCCAATAAGCTATGGGTAGAATAAATAAATGCATTTTGAATGACATTAATAAATGCATAATAAATACATTTTGACACGTTTTAATGAACATCAATGTGTTCAAAGGTTAAATTGGGGTTGATAGCTTAGAGAATGTAATAAATACCCTACATTTATCAACGGAAAATCATGAATGTATCATTGTTCATTTAATATATGAAATAATAAATTCATCTATAAAGAAAAAATTAAAAAAAAAAAACACTAAAACGTGGCGACGACCTAACCTAGATTCGAACTCGTGACATATAAACTAATCGTATAAGCTTTAACTATTCACGATGCAATAGCATTCGTTCAGATTGCCGAAAGCAAATATATTTACTCTCTTTCACATCACTAGGGAATTTAAAATGAGATGTTATCAATAACTTAGGTATAAACAATACTATAATTAGCAAAATAAATAGATAAACGGTTGACTTGTACCATAACGAATTGTATTACCAAATTATAATCACATGCAATTGAAATGTATTTGTGAAGGAGCATTACTCATATAATACTCATATTGGCTATACGTGTAAGCTTGAACCATTCGTGCTTCAATAACATTCGTTCATATTCACGAAACGAAATGTATGTACTCTCTTTCACATCAGTTGTTTAATTAGTATCACTATTAAATTTGGTGTAATCAGTAATATAATTAGCAAAATAAATAGATCAACAAGTTTTGTGAAAACTGCCCAAATGTAAACTTCTACAATCTTATTTACCAATAAAATATGAAATTAAAAATTATTTACATCCTAAAAGCCTCAAAAAATAGTTATTAAAAAAATTACAAAAAAATTGTGACCTAACCTAGATTAGAAGGAAGGTCCATGGTTCATTAATTGTGGCTTATATGTGTGCTATTAATAAATTACCAAACGCTTGGTGTTCTATTGCATTGGTATTTGATCAAAAGAAAGAAGTTTTTTCTCTGTTTTGTTACCATAACGTCAGATTTAGTAATATGAATATGATTAATGGAGAAGCTAAAACAGCAAAACAAGCTAAAAGATCATTCAATAATATATATATGACAAATCAATAATCTATCTATATATAATAGAGAAGAAAAACTGCCACATGTCAGTACCACAAAATTAGTAGATATTAAATAATAAATAACAATTTAAAAAACAAATACAAAACAGTATATTTTTTTAAAAAATCAAAATTGTATTTGAAATTCCAAAAAAAAAAACCGTATGATGGCAGTTAAAAATTTGTGGAATCAGTAGTCTTTTTAAAAATTTAAAATCAAAATTGTATTTGAAATTCCAAAAAGAGAAAAAATCGTATGATGGCAGTTAAAAAATTGTGGAATCGGTAGTCTTTTTAAAAATTTGTCATCACTGCTGATTAAAATATATTAATTGCCATCACTACTGATTAAAATAAAAAATGAAAACATACAACAAAAAAAACATATTTAATTATTTTAAAAGTATTAACAAATGTTAAAATCATAATTATTTTTTAAATATCATATAATAAAAAATCCAATTTTAAAATATTAAAAATCTAATTTTAGAAGAAAAATAATCTGTGTAAAAAAATAAGATTCAAATAGATTTGCTTATGCATAATTATAGATTTTACTTTACTTTGAAAATTCCCTTTATATATATCTTCAATCTGTATATAATAGGAGTAGTAAGAAGTGACATCTATTAGCACCACATAAATTTTCGAATTTCTATACAATTAAAATTATTAAAATTAATTATATGTAGTTAATTTAAATAATACATTACAATTTGAAAATCAAATTTGCAATTTTGAAGCAATTTTTTAAATTAACGTGACATATTTAAAAATAATAATAGAAATTAACATTATATAAGTTTAAAGCACTATTTAAGTGATATACAAAAATAATCTGAATTTACCTTAAATTAACATGAATTGTAAATAAAATATTATACGAATATAAACATTTTCATAATATAAACAAAAAATGTTAAAATTTTTATGTTGTCATGTTCTTCCTTTTAAGTGTTAAAAAACTTTACGTAAGGTTTTATTATAGAAACTTCTATTGTTTATATATTTCCTTTCAATATATAAAAAAATAGTAACCAACTAAAATATGTCATGTACTTTCTTTTAAGAATAAATATATTTACTAATTGCTATTTAAATTTAAATCGACATATTTAAACTGCCCAATACATTATATCAGACTTTAAATACATTTCGAATGAAAAATTTATTTATGGGATAAGCACTTTTAAAAAAAAAAGAAAAACATAAAAGAAAAAGAAAAATAGAAAAAAAAACAAATAAGTATTAAATAACCAAAACCAATCATAAAATTTGATATTACCAAATTAATTTAATATTATAAATTTCAAACATAAAAGATCACAACAAAACCACAAAAAACAGAATATATAATTTATCAAAATTAATTCAAAATCTGAAGAAAAAAAAAGTGCAAAATTTACAAATATAAAAAAAAAAATAACAACGCACGGTTCAATTACCTTTTGAATTCCTATAATAAAGGATACTCTAATCAACTTCACTCCCACATTTGCAGATTTCTAAATTTACTCAAAAACGATTTTTTATTTTCAATTTAAAAATTATGAAAGAAAAGAATAAAACTTACAAACCACAAAAAAAGTACCCCACTTCCCATAACTTTTTCCTCATTGTCAATCATTAACGTTAACCAACTTCATTTCTTATGTAAGAAATTCTAGAACATATACAATCAAATGATGAACGAGATAAAAGCAATAGGTAAGTATTCTTCATAATTTATATGAAAGAGACGGAGGCAAGTATTTGTCATACGTATGACACTTTTGATTATTTTCTAATTTTACTTTTACTGAGTTTTATTTTTAGTGATTCACGATTTGCTTTGCTTTTTCATTTTCTTATTTCTTTCGAAATATTGGAGCAAAAAAAAATTAATCTTATAATTTTAATGTTCTTATTTTCTTTGAATATTAGGTTAAAGTATTATGAAAAACAATATTCATAGAGTGCAACATATTAACAAGATACATAGAAGGAGATATATATAATTGTGGCACTGGAAAAACTAGCGGATGAAGGCTACATTTATTAATTCTCTAAAATATACTATTATTTATTCTTCATTTTTTTTATATGTATCACTATTCATATTGCAAGAATAAAATCAATATGAATAGTGACAACGATGGTGAAAGACTTGAGATGGTTAAAAAATGGAGATATATTCGTACTTTAGGTAATTATTTCTATTATTTTTTTTTATTTTTTTTTTAAAACTTGCATTTCATGTCTTTGTCATTCTTCACCCTTGATTATTTGAACAGTCTTATTTATCACTATGATAGTGGTTAGAAGGCTTAAAATGTGGGAAACAAAGTCCACATAATTTTTTTGGTAAAATATGATACTATAATTGACATACAATTTTTAGAAAAATTAAAAGATATATTAAAATTTTGAATTGCATGTCTAAAATTTGACATTCAAGTGATTAAAACTTCTTAGTTTTATGCTTGACATTATCATAATAATAGGACTTTTTTAATTACATTTTATTTTAATATAACGATTAAATTTTCTTATATATTTATTATGCTAACAAGAATATAATAAGTTAAATAATACTAAAAATTATGGTCATCAAATTGAGACAATGAAATAAACTTATATATTGATTTATTTTCATAACTATTCTATTTTAACATGTTAAGGTGTTAAATGCTAACAATTTCCAATGTAAATTTTACAATATCATTTTATAGTAGGTCGAATTTTGATATTGTCATTAAATTAGTGTTTACAATTACATTATAAACTAACTGCGCAACGCGCATGCACAAATACTAGTAACAATTCCAATTATCTTGAACATGTAATAATTATGTCGGAGATGTCAAATTTCTTCATCACTGCTACATCCATAGCAATGCTCTTCTTCTTCATCCTCTGCACTATCCCCTTGCGAAGAAGAGGAACATGCTTAATAGTGCAATAACGCGGTAGTTTATTATAGTCCACTAAATCAAATAACTGAAAAAAATATGATAAAATATCTTTAAATCTATGTCGATACTGCCTTGTTATCGCTCTTTGTTTTTGAGTGACTTTCATTTCGCCAATTATTTTTAACCCCTCGCGGCTATATTTACCGCCTATATTCAAGTCAAATGGTCAAACTTGCACATTCTTGCCAACTACAATATATAGAAGATTGATATATTTAAATATAGGGTTCTTGTGAATGAAGCAAAAAATTGACAAAAAACAAATATATTTGAACAAAGGTAGTTTAATCAACTCGGATTTGTCGTTGATTTATTATTCCAAATTAAAATTATGAATGAAAAGGAAACAAAAAAACACTATTTAAAATGACAATGTATAGAGACCCAAATTTGATAGAAATAGAAATAAACCTTACCCAAAAAAATGAAAAAACTCAATAAATTATGAAATTAAAGTGATATGTTAGAATTTTTTTTTTTAAAAAAAATATAAAAAATAATAATAATAAAAAAAATATATCATTTATTTGAGGGAAAATTAAAGTGATATGTTAGAAAAATTTTAATTTTTCTTGGATGAATTCAAAGAAATTGAAGATAGTGAAATTTAAAAAATAAATTGAACTCTCACCAATAAAGTAAAAAATCACTCAATTATTTTAATTATTTAAATTTTAGTCAAAAATTTATTTTTTGAGATTTCAGTTTTAATCACTCAATTTTTAATTGCCAAATATATTTTTTATTTTTATTTATTCTATAACCACTTAATGTTTTTAATGTTTAATATTAATAAATTTTTTCGTTCTTCATTGTATATTTTTTCAATGCAAAAATCCATTTTTTATTTTATATTTGCATCTTCTAAAGCTTTTTTTTTTTAGTTCTACCTCTCAGTGTAAAAAACATTTATTCATACTACTATTATTTTGTGCTTTCACAAATTTATTTGGTTAATTTTTTTTATTATTAATTATATCTTTGTAAATAAACAAATAATTTTATATAACTATTTTTAATAACATAAATAATCAATATCGAGATAAAAAATAATATCAAAATGTTAGAAATAGAATGAGTCCGGCAAAATTTTTTGAATTTCATATTTTTCATGAATAAAGTTATTTAAGTGGAAGTATAAAATTTGGAAGAATTGTTAGAAAAGAAACTAAAGTAAAAAAAGTAAGAAAGAGAAAAAAAAAACGTTAAAAGGTAAAGAGAGAAAGATGTTTGGCCATTTTTCTGAAATGGATCCACTTGGCAAAATATAAATGGGCCTCATACAATTTTTGTCTGCCACATCATATTTGTGCCTCATGCATGATAAAATTTTTCAAAAGTTGTGGTTTTAAAAGTATTAAAAGTGATTTTACTTTTGAGGGTAATTTAGGTACATGAAATAAATGAATTTACCCAAACACCCTTAACTTTTCACCGAAATTACGAAAATACTTTGACTTTTGTTGCTCGTGTCATTTCGTGTCAAAAATTTGTCTTGCCAATTATATTTTCCGATAAATAAAACTAAGTAATGATGACTTCAGTACAAACAGTGGTTGTAATCAAGGTTGGAAAATTTTAGGGCTATGACTTTTATGAGAATTCATGCACAATGTTTTCAACCTTAGATTTTGCCGAGTTATTAAGTTATTGACTTACAAGGTTAATAATATGATTATGCTCTCCCGGGCCTCTAACAGTATACCAAAGTTGGATACCTAACTACATCATTGAGCAGGAATAGGTGAATCAATTATGAAGCATCACATTATCTTCCCATTTCTTAGCCAAATGAGGCAAGCTAAGTATATCCCTATCCTAGATGCAAATCAACAATTTTTTTTAGTGAAGAATGATCTCGCTCCTTATAGTTTGCATTTTGTCTCTCAGTCCCTCTCCTGAGATATATGTATTTCAATGGTGATCAAGCATCAAAATAAAGTAAATGAGAACATAAGAATAACTCATAATGATAACCAAACTTCATCTAAAGTATTGTAACTCCACAATCATTTGTAGCCACAACCCTAGAGAGATAGGATTTAGCCACTCATAATTTGATTCACAAGTTTAGAGTCTTCAAAATACTTTAAAGAGATGAAAAAAAGTAGAAACGAATCTTAAAAATCATGTCTCCAAACCGTGCGTGTGTTGTTCACAAATCAGGAATAATTAAAATCTCACATAAGTGTCTTGTTTATAGTAGAAAAGGAGTGTGATTTGCTAATCCTAGGTCTGCGGCATTCACTTCTATTTTCTTGATTTTTCATCAGTTCCCATTCATCCATTGGCTTTAGCTTCAATTCCTATGCATTACGTCTTAAATTTAAGCTCAATCCGTGTGCAGCTCCATCCTACACAACATTAATCACATTTGTTAGTTCATGAATACAATTACGAATAACCATGCGAATACAATAGACTTTATTCTTGAACTTAGCTAAAATATATAAATATGCCCATGATCACGAATTTTTTTATAATGGTAGAGGACCAACCAACAATAGTTGTGTGACCCTCCATTGATTGATTGACACATGGATAATGTGTCTACTTCTTTACCTTTTTACCATCTCTCTCCTACTCACCCTTCTTTTCATTCATTTCTTATTTTCTTACTCCTAATAAATACTTTTTAACTTCATTTTCTTAAGATGCTGATATATTGAATAAAATAATTAATAAACATTTTTTTTATCACAATATCTAAAAACGTTTTTAGGATTGAGTATTTAAAATCCTCATATCATTCAATATTTTTAATAATATCAAATTAACTAAAAAATATTTAGTGTTTTCTCAATTACTAGCACCTATAAAAACAAATTAATTCAAATTTAGTTTTTCATATTTTTTTAATTCTGTTTTAATTCATATATTTATAGTCATTCTTTTAACAGAGAGTATCCGTTATTTTTCTTAATTTAAGTTATTTTTTTTAAAATACTTAATAGAAAAACGTTGGGAAATATATATTATAACTGAATGTACGTAAAGACACTAAAAATGAATTCTAATAATATTAAGGTTAAATGATATTATTATTATTATAATAATAATAATAATAATAATAATAATAATAATAATGTAATGAGTAGTTAATTTAAAATTATATGGAACAGATTGATTCTTGAAAATAAATTAAGCATTGTGTCAATTTTTTTTATGCATTGGTGGTTTTTCGATTTATTTTTACTTTAAAACCAAAATTGATTATGTAAAATTTTTTAAAAATAAATTAAAGTAAAAGAAATATTCAATTTGACTAGATTTTTGTTTAGTTCGATTTTCGATATTCAGTGAATACTTCTTAATACAAATATAAAGTGTGTGTGAATTTCTCATTCAAAATTTATCTTTTAAAGGTATCCTAGGGATTTGATTCAATTTTTTGAGATGAAAAATGAAAATTTTTAAAGATTTTTTTTCTAAGGCTACGAGGAATAATTTTTTAATTTTTTAAAGGAATATATTTTTTTGAGAGGTGGCAATTTTTTAAATTGATTTAGTTGAGGAACATAAATGATTAATGGGAAAGAAAGAGCTAATCAAGTTACTAATTAATAAAGAACACAAAGAATTAAAAAAAAACTGTGAAAAAGAGAGGAATATTGAACAGAGAAGAGCTAAAATACTTTGGAGGGAAAAGGGGGGGGGGGGGATTTGGCGAAAAATAAGGTGCGAGAGTGTGTGGTATTAAAATGGCCCACAAATCCAAGTGTCAAAAATTGAATGGAGCCTCACACAACTATTGTTGGTTGTGCCTCAACCATATTAAAATTTTTTCATGATCATCACCCACACTTAAAGCCTTGTTCGTCCTCGAACAAATCTTTGCATTCTCACCAAAGACGACTCTGTCAATGACTTTGCACAAGGAATTTAAGCATGGACTACAACGACTAACATGGCTAGCATATTTCACACCAAGCACATCACAATATCATTATCAACAAACATGTGACTTTATCAAGACCTCCCAGCCTCAAGAATCGACTCTACAACTTTTAGTAAACTCCTGCATATTACTCATTAAATAAATCTTATAAATGATCTATCCTTCATTAAACATGCACCCTCACTACAAAAGAGTCACCCATAATCACTCATAAGTAAGCAATATATCAAAATAACAGGTGTAAGAAAAAAATTTCGCTCACTCTCCCAAAAGAATTCTTATGCACACGAGATGAACAATAAGCTTGCCCTTAGTGTAATGCTCCACTAATGTAAGAATATGAAGTTCTAGATCAAATAGGACTTTTCAGGTTGTAACGTAGGCTAGGGGACGGGTAGGTACTATGTTTGGATAAAAATAGTGACTAATGTTTCCAAGCGCTTTAATACGTCACAATTTTCATTTAGAAACTTCTTTAACAACATATTTCACACCATTTTAGTTTTTTCGATTCTCTTTGTTTACCCCCTTTCTTTATGTTAACCTACATCATGATTGTAGGAAATCTTTGATTTATTACCCAAATTATTTTCTCTCTTTTTGGTTTTTAAACTCCCTACTAATCACAACTTAAGATTGTTCTCTCCAATAACTATTAATTTGGCAGTTCTACATTTACTCCTTCCTTTTTTTCAATCTTCCAGCTATGATTTTTATTTAATTTTTAATATGAAACACTTAGGATTTTTGGGATCAAATTCATGGTCTATTGAAAATTGGGAATAAGTTTCATATGGGGTTGCCAAAGAACAAGCTAAAGTATCAAAGAGGCTAACTAAGATCATACATTGAGGTAAATAATGTAAGGTATAAATAAGGTTGTGAAAAAAACGCTTATATCACTTCCTAAACTCACATTCTTCATTTCTCTTTACACAAGCTGGACAAGTTCTAGACATGAATATGCACATGAAATGTAACAAAAGCTTATCACACATGGAACATGCTTAAATCAAGAAAGATCTCTATAAACTCTTAACAAAGCAATTGTAAGAGTACATATTTAAGCATAAGTCAACTTGAGTCAAATAAATGAGCCTATGTGTCTTAAATATAGTCATTCAATCATGCTTTTCACATTTCAAACATGCCTCATGCAGTCATGTAGCCTATCAAGAACACCTTAACACAAACACAAACATAATAATGAAATCACTCTTAAGACGACCGTCGTTCATCCATCATAGGGAAATATCACTACTACAACTATTGACTAAACCCTAAGAGGAAAATGTTTTTTAGGCGGTTGAATGAGACTTTCCTTGGGAAAAGAACTGAAAACAAAATCCAAGAAACTCGAATTAAAAAATACAAAAGCAAACTAACGACTTATTTACAAAGAAACTCCATACCCAACCACCCACACTTAAACATTAACACTGTCGCAGTGCTACAATATTATCAACAAACCAAAACAATAGTGAGGTGCTTAGAAGCTCCCAAATCAATTGCCCATGGCCTCATCTTTAGCCTCAACCATCACGAGGGGTTACTCAACTTTTTCCTTTACCTCTTTATTGGACTCGTCATTCCAATTGGTGTGACACTTGTCCTCATCAGTGGGACATAATCCTTTGTGGGCTCTTCAATATTCAATAGTAGGGCCATGGAAAAAGGGTTCAATGGATAATCCTTCTCAACTTGACACTACTCATCACATGAAGATGGCTTACCTCCAGTTATGTGCCTCAGCATTAATGCCATACACATTAGCAATAATACAGTCATTCCGAGTATGTCGCTCGAATAGTGTAAGCACATCCTTATGTTGGGTTTCCAACCTCTTAGTTTTGGTCACATCTAATGGTACCATCACTAGAGGTGGTTTGTAATATTTCCTCCTGGCCCCTAATGTTATCTCAACATCCTGATTAACAACCCACCAAAGCCATATCTATGACCCGCAAACACCTTAGGCTTTCTCATGGTTGACTGGTTCACAACCCCAAATCTATGTCTGAGTCATTAGAGCCTGAACCAAACACACTATATCTCTGGTCTTATCAATCATGTGGACTTTGGAAATAATACACTTGCACGTGATTTTAAGCCACACCTAAGCTTCCTAGTTCATCTAAACATAGGCGATAGTTTGATGGTATCCCAGTAGCCATGGAAAGCTGTAACACCCCAAAAGTTCCTAAGCCGCAAATCAGACCTTGGAAAATCAGAAGATCTGATATCTGTTATTATGGGGCTTTTACAAACCCTTTCATGGATCGTGAAAGAAATGAGATTTGTAAACTAGAGCTCGGAACTTGGAAAATTTGGAAGAGAGTTTCATGGACACGTTCACGAATCGTGAAGGCTTTCACGGAATGTGGATTGGCATGTAAATCCAGACCCCAGAACTGAAAAATTGTCTTTCACGGACACTTGTACGACCCATGAACAACTCCATATATTGTAGAAGCTTCTGTATAATGACCTTCAGAAAAATATAAATTTCTCTCTATATATGGACAACTCCATGGGTCGTGGAATGATCCACGGATCGTAGAAGGCGTCCGTAGATGGCCGTTGTCAGTTTTTAGTCAGGATTATTTTAATCCTTTTCCACTCTTTAATCCCTATACTACGTCATTTTGGACTATTATAAGTGAGATTAATTGATTCCTAGTGACCCTAACCTTTAATTCTCTTCTAACTCTCCCAAATCAAAGTTTCTTCTCTCTCAAGTCTTCTCCCAAAGCAAGAACTAGGGTTCCAAGCTTGAAGTCTCCATTCAAAAAATCAAGATAGGTTTCTACTCCAGGTATGTGGGATTTTATCAATGTGTATCTCTTCATTGAGTCTAAAGAGAATTCCAATTTCTAAAGTTTATGATTTTCTTAAAGGGATACCCATTGAGTTCTCAAGAAGATCAATGGGTATCCCTACAAGCTAGAATTTTTTTAGTTCCAAGTACGTGAGATTCCACTTTTCTAAGAAGATCAATGGGTATCCTTACAAGCTAGAATTTTTTTATGATCTTCATGTGTTTTCATTGTAAATTAGTTTTTCTTCGTGATCAGTCCCTAATTGCATGATTTCAATTATAATTCCATATTTTCAATGATAAGTTGATGAACCTATAACATGCAAATATTTCCATGACTCAGAATTATGCTATTTTAGATGCATGTCTTAAATTATCAGATTTTCATGATTAAGATGTTTTAAGATAAAGTATCTTCTAGATTATTTTCAGATATCATGATATATGATGCTTTCAGATAAAGTATCTCTGAGTATGATTTAAGTTAACATGATCGAGGAGCTACTAAGTATGTATCAATTATCACTATGAATCAGTATTATCATATTATTACTATTTTTAGATTATGCATCTTTCCATTGAGAGCATACTTAACACCGAGCGCCCATAGGGATGAAGGTTTTCGATCAGCGTCAGTGGACCTTTAGTAGCAATCTATAAGTCCTAGAACTATGTGCCACTATAAGATTTGTTTAGATAGACATTAGCTTAATGGATCAACATTAGCTCAATTATCATGTCCCTTACGATGGCAAGTATTGGAGACCCTCTTTTCGGTATGGGGGCAGTACAGTAAACTTTATGTTGTAGCTCGCATAATTTATGTCGGTTTTCATATCTCCCACAATCATATTTTCAGTTATTGCATGGCCGTGTACTTATGTATTTCAATTCAGTATACCTCAGTTTCATGTTATATTAATTGGTCATTGGAACAACATGTTTTACAGATTCAGTATGATCAAATATCATGTTTATTATGCATATTCCTCATACTCAGTATATTCAACTTACCACATACTTTATGCCTATATTGTTTGATAATATAGGTCTTGACACTCAATATCCAACCCACAGTTAGTATAGATTTGGTCAGCGTTGCAACAACTTTTGGTGAGTGCTCATTATCCGAGGACAACCCTTTTATCTTTGATTTCAATATTTCACTTTCAATTTCAGACAATTGGAGTTAGCTAGGGATTTTGTCCTAGCAACTCATATTAGTAAAGTCTTTCAAACACTTAGTTACATATTCATTTTTAGGCATTTCTCTCAGATATTAGTCTATCTTAGTATTATGGGATTTATTCATTAATTTCATATTTATCCTCCTGATGACTCCATAATTTAGACTCATTTAGAGATTTATTTTAATAGATTTAGTATCCTCAAATGCTTATTTTATGCAAATAACTGATGTAAATCCTTGATTTCCAGGTATTTGGATTGAGGAACAAAGCATGGACACTAATGAGCAAAAAGAAACAAGGCAGCTGAAAGAACGAAGAAAAGAAGGCCTGGTGATTGCCTAACCCATTGGGTGAGTTGCCGAATGGCTATGATCTCGCCTAAGTTCTAGTGTGCCAAGCCCTGAAGGAGAAAATCAAGTCGGCGATGGAATGGAGCAGTCGGCGTGTCGCCGAGCGGTTCCACGATGTAGTGCTAAGATCACCCAAAGTTACAAAACTTGAGGATGCTAAAGGCCAAAGTAAAAAGGTGATGGAATTGACCAAAGGGCAGATCACCGAGTGGTTCGGCGATCCCAACTTACTGTGCCGAATGGTCCTTTGCAACATATTTTTGGCGACTATAAATACATTTTAAAACATTATGTTTGGGATCCAAATTTTATTCTGAACATTCATTAGAGTAATTTTTGAGTTTGAATAGAGAGTATTGAAACAATATTTTCCTTAGCTTTGAAGAATTGGAGTTTTTCATTTTTGAGAAATTGGAAGTGGGTCTTTGAGATTCTTCAACATTGACCTTTGTAAAGACAAAATTAATCTTACCCAGTTGATTTAAACACAATTTGGTAACGATTTTTATCCTTTTATAATGTCTAGCTAAAACCCCAATTCTTGGGGTGTGATTATGTGATTATGGGTTGATTTAGCTGTTGGGTATTGTTAAGTGATAGTTTAAATGTTGTTTAAAAGTGATTTCAATCAGTAATTGTGGTTTAATTTAAAGGGTTGTAGTTGCAAATGCAACTCTACCTTCGTGTTTTTGGCTTGCTCGAGAGAGAGATTTTAAAACCAAGGTTACTAATTTGATGGTCTATGGGTATTGGGTTGTCATGGGTTCAACTCGAGAGAGTAAATCCTAAACCCTTTTCCACACATTCAACTCGAGAATGTGAATGGGCTAAAGCGTAGGTTGTTCTTAATTGTTGCTTATTGGTGTTCGAGAGAAACCAATTTGATTCGGGGAAATTTTTTCGAGAGAAAGTTTACCCCCACTAAAGTCTATCTTATTCACTAATTTACAGCTATTTACTATCAGTTGCAATCACCCATTTGTCTACGTTAGCCTATAATCCAATCACATCCCAAGAACCCGTCTCTTGACTTGTTAATTTGTGTTATTTACTGTTGTTGTAGTTGATAATTAAAACCAAAACCCCCATATTTGACACTTGTGTTACCCTTAATTTGAATTATGCTTTTATTCGTAAATGTCTTTACCTATGATTGACTTGAACATATTTATATTTGGTTCTTCAATCTTAAGCATGTACCACTCCCTGTGGGATTCGACCCTAACTCACTTAGTTGGGTTATATTATTGACTAACAATCGTTGTCACTTAGAATTGGAAGAAATGTCATGATACGTGAAATCAAAATGGCGCCGCTGTCGGAGAGTGGTGTTGTTTAAGATTCTTTAGTTAAGTTGAATTTTGTTCTTATTAATTATAGTTGAACTTGCTTATTTTTAGTTTTGGTTTATGTGTTGCTGTTTGAGCAGAGAATTGGAGTAAATCTGGTAGCAACAGTGACCCAATGGATCACCCTCATTTGAAATTGATGATTTTTAGGGATAACATCCTAAATTTCAAGCAATTGGAGGGTGAAGCCATTTATGAGTTGTGGCAAAGATTTAAGGCCCTATTGCAGCAATGCCCAACTCATTGAATTTAGATAAGATGCTTCTAGAATGCTTCTACTGGGGTCTTGGCCCCGAAAATAGAATAATGGCTGACCAGATCTCTCCAGGTGGTCTCATCCAGCTATCTTATGCTAAAGCAACTCAAATCTTTGATAACATGGCCAAGACCAACAAGGAGAAAGAAAAAGACAGAATTGGCCACATTGTTAACCCAACTGGATGTCTTGGCTAATAAAGTCATGGAATTGGAGGTAGTGTCCAAGACGAAGGACAAATACATCCCCCCTCACGAGCGTCGAAAGATGAAGAAACATGAGGGTGGGCAAATGGAAGAGCTCATCTTACTCATTCTACACAAAGTCGAAAAGCACGGCAGAGTGTTGGAGGAGTTAAGAGAGAATGTCTTGATGCTGAACCAGATGACAACCTCTCATTCCATGCTCATTTAGCTACTAGGGTCCCAAATGGACCAAGTGTTGTCTCACCCCAGAGGTAGAAGAGGGGCTGCGTTATGAAAATGAGGCAAACCCCACTAATGGAACTTTAGTGGGGACTTGTGTTGTGCCATGACGTTAACTAAGGCGCTTCTTGGGAGGCAACCCAAGTGTCTAACACTTTATTTTGTTTTAGAAATAATGGTGTGTGTGTAGGTTGAAGTGTAGAAAGTGTTAGAAAGGTAGAGATTGGCGAGCTAAAAGTCTAGTCGGCGCATCGCGAAGAGGCCAACGCGCCTGACTTGGACTGCCGTTGGACTCAAGACAATTTTAAATTGGTGTCTGTAAAACTCGGCGATCCCAGAAGCAACTTGGCGAATCGCCGACCAAGTTAGCGATCACGACCTAGTCCTCCGTTTGGATCCCCACATTAACTGGAGGTCCTTTAAAACTTGGCTAGGTAAGTGCCCACTTGGANCCCAAATGGACCAAGTGTTGTCTCACCCCAGAGGTAGAAGAGGGGCTGCGTTATGAAAATGAGGCAAACCCCACTAATGGAACTTTAGTGGGGACTTGTGTTGTGCCATGACGTTAACTAAGGCACTTTTTGGGAGGCAACCCAAGTGTCTAACACTTTATTTTGTTTTAGAAATAATGGTGTGTGTGCAGGTTGAAGTGTAGAAAATGTTAGAAAGGTAGAGATTGGCGAGCTAAAAGTCTAGTCGGCGCATCGCGAAAAGGCCAGCGCGCCTGACTTGGACTGCCGTTGGACTCAAGAAAATTTTAAATTGGTGTCTGTAAAACTCGGCGAGCCAGAAGCAACTTGGCGAATCGCTGACCAGGTCAGCGATCACAACCTAGTCCGCCGTTTGGACCCCATGTTAACTGGAGGTCCTGTAAAACTTGTCGAGGTAAGTGCCCACTTGGAGTGTTGTCAAGTGGGTCGGCGAGCAAAGCTAATGTCGCCGAATGGGCGAGAACAGGACAGTTTTTAAAGGCCAAAGGTTTAAACTTCCAACTCTTTCACTTTCCCTCACTTTTGAACTTCCCAAACTCACACCCGCACTTTAGTATTCTATATTTCTTGCATTTCTGTTGCATTTTAGTCGTTGGATTTGTGTTCGGAGTGGATATCTTTGCCGCCCAGCATTTTAACTTGTTTAATCGATATCTAAGGTTGGTTTTTCGAACCCTAAATCTTAATATATCAATTTTGTACTCATTTGCAATGATTTTTTATTAGTGATGTGTGCTGGGCCTCTCTGATCATAATTGTATTTGCGTGTGCCTTTGTTAATTTGCTTATATTGCCTTAAATGCCTTTAATGTTAGATTTTCGAGTTTTATAGGGTTAAAAATTATGGGGTTGTGCTTGCATGTTGTTGAGTCTAGTCAGGTGAAGTCTAAGTAGCCCATATTTGTGCCAAATGACATATTTTTCCCAATAATGGAGCGGTTGACGTCATTCTTCAGGGCAAAAGTCGTCAAATGTCCAAATTTGGCCAAACCGGGAGAAGTCTGAGTATCCTGGGGGCATGGGAGTAATGTGTCTTGGTTTAATTTTATGGGTGTATGTTTTGATTTTGTTTTCGAGGGCTACGGGGTTGAATTTGAGAAGTTGGGTTGAAAGTAGGCACGCTGGGTCGTTTGGTGAGCTGGGTTGAGGTCGCCGAACCACTCGGCGGTTCATCGAAGTTCCCCATATCTCCTTTAATTTCATGCTAAATGTGAAGTTTGGTTTCATAAATTTTGGCGAGAATCCCGAGGTTGCCAAATGCATTCGTCCACTCGCCAAAATTCCTTCTTGATCGCCCTTTGTCTGCGCCCCTGACCCTTAATTGCACTGTAACTTTTGGCCGGCTAGTTCTTGCTTGTCGAATGCTCTCGGTGATTCTCCAAAAGGCCTTCCCATAGCCGATGTGCCAAAATTTTCTAAGATTTTTGAGCCAATCCTTTCTGCAAGCTCGATCTAGCTCTCCAAAGAGATTCGACGAGTCTATCTATAACTATTTTTCTGTGCTTTTACTTGAATTATTTCTAACTCTTGTCCTGATGTTTTGCAGATATGGCAAGGACAAACCTCGACATGCTACCCCACAAAAGAGCACGGGGTATTATGATAAATGAAGGGGGAGAAAATCCTCCCAAAAAGGGAAGAACAAAACCTCCAACGGGAGGTCAAAGCAAAGGCAAGAGGCCCACATATGAAAGAGTGGTTGCTGACTCCCGAACTGCTTTATCTGAGCCTGAGGATGACCAGCCATTACAGTATCGGAAGGTTGAGATCCGTGCTAGATCTCACCCTGACTCAGCTAGAGTCCCTTCAGCTTCCACCCCAACAGGTTCAGTGCCAGCTCCGGCACCTTTTATGGCTCTAGTGCCACTAGTAGTCCCTCCTCAGGCTTCTCAATAGGTTAAAAGGTGATGGATTGCGAACTATCCTCGAGAAGTTGTTATCTATAGAGGGCCTTGAGGGCAAATATTTTGGGGTGAGGGACACCCTTCACTTCCACCAGTTTGAGCAGTTCACCAGGCCCCGAGGCCCATATATTCCTTCATGGGTTCGAGCGTTCTATACAGCGTATAGTGACTTGGTTTCGAAGAGTATGAAGAAGGCCAGCGAGTTCAGACTAGTTAAGTCGGTCATGGTCCGGGGTAATGAAGTTGAATGCAATAGTGAGTACATTAATATTGTACTTGACATGGGTCTTGGAGCTACAGTGGCATATGAGGGTTTGCCAGTTACTCAGTCCTTGGATGACTTGAAGGGCTGGCTGGCTCCATTGATTTTCGATACCACCCCGAGGTGGATCGAGGCAGGGGTCCTCATAGAGAAGAGAGACATAAGTATTGTTACTCGATTCTGGTTTGGCTTCATTAGCAGCACCATAATTCCATCCCAAAATGAGTCCATCCTGCGGCACCCTAAGGGTCGATCATATCCTGGAGAAACATCAACTTGGGACTCCTCATAGAGCAAGAGATGGCCATGAGGGACAAGCAAATACAAACCTCCTTGCCATTCTCGGTTCTTAATCACTGAGTTGTGCCGGTATGCTGGAGTGCCTCATGATGATACGAGAGATATTGAGATTACCCTTTTTCCTCCACTGACATCCGGCGTATTATGGCCGAGTACACACGAGAGAAGGCCGACATAAGGAGAGCAACTCTGTTGGATACATCCCCGAAGGTGGATATTGATTCAATACCTACAGAGGCATCTTTGCATACTCCGGCCCCAGGCCTTCAGGTACATCTGCTTCGACTTCTTTTTCTTCACAGGCTCCAGGTGCTTCCACCTCCTCCCAGCCCGCCAAGATTACTTAGGCTATGATCCTGAAGATGGGGTACTTAGCCCAATCGTCTAATGTGTGGGCTACTAGATTGGAGGTTGTTGTCCCGTGGATGATCGATAGCGCCCTTCTTGGTGCACTAATCCCCCTCTGGACTTCTATTGACACTCTCACTACGAGAGTTCAGGCTTGTAAAAGCAGACAGGGGAAGACCTCCGAGGTTATAACTTTGAAAGTCGAAGTAGAAGATCTGAAGAATGATGTAAACTATCTAAAGTCTACTGACTTTACTTCACTACTGGAGACTGCGGATGATGTGGACGCCCCCGAGACTTCAGAGATTCCTCTGGCTACCACCAGAGATGTACATAGGGATGGCACAACAGTTGATGAGTTGGTGACAAAGACCGACGAGGAGCAGATAGAGGTGCATGATGCTGAGGTGTGTGATGATCACCTGGAGGATGCTATGTTTGAGACGGCACGCCAGACCTCTTTGAGAGACACCACCATGGGTCGGTCCAGTGGAGCTGGTACTTTTGAGGTGACTCCGGGCACTGATGCCCAGGTTCCGATCACTACATCGAGCACCAGTGGCGGATCCAGGATCTTAGGCTCGTGGGTGCTCACTTCTCTTATTATAAAGTTACTATAAATGCATTGTATAACTGTATAAGTGTACAACTATTTAAACTTTATAGTTAAAAACTCTTCATTTCTTAGAAAAACTAAGAAATGAAGTCCAAATTTTTCTAGCCTCTCTTACCAATTATAACTAATAATTTACTCTTGCAAGATTTCCTCATTTATTTTTATGTTAAGGAAATGAGCACTACACAATCATTAAAAAAATCATCACCTATACTATTACGAAATTCATTTTTTGATGTACTTCATGGATGAAAAAGCTCGTTCCACATAAATAGTAGCAACACGAAGAATGAGAGTTAAATTGATAAGCAAATAAACAAGTAGCCAAGTTTGATGCAGATTTGACTTCACCAATACTTTAGCAAAGTCACTAATTCTCTTCAAGTTGAAAAACCTCTTATCAAAATTACGTGCATAAACTATAAAATTATTAAGGTAACAACTGAGATCTCGAAGCTTAATCTATCAAACTCGTTTTTATAATACTCAGTCAATATCATTATCATGTTCTTATTAAAACCACCAAATGAACTAACTGAATTCAAGCTAGTCATACCAAGAAGTAAGTCACTACTCACAGCATATAAACAATTATTAAGCTCTTGAAGATGTAAATTAATAGAGACATAACAAATATCAACATGCAAATGATGAGAATACATAACATCAAGAGATTTACGCTTGGAGTTTCTTGGAAAGTATCTACCATTAATGAAAATGTAACATCAAGAAGTGCTAATTGCCGCTAAAAATACACATTTAACAATAATTAAGCTATTATTGTTAATTAATTGTCGCTAAAGGTTATTTTTGTTTTTGTATCTATACATATTGATACATAATTTGCAAATAAAATTTTAAATGTTATATCAGCTATTGATCACCTACTGTTAACTCACGAGTTAGGCAAATCTGTTCTTGGTAGGGGTGGGCAAAATCAGTCCAAATATTCATGATTCGTCTAATTCATTTATGTTTGGATAAGTTAATAAGCCGCTTATTTTATTATATGGACTCATTTGATCGGTTTATTTCATCCCACTTTAACTTTGGGCTAATATAATGCAATTCAAATTGATTCATAAGAAATTACAAATGTCTTTTTGAAAACATTCAAATATAATTTCTCATGAATCAATTTGAAATGCATTTTAATATGATATTATAAATAATAATTTATTTTATGTACAAGAAAATACATGATGTGAATGAGAGATATGTTTCTAAAGATTACTAAGGCTTCATTAATTAATTTTCAAGAATGAGATCTAACTTTCAACCTAAATTATGTAGTGTGGTCAAATCCAGCTAAAAAAGACTATGGAAGAACATTTATGAATATTGTAAAAGGTTGAGATCTAATTATGAAAAATGTATAATTTATGGAGAAAAAATGGGCTGCTGCTGGGGAGAATCGATCCCTCGACCTACAGCCCAGCACACATGACTTTTAAGATCGGGCCTTGAACCAAAACACCCATCAGTGCTTTTGTTCAAAATTTTAATGGGTGCTGATATATATTATATATTTATTTTTGCAGATTTTCTATATAAATATACAAAAAATTTGTCAAGGTCAATCGGTGCTCAAGCACCCGGCACGCTCTACGTAGATCTGCCCCTACCGAGCACTGATTTCCCGACAGATGGAGCGTTTGTTTAGACATGATTCCTTTTTACCTCCCTCTCTATCTTACTTTTTGACTCTTGGATATTTTATTTCTTGCATTTGAGGATAAATAGATTTTGTTTGTGGTGGGGTGAGGCCTACCTTTTGTGATTATTGTTTTGTTCGTATATTTGGGTTTTGTGGTATATATTGTGTTTTGGCTCTGTTTTTGTGGATGATTGAGCTTGTGGCTCCTTGTTTTTAATTGAAATGATTTTTGGACCTTTTGGACCCTTCCAAAAAATTTTGTGCCACCTCTTGTTTGTGTTTGAATGTGGTTGTTCTTTTGCAAATTTGAGTATCGGTCTTGACCAATACTGATGACTTGAATAGTGCTCATAATCGAATAAAAATGAATGTGCGGCTATGATGAGGCCAAATGAAGTTACATAGACGATATATGAACTTTTTGCATCTCGTTGTGACTAGCCAATTATCAAATTGAGTCTCTTGTGATGAACATTGCACACTGGCAAAAATGTGGAGTCTTGTTTGACATTGGTGTCAATGCCTTGTGTGATGAGCTTACCATGAACCATGTGTGATGACACCTAAAATTTGCCTCGTTGGTCCGGTTGACTAAGTGATGCAATCTCTTGAAATGATTTTAGGCAACTTTGAAGAGTGTGAAACAATTTGACATTATACCTCTTTTTGTGGCCTACCTTGTGACTGTGTGAACCTCGCTTGAACACTTTTTGAGCCTTAGGCTTTCCTTGGAAGAAACTTGATGAAATTGTGACCTTTCTTTATCCCTTCACACTCAAACCTCATGAGATGTGATTTGTTTGAATAGCCAACTTAGGCCAAAAGCCTAAGTTGGGGGTGTGGTGAAAAGAGAAGGTAAATCAAGAAGTTCAAAGAAGTCCCCTTTGACCCATGGTTTTGAGAAATATGGAACCACTCCATACAAAAAAAAAAGAGAAGAAGAAGAAAAAAAAGAAAAAGTTGTGGAATAAAGTTGTGAAAATGCAAAAAGAAATGGGGTTTCCAACAGTCCATGGAAAGAGAATAATGGGGTGACTTGTGAGCACGAATGAGAATGATGAAGAAAAGGAAAGAAAGTGTTGTTCACACCACATTTCATGAGGATAGAAGTCACTAAGCCTAAATGTCATACCTTTACACTCAACCTCGTTACAAACCTTAAAAAAATCTTTTTGATCTTGAGTGAGCTGAAACAAGTGTTGATTGGAAAATATAGGCAAACCTATGAGTGAAGTCATGCATTGTGTTTATCTTTTTGAGCGTGAGTGTTTATTCTGAATCCGGAGCTATAAATTTTTGAACCATTGTGTGTGAATATGGAATCATTTTTTGTTTGAGGGAATTTAAGTACCTTTGTTGAGCTTGAACTTGCATTTGCAGCAAGTATTGTGAACTTGAGAGTCTTTGATAATGGTGAGTCACAACTTGAATCTTTAAGTGCACAATTAATCCTTGCATGAGTAAGTTAAGTCTTTTTGTGTGCATACATGATTGAGTCTTGTGTAGCACTGTTTGAGACATCCTTTTTGAACTGCTGAACTTGAGTTACTTGACGACAAGCAAAAGTTTAAGTTGGGGGTGTTGATGAGTCCACGATTTGGACTCATTTAGGGATTTATTTAAATAGATTTAGTGTCCTCAAATGCTTATTTTGTGCAAATAATTGATGTAAATCCTTGATTTCCAGGTATTTGAATTGAGGAACAAAGCATGGACACTAATGAGCAAAGAGGAACAAGGCAGCTGAAAGAACGAAGAAAAGAAGGCCTGGTGATCGCCTAACCCATTGGGTGAGTCGCCGAATGGCTATGATCTCGCCAAAGTTCTAGTGTGCCAAGCCCTGAAGGAGAAAATCAAGTCGGCGATGTAATGGAGCAGTCGGCGTGTCGCCGAACGGTTCCGCGATGTAGTGCTAAGATCGCCCTAAGTTACAAAACTTGAGGATGCTAAAGGCCAAAGTAAAAAGGTGATGGAATTGACCAAAGGGCGGATCACCTAGTGGTTCGGTGATCCCGACTTACTGCGCCGAATGGTCCTTTGCAACATATTTTTGGCGACTATAAATACATTTTAAAACATTATGTTTGGGATCCAAATTTTATTCTGAACATTCATTAGAGTAATTTTTGAGTTTTGAATAGAGAATATTGAGACAATATTTTCCTTAGCTTTGAAGAATTGAAGTTTTCCATTTTTGAGAAATTGGAAGTGGGTCTTTGAGATTCTTCAACATTGACCTTTGTAAACACTAAATTAATATTACCCAATTGATGAAAACACAATTTGGTAACGATTTTTATCCTTTTATGATGTCTAGCTAAAACCCCAATTCTTGGGGTGTGATTATGTGATTATGGGTTGATTTAGCTATTGGGTATTGTTAAGTGGTAGTTTAAATGCTGTTTAAAAGTGATTTCAATCAACAATTGTGGTTTAATTTAAAGGGTTGTAGTTGCAAATGCAACTTTACCTTCGTGTTTTTGGCTTGTTTGAGAGAGAGGTTTAAAAACCAAGGTTACTGATTTGATAATGTGTGGGTATTGGTTGTCATGGTTTTATCTCGAGAGAGTGAATCCTAAACCCTTTTTCACACATTCAGCTTGAGAGAGTAAATGGACTAAAGCGTAGGCTGTTCTTAATTTTTTCTTATTGGTGTTCGAGAGAAACCAATTTGATTCGAGGTAAATTGTTCGAGAGAAAGTTTACCTCCACTAAAGTCTACCTTATTCTCTAATTTACGACTATTTACTATCAGTTGCATTCACCCATTTATCTACCTTAGCCTATAATCCAATCACATCCCAAGAACCCGTCTCTTGACTTGTTAATTTGTGTTATTTGCTACTGTTATAGTTGATAATTAATACCAAAACCCCATACACACTTGTGTCACCCTTAATTTGAACTATGCTTTTATTCGTAAATGTCTTTACCTATGATTGACTTGAACATATTTATACTTGGCTCTTGAATCTTAAGCACGTACCACTCCCTGTGGGATTCGACCC
>NC_064292.1:16168679-16239034 GCF_019186545.1 Solanum stenotomum | reverse complement strand
CACTTTTCAACTTTGAGAGCTAAGGAACAACCCCAGGTGTGTTCTTGACGTTTTTCCACCATTCTTGAGGCTAAAGGTAAGGGTTTTGTAACACCCCGACTTTTCAAAACATGTAAATTAACTCATACCTTCGTGGAAAGACAAAGAGGGTGAGTAATACATTAAGAATGATGTGGTATGTCATATTTTAAGTGTTCAAGGGTTGTATCTCAAGTTTTGAAGTAAGGTAAGTTGCAAAATAAAAGTTGGCAAAAGTTATCGTAAGTTCCTTTTTAAAAATTTCTCTGAAATTTGGGTCAAATGTCTCGAAATTTTATCCCATCTTTAAAGAGTTATGGGGCCCACGACCAATTAAATTAGAGGTCTATGAGTCTAGTTTCCAATGTATCAAACGGTTTGTTCATACAACTTCAAAATAGAGAGATATTTGCATTTTTGCGAGACTGCGCAAGCAAGCACGTGAGGTGGGTCCCCTAAGTCGGTGGAAGCTTATAAGATAGCATCTTCTTCATTTTTCTTCAGTCAAACTCATAAGAAACCCACGAAAATCAGAGAAATTCTCCTCAGATCATCCTTGTGTGTTCATAATCTCCTCTTGGCTCCTTATCGAAAATTGCCCTACTTCACGAGCTCGTTGTTTTGGTAATAGTTTTCATGGTGAATTGATCGGTGTAGCTCTGTGGATGCTGTGGAAGCAGAGTTTTTTCAGTGGTTTGAATTTATTTAAGTGTTCTGGGTGTGTAAAGAAAGGTAGGAACCATCTTTTATTAGTTTATGGATACCTTAGGTCTTGGATAGTAATTTACGATAGGAATCTGTATCGATTGTCGTAGTAATTCTTTTCCTTAATTACATATTTATTTTACCTTTTTTTTAGTGTTGTAGTGGTGCGGACAGAGGTATTTTCAACATAAATTATAAAGGAAAAGGTATGTTGAGGCTATTCCCTTCATTTGGCATATTTCCTTAGAGCTTGGGAGTGATATACTAGGGTAGTTAATGTTGGTGATCTTGTAGATGTAATTGTGAATGGTTGGTTGATTGAGTGGTTATAAACCCTTATTATAGGGACTCATAGTCTGTTAAGAACGACCCTGAGTTAGGAACAACTTGGAAACTATATATATATTGTTTATAGCTAAATTGCTCACCTTTAGCTTATTTAATTGTTTGTTGTCACCCTTGGGGCTATTGTGGTTAGCTATTGAGCTATGAACTACCTATGAGGGCTATGATGTTGTCTAATAGGACTATGTTATTGCCTAAGAGGTCTATGTGTTGCCCACAGGGGTATATTGATGCTAAAGAGTGTTATGTGTTACATATAGGGCTATTTTGATGCCAAAGAGGGCTATGTGTTGCCTACAGGGCTATGTGATGTAAAAGAGGGATACATGCAGCCCACAGAGCTATGATGTTGCCTAAGAGGGTTATGCGCTGCCTATGGGGCTATATCGTTGCTAAAAAAAGCTATGTGACTTCTTACAAAGACAAGAGGCTACCGATAGGGTTATGCAGATTGATTTGGCACCTTCTGGGCTTATGGGGGCCTAGGTAGGTGGTATGTTATTTGTACCTACCGAGCTTATGGTGGCTTGCTTAGGTTGTTGTTTGATCATTATTGTATTTTTTAGATTGAGTAGTGGGTTAGCATGCTTATCTAAATTTGATTTCCTCACTTGATTGGTTTTGGTATATTATGATACTTACTCATTTAGTTTATAGCGTTTCATACTCTGTACACTATTTTGTACTGATGCCCCATTGCCTGGGGGCGCTGCATTCATGTATGCAGGACCCGACAGACGACCCAGTAAACCTCCTCAGCAGCAGAATTGACTTCTATCGTGTTGGCTAGCCCTTTTCCTCCGGACCTGCCAGAGTTGGGAGGTTTGTTAGCTTTTGCTGTATATATTTTTATGGGTAGGCTGGGGCCCTGTCCCGCCAATCTTTACTACTCTTAGAGGCTTACAGACTAGTGTGTGGGGTGTATATCTACGTTATGGCCATGCCGACCTAGTTTGTTGGTTTGCTGCTGCTTGTTAGCTGTTTGATGTATTGTATTGATATATACCTGCTTTCAGTTTCTCTATAGAGATCATGGTGGCCTTGACGGCCCAATTAGGACTTCTGTGCTAGTTGGTTATTTCTTTATATGAACTCTTGGGAGTAGCTATTTCTTTTATAGATCTGTTGACATGGGCCTTGTCGGCTGAGGGCTTAATTTTAAGCCGAGATATACTTGTTTGTTTTCTTGATTGCATGTGGCTGCCATGCGCTAGTAGCAAATGGTTCAGCAGGGTCGACTCGGGCCTGAGTTTTGGCATTAGGAGCCAGTTGTGCCCCTTGAGTTTGGGCCGTGACAAGTTTTACTCCCTGAATCCATGTTTCGATCTGTAGAACTTAGTTTCTTGGGTAATTATCGATGGGTGAGGGTTTTGATCTGGGAATTATGGTGGAAAAAACCCTAATATAAGTATGGGGATCATGGGTTTGGTCTAGGGTTATTGAGTTTGTTATAATCCGGATAATTAGACCTTTGATTGTTGATCTTTGTGTATAAATTGTTGTTTGTGGACCTAGAACAAGTGGAACAAATTCAGAAAGGAAAGATTAAAGTACCTTAGGGGATTCAAGCTTGGATTCGAGGTAGGTGATAATTGTGATTTCATGTTTTGTGTGATGTATGTTAGTAATTGCTTTATTGTAATACATGCATGTATGTGAATGAAGCCTATTGATCACACCTAATGTAAATAAGTATGAACGAAGAACTACATGCCAAGAATCACATCTTGTTGTATGATTGTGAGAATATACATTGTGATTGTGGTTTGTTGAATGGGCGGGTGTCATGATTCGACATACTAACTAGGATCGGTTGCCACGTTCCGGCATAAACATGGGATCGACTGCCACATTTCGGTATAAATATTGGATCAGGTACCACGTACCGATACGCTAACAGTTTAGGTATGAGTTTCATGAGAGGACCATTGAATTGGGTTCCATGAGAGAACCGTTGATTGTTATATCTACTTGACATAACTGTATATCTTGAGAATGTGGAATCATGTATTGCTCTTGAAATGATAATCGATGTGTATATATATATATTCTGAACATGTATGTGTTTACCTTGTTGTAATTCTGATATATGTTGTGATTACTAGAATAGCTATGTGATCCTACCAGTATACTGTGGTTGTGTACTGATAATGCACTTACTTGTTCTTTGTTGAGTACAAGGCATCTCTAGGCGGCTATTGATAGACCTCAACTAGGTGACTATTGAGCGTGATCGAATTCAAAGGTGAGCCAGTTCTTTCAGGCTACCATGAATCTTTCTTATTTAAGTCCACTCTTTCCAGAGTCAGACTATTTGTTTAAGGTGTTTGTTTAGTTTCGGGGTTGTACCCCTTGTTCATAGATTTGTCGTTAATAGAGTTTTGGTACAATGACTTTCAGGTTCTAGGATTTGAATTTCTGCATTAGTTTGGTTAGTTATTTGTTAAAACCTTTAGAGTTTATGGGGACTCCATTTTTATTGTCATTTAAACCTGCTTCTGTAACTTTAAATGCTTTAGTTTTGATTTAGTTATGTAGTTTTTGGTTAAGCTGTTTAGTTTGGGTTGTATTAATGGTTCTCCCACCGGAGGGTTAGTGTGGGTGCCAATCACAACGGTCTGGGTCGTGACAAAGTTGGTATCAGTGCCTAGGTTTGTTGATCTCATTGTACCAAAACGAGTCTAGTAGAGTCTTACGAAACGGTACGAAGACGTCCATACTTTTCTTCGAGAGGCTATAGGACTTTAGGAAAAACTCACTTCTTTCTACTCTTTCGTGCTATGACTTGAATCCAATTGGTATCTAGGTGATACAAATTGGTATCTTTCCTCCTTCACTCTATGGTCCGAACTAGAGCAACAAAAGTGGTAACATCATCACTAGCAAGAGAGGATGTGTATAGACTACCGACAGTTGAATAGGGTCACCATTCGGAATAAGTATCCACTGCCTTGAATAAATGATCTTTAGACCAGTTGCATGGTGCATTAGTTTACATTTTTGCTCTTGTACTAGGAGACCAGTAATGGTCATCTATGGAACAAACTAATTTAGAAATCGGGCTTGTCGGTGAGTAGTAACTTGAAAATTGTGAATGCGTGTTCCTTGTTGCCTGAATTAACTGTGAATGTGGGAGTTGTACTTTCTTAGATGTGATGATATGATCATGTGCACAATAAGTGTGGGTTTGAATTTTGATATATGCAATATGCTGGCTGAATTGATTGAAACTATGCAAGTTGTAACTGATGAGTATCGTGAAACTTGTTGTGAAAAGTAGGTCATGACTAAGTTTGATGCAAGAGTCTAGATAATGTATGAGGTGATTCGTAAGAAAGATCTGGACGTGTCTTGCACTTGAGTAATAACCGTGTGAGTGTCTGGGTGTATTATGGGGATGTGTGGGTTATGGTGTTGAATTAATGAGAATGAGTTGGATTGTGTATCGTTGGATTGACTCGGGGTAGACAATGATTATCCTAGTTCAGAGGATTATCCTAAATTGCTCAGTAAAGCTGAAAACCGCTGGGAGATTTAGAAAAGAGAAAAAACCCAGAAAAATTATTGCCTGGGTACTGTTTCCGTCTAAGCCGCTATGATGGAATTTTTCCGCCAGTGCGAGGCCGCCAGAGCGGAAATTCCCAGCCAGAGCGGGACAGGGTGAGACAGAACCTCAACCCTGTCTCCTCTATTTTTCCCAGGTCTCCTTATTGAACCTGAATCAAATTCGAACTAACCCCTACAATCCAATCAGTGTTTAGCAATCGAGGATAGACTATAAAACCTTGTAATAAATTGAATGCTGTCAAAAACAAAAAAAAAAACTAGCATCCATGTGCTTACAAAAACAAAAAGGGGTGTGCGAAATTTTCTAAGTGTGAATTTTGGTTGACTTCGGTTGCCTTTTTGGGGCATGTAGTTTCAAGGGAAGGGGTAATGGTAGATCCCCCAAAGGATTGAGCAGTCAGGAATTGGGTCCGACCTGATTCTGTGACTGAAATTAAGAGTTTTATGGGGCTCGCTAGCTACTATCGTCGCTTGTAAATGGATTAAGTTCAGATATGAAAATTCAAGTTTATAGGTGACACCATTCAAGAAGTTTTGGTAAGGAACGGTTAGATAATGAATACCATTACTTTGGAAAATGCATTTAGTATTGCTATCATAACATGTATGGGTTGTTTAGTGAATGATGAAATTAAGTTATGTCAATTGAGGTTAGAATCTATACTATGATTTCATGGATTGATTGTATATCAAGATGATAGGGCTCAGTGTTATGCTTTTTCGGGCAAGACCGAGGTTGAGGGTTTGATGCAGTGATCATAAGCACTATTATTGTTTGTGATCGGATGGCTAATGTGTTGTTTGATCCGGGTTCTACTTGTTCTTATGTGTCAGTGCGATTTGCCTTAGAATTTGATATGATTTGTGATATACTTGATGCCCCCATCCATGTTTCTACCCCAGTTGAAGAGTTGGTCATATTCACCTATGTATATCGTGTGGTCCTGTTGTGTTATGAATTTTCAGATTTGGGTTGATTTGGTTATGCTGAATATGACTAACTTGATATAATCTTAGGTATGACTTGGTTGTCCCCTTATTGTGTTGTGCTTAATAGTAATGCTAAGTCGGTAATTCTAGAGATCCCGGGTAGGGAAAGGTTAGAGTGGGAAGGGGGTATAAGCCTAAGTCAGCTAAGGTCATATCTTTCGTGCGGGGTAGGAAACTGGTGGGGCAGTATTGTTTGGCATAATTGACTCATATTCGGGATGTTGAGGTTGAGTCTCCCTCTATGAGTCTATTTCCTGTGGCATCAGAATTTAGAGAAGTGTTCCCTACTAATTTGCCTGGTATGCCTTCGGATAGAGATATAGGTTTCTGCATTAACTTGGAAACTGGCACTCACCCTATTTCCATCCCTCCGTATCGTATGGCACCGACAGAATTAAGAAAGCTTAAGGCTCAAATCCAAGAGCTTCTTGATAAGGTTTCATCTATCCTAGTGCTTCCCTGTGGGGTGCTCATGTCTTGTTGTTAAGAAGAATGAGGGTAGTATGAGGACCAATGATTTTATCTTAAGCCATAAATGAGTGGATTAATACCGGAATGACAAGCTTATGGATAAAGAAAGTTTCATTGAGTATACTTGGGCGAAGGAAATTGAAGATTTTAGTAAAAATGTACGTATAAATAATGGGTTAGTTATTTGAATTTGATGATTATACCTGATTTTGAGGTGTCGTGTTGATGAAAAGGTTGACTTCGTAGTGATTGTCAGGGCAGACTAAGCATAATGGTAATAAGAGTTTGTGATGTAACCATATAATAAGATTGTGGTTAAGCGAATTTGGTGTAGTAATTATGACTTGCGAGTACCTAAGTTTGTGGCTTCCTAATATTTGGTGAGTAACGTGGTTGCATAGAAGGTTTTGAGAGATGGTGGGACACCACTCGAATAGAATTTAAAAAGAGCTAGAGTCATAATGAGGAAAATAGTGGGATGTAGTACATCCTTTAGAGAGAGGCAATGGCAAGAATATTTTATTTGATTGCAAAGGGTGAAGAGATACCTTCAGAGGGATAGATAATTGGGTTCAGAGATGTGTGGTTTTATTCATTTTGCTGTGCCTATGGTAATAGTGTCACCAGTCCATCAGATTGGTTAAAAACTATTAGAAAGGACTTGAGAAAGAAGGGTATAGACATTAGCTCGAGTGTGATAATAAGTGATTTGTTTTTGTTTTGAGTTTAGTAATGAGTACGATTGAATTTTTAGCGAAAGATATTGTAATATCGATGGAGGGGCAATCAATGATAAATGAAGATCCATGAATTCATAAAAAAATTCAAGGTACAAGCTAATGTTGATAGAGAAAGAGATTGTGTTATACGATGGAAATTATAATTCTGATTTTTCATTGTAAGTCTACATTCGTGGTGATGTATTTTGTCAAGGTATTGATTGGAAAGGTGATAAATAATCAATTGTATCCGGTATTGAGCAATTGAAAAGACTTACACCTGGTTTGAGTTGTAAAGTTTATTACTGTTGATTGTTAAGAACCTAAGAAAGGTTTTCATTTAAAAGTGTTGGTTTAGAGGAAGGTAAATGGTCGGGGTGCTCATGATGGTTCTGAGTATGGTGCACTGGCTATGCTCATGTGTGTTTTCACTTGTGTGGGTGGATCCCTAGTGGTGAATCAGGTGTACTGATCCTGCGATGTTCTTTCGGTTGAATGAGATGATTGGCATGACTTGGTTATTTCATATGACATATTTGGTGTTGTTTTGGAGTTGTTAAAGTATTTTAGTGGTTCTACATGTACCACTGACTTATGAGAATTTATAGAAGAGCTACCATGCGTATTTATGGTTGTCTGACAATCTTAATTTTCATCTTGTCATCGAGGTCATGTATCGATTATGTGTGGTTGAATGTGGGGGATCATTGGGTCAAATTCTATTGTTCTTAAGGGTAATCTACAATCGCAATTACTAAATCTAACATTTTGATAATGTTGTTAGAGGGTTGGTATGCTGAGACATATCCCTCGATGAGTATATGATGTCTAAAGATCAAATTGTTATAACTTAAGCCCATAGGAATTTGGGTTGTATGATGGAGATGTTGATAAGAACTATGATTTTTTGGGTATTATGATTGTGTGTTGGTTTTGGTTCACCTCTAATTGTGGCGAGTTTGGACTTAGGATTTATCATGGTTATGTGAGAAAAGATTCATCCTGATGTTGTGTTAAAGTCCTTGATAACATGTTGCAGTCATGTGAACGATCAACTTTGGTGGTTATAGGGAATAACTTTGTTGTTAGTTAAGTGCACATACAACAATAATTATCACTCGAGTATTGTGATGACTTCATTGAGGCATAGTATGAAGAAAAACTGGTTGAAATTCTTGATCGCGATGTCCGGAAGCTAAGGGCATATGAGACAAGTATCCCCTGTTGTTCAGCGATTCAAGTACTACTCTACCCTTACTTTAGCCAGTCTTCCCTAGTTGATCACTCGGGGACGAGTGATGGGTAAATTGGTATATATTGTAACGACCTGATTCTGTCGTTAGGGAAAAGCCAATGGTTAAGAATTGGGGTCAGAAAACTTTTTGGTAGTAACTTGGAATTTCCTAACGTAGTCCAAATTTGGACGAAATCGAAGTTAGAAAGGTCTAGGGAAATCTGGTAATGAATGAGAGATCTAATTATGAATTTGATTACATGAATGGATAGTTAAGACGTTAAGGAACCCATACGACATTACGAAATCAAATTCGGGCGAGTAGAACTCCCGAAAATAATCTTAGCGAGAACGAGTAGTTTTTGAAGGTCAAGGGTTGAAGGTGTGTTGTGAAATGGGAGCTTAGCTTGGAATTCAAATTCCAACATTTTGTCTCCGTGCATGCCGCTGTAGCAGGGTCGTTGTAGCGGGACAAACGCGACTTAAGTCAGAAATAAACCCTAAAAATGTTTTATTCTGCACTTTTTGACTTTGAGAGCTAAGGAACGACCCCAGGTGTGTTCTTGATGGTTTTTCACCATTCTTGAGGCTAAAGGTAAGGTTTTTACTCCCTGAATCTATGTTTCGATCCGTAGAACTTAGTTTCTTGGGTAATTATTAATGGGGGAGGGTTTTGATATGGAATTATGGTGGAAAAAGCCCAAATATGGGTATGGGGATCATGGGTTTGGTCTAGGGTTATTAATATCGTTATAATCTGGATAATTAGACCTTTGATTATTGATCTTTGCGTATAAATTGTTGTTTGTAGACATAGAACAAGCGGAACAAATTCGGAAAGGAAAGATTCAAGTGCCTTAGGGGATTCAAACTTGGATTCGAGGTGGTGATGGTTGTGATTTCATGTTTTGCGTGATGTATGTTAGTAATTGCTTCATTGTAATGCATGCACGTGAATGAAGCCTATTGACCACACCTGATGTAAATAAGTATGAACTAAGAACTACATGCCATGAATCACCTCTTGTTGTATGATTGTGAGAATATACATTGTGATTGTGATTGTGGTTTGTTCAATAGGTGGGTGTCATGATTCGACACACTAACTAGGATCGGTTTCCACGTTCCGGCATAAACATGGAATCGATTATCACATTTCGGCATAAACATTGGATCGGGTACCACGTATAGGTACGCTAACAGTTTGAGTATGAGTTCCATGAGAGGACCATTGAATTGGGTTCCATGAGAGAACCATTTATTGTTATATCTACTTGACATAACTGTATATCTTGAGAATGTGGAATCATGCATTGCTCCTGAAATTATAATCGATGTGTATATATATATTCTGTACATGTATGTGTTTACCTTATTGTAATTCTGATATATGTTGTGCTTACTGGAATAGCCGCGTGATCCTACCAGTACATTGTGGTTGTGTAGTGATACTGCACTGCTTGTTCTTTGTTGAATATAGGGTATCTTCAGGCGGCTATTGATAAAGCTCATCTAGGTGACTATTGAGCGTGATCAGATTCAAGGGTGAGCCAGTTCTTTCAGGCTGCCATGGATCTTTCTTGTTTCAGTCCACTCTTTCCAGACTCAAACTATTTGTTTAAGGTGTTTGTTTAGTTTCGGGGTTGTACCCCTTGCTCTTAGATTTGTCGTTAGTAGAGTTTTGGTACAATGACTTTCGGGTTCTAGGGGTTGAAATTCCGCATTAGTTTGATTAGTTATTTGTTAAAACCTTTGGAGTTTATGGGGACTCTATTTTTATTGCCATTTAAACCTGCTTCCGTAACTTTAAATGCCTTAGTTTTGATTTAGTTGTGTAGTTTTTGGTTAAGCTATTTGGTTTGGGTTGTAATAATGGTTCTCCCAACTGATGGTTAGTTTGGGTGCCAATCACGACGGTTTGGGTCGTGACAACAAAAGTAGGATAAATGTAAAATAAGATTATTGAATGATTAGAACAAAACAAGATAACGACACAATCATACCAACTCAGTAGTTACGTAAAGAGACATTTTTTTGTCATTACATAATAACAAATTTGAAAATACAATAACATTTACATAACAAGAAATTTGTCGATTAAAACATCAAATTTTAGCAAAATCTAGTGATGCTTTACCAGAAGGCCTCTTACTGAAGAAATAATCCCGGTAATCAGAAAATAAGACATGTTTGTACACTGGTTTTCTCCATCTCTCAGCAATTGTGGAAATGGAACAATGACAGTGTCAAGGCTAGCATTGAAAAATACCAGTACGAATATTCAAGCCTTGCTCGATTAACTGCTATACAATGCTCGATACTCTTGTATCGATCGTTGCTCGTGATCTGCAACGAGTCACCTATATATGATAACCGTTAAGGCGTCGTTGATTGGATTTACGTGGATCAAGTTATTGCCCTTAGTCCATCGGACATAGAGGCCTCCGTTGTCATCCTGGATGAGCATAGTGATGCAGGACACGTTGCAGTTTCGGCGACAACCAATGGTGATACTTGGATTTGGGCATGCTGGATACTAGTTTATGTTGATAGCTATATTTCCCATCAAGAGAAGTTCTAAAGATTCATCAATTTCATTGACATTGAGAACCTTCATGAAGGGAGGGTATGAGCTCTAATTATTTTTTAGAGAATGAGTATTTGTTGAATTACTTTGGGTTTGGGCATGAACACGTAATTATTTTGGGTATTATGACCTAATTATGTAGTTTTTCCTTTTTCTTGGAGTAAATAGGAAAAAGCTTTAAAAAGTCATGAAAATAGTACTACTTAAATCTGTTAGAATTAAAAAGTTAATATGCTAGAGTGCATTTCCCCTTACATTACTAAATCTTCATCATATTTGTGTTCTTCGTTTGTTAGAAAATCGACACATTAATTTACCTCTCTCCAAATGTGTTAGATAGTGTCAAATGTGAAATTATTAAATTTCAATTATGCCAAAATGCTCAAAATTCAAGAAATGTGAAATTATACACTAATTTATAATGGTTAAAAGGTCGGAAACTACATTCTACAACATATTAACACAATTTTTTTAATGAGTTGAGCTAGTAAATAAATGGGTCAATGATCAGGCAAAACGTGGATGGATTTGATGAATCATATTTTCATAAATGAGTTTTTGTTGTTAGGGTGATTTTTTTGTAGAATTTACGAAGTATTTGATAATTATAACTCGACATTTCATACTAGTTTTCATCATTGAGAGACTACCTATCACAATCATTGATGATGGGGGGGGGGAAGGATTTTTGTAACACCTCGGTATTTGAAAGTGCTAAATTTAGAAAGAACTAATTTGGAAAGAGCCAAACCTGAAATTTTACAAGTTATGCATAAGTTATGAGTTTTGGGTCAACTTCAAACGAGCAAAACTTTCAGTACAAGTTGTTTTAGGTGGACCATAAGCTATCAAATGAAAGGTCTTGGAATCTTCTTTCCAACGTCGCTGCGTTTGCTAATTTTTGAGCTCGTGTGAGGGAGATATGTCTATTTGAAGTCGGTCTGTCCGGTTAAAGAAAGTTACCGAAAATGTGAGAGGTATTTTGGTCGTTTCCTTACCCTTTTAGATTTAAGCGTTTTTAGTAAATAATTAGGGATCTAAACTGATTTGGTTCAGTTTTCCCAAACCAATTGCTTAGGGTTTTGAGAGGAGTTCAAGAAGAGGATAAAAGAGAAAAGTCAAGCCGTTCATCAAGTTTTCTTGTGAATCGAAGGTTGTTTCGCCAAGAGTTTAATCCCTAAGAGGTATGTGAGTTCTCATAGTGTTGGGTTCGTTCACCCACACACCAATCATGTAATTTTCAGCGTATTTTGTTCTAGAAAGTTGCAGGATTTGAGTTCTTGATGAGTTTTCATGAAGTTTCATTCGTAATCTGGATTGTTAAGGTTTTGATGAGTTCTTGAGATAAACGTATGTGTTTGAGAGTTGTTTTTGAGTAGATTCTCATTTACTTGTATTGGGTAATTGAATCTAAGTAGAATTTGATAAAACAAATCGATTCTAGACGGATTAAGGTCAGAAAATGCGTAGAATTTTTTTCTGGAAAGTCTTGGGAGAGGGCTGGGGTGGCGCGCCCCAGCAGTGTTATGGGATTCAAGTACATACTCAAAAGATTGAGGCAGTGTAGAACTGGCCTAGACCAACATCTCCAACTAACATTAGGAGTTTCTTGGGATTGGCTGGTTATTATAGGAGATTTGTCGAGGGGTTCTCATCTATTTCATCCCCGTTGACTAAGCTAACTCAGAAGACAGTTAAGTTTCAATGGTCTGAAGCTTATGAGAAAAGCTTTCAGGAATTTAAAACTAGGTTGACTATTGCCCCAGTGTTGACCTTACCAGAAGGTATGTAAGGTTTTGTGGTGTATTGTGATGCGTCCAGAGTTGGATTGGGTTGTGTATTGATGGAAAATAGCAAGGTTATACCTTATTCCTCTAGACAACTTAAGGTTCACGAGAGGAACTACCCAACCCATGATCTAGAGTTGGTTGCTGTAGTATTCGCTTTGAAAATATGGCGTCACTATATTTATGGTGTTCATGTAGATATGTTTACCGATCAGAAGAGTCTTCAGTATGTATTCAGTCACAAAGAGCTTAATCTCATACAGAGAAGGTGGTTGGAATTACTCAAAGATTATGATATAAGTATTCTACATCAACCAGGTAAGGGTAATGTTGTTGTTGATGCCTTGAGCAGGTTGTCTATGGGTAGTACCTGTAACACCTTAAAAAAATCAGCTTCTGGACTCAATAGAAAATTTGTGAACCACGGCAAGGTTCACGGACCGTGAAAGGAACCACGGTTCGTCGACCTGCCCGTGGCTCATGCCCTCCTAGAAGAGGTGGACCACGAGACCCTTCACGGGCCGTGGACCACCCCACAAGCCATGGGGAGGCTCATGGAAGCCAGACAGAACTCACCAGGCTCAGAAGTTAGAACACGGAGCCCTTTACGGGTCGTGGTCTTGATGAAGCGTCATGGTGGCTTTCGTGAAGCCAAACGAGTAGGCCCCTAGCCCAACTGAAGGACCATGGTGACCTTCACGGTTCATGATCCTTCACACAGTCTATGAAGTGGACCGTAGAGGTAAGGGCCAAGAACCAGTAGTCACTGGCCCAAGAAGCATGACCCATATGACGGATTGTGGTCCTTGTGACGGTTCGTCGTTGCGTCCATGTCTGGGCTCGTCAGATTTTAAGTGGGGTCGTTTTGGTCTTTTACCCTATGCGTTGAACACCTAAACTACGTTGTTTAACCCCTAAACTACATAGTTTTGGTCAGTTTGATCCTAGTAACTTAGTCAGAACTTAACCTAATCTATCATTCACCGAAATCATTCAAACTTAGAACAAAAGAAGAAGAAAGAGGCGCAAATTTTCCTAAGAACAACCAGCAGGGTTCATTCAAGTTTTAGCTTGAAATCGAAGGATTTCTCCATGGAATTCGTTACCAGGTATGTGGGATTTCACTAGTGGGTTCCTTTCACCCATTAGGTGTAACGACCCTAAAAACAAACTAGATTAACTAGAGCCTAACGTGGGTTCGTTTGTGATCGTCTTGAGTGTTGATGGTATTTCGTGTGGTCAAGATGCTTGGTTAAGGTATTTTTTTTAAAAGGTATTGAAACATTTCAAATTGTATTTTAGAATTCATTCTTCATATTTCTCAAAAACAAAACCCTTCTCTCCTAAAAGTTCTCTTTAGAACTCCATTAAAGGTCAAGGTCTAAAATCAAGCTAGGGTTGAAGGTTTCAAGTGTTTTCTTGTCAAAATTCATGGGATTCATGAAGGTTAAGGTATGAGGATCCTTTATCCTTGATTATTCTTCCTTTGAAGGAGCTCAATCCAAATGATTTCAAAGTTCTTCCAAAAACACAAATCCAAATTTCGATTCTAAGCATGGGTTCTTGCATTAAATGATTTTTAATGATGATTTATGTTATTATTGATGTTTGTTGATGGTTTTTAATAAAGAAAATTCCATGAGCCCATGTCTTTCCAAGTTTCCTAAATTTCACCTTAAAGTGGGTATATTGATTTTGATTCGATGATAATAGAATTATGTTTAGATTGTTGTGGGCTGTTGATTTATGCCATTAACTATATCTAATTGTGTGGAATTGTTAGTGAATTGAGTAATTGGGTTCATAGCCTTGAATGGGCATTTTGTGAATTAATCTTTGTGCTTCTATTCAACTCTAGGTTGCGCTTGTTTCTGGGCAAACTCAAGTCCAAATGGACCGGGCCATTTTTGCTCACAAAAGTGCTCCCCCATGGAGCGGTTGAGCTTGAGAAGAGTGAATGAACAAGGTTTATGGTAAACGGGCAAAAGATCAAGATCTATCTGGGAAACGCGTAAAGTGTGCAAGAAGTTGTTGAGGCCTACTATCTTGATGAAGTCTGAGTAATCAAAAGGCATGCGTCGTGCCGCGATGTTAAGTCAAGCGCTGCTTGGGAGGCAACCCAAGATGTAAAATCTAACCAACAATAGGTTCCTGTTTTCTGTTTAGTAGTTTTCTTTGTTTAGTTGCTTTTTTGTACCCATTTAGATAGTTGTTTTATTTTTGTTTTAGTGTTGGCTAGACATAGCATAGGGTCCGTGTCTAAAAAGTGTCCAGAAAATGTAAAAAGAAAGGGCTAATGGTTGCTAGATGTGCAGGGGCGAAAAACAAAATCTACAGAAAAAGGTCTGGTGCAGAGGTCTACGGACATTATCGACGGTTCGTTCCACGGACCGTGAATGGTGCCCGTTGATCCCAGGTAAGGTTTCTAAATTGTCTAAGTATGGATGTGATCTATGTTCCTCTTCTACAGACCGTAGATCGACTCAAGGACGATAGACGGGGTATCGTGGGTCCAAACCCTAGTTCTTCCTGACCCGACCCGGACCCCTCCTAAATAAAATCCCCCCATTTTCAAATCATTCCCACTTCCCTCCATTCACTCCCAAACCGTTTCTAAACCTTCCCACTACTCCAATTACTCCATATTACCATAAATTCCCCTTCAATCACCCTACATCTTTCCCCCATAATTGCAATCATTTTTTTAATTCCACTCACCCTCAAATTCCCAAGAGGTCCAATGTCCGGGTTCGGTCAAAAAGGCGAGTTTGTGGTATTGAAAGCGTAGAGTCATCACACAAATCACTCCATTTCCATTGCTTGTAAGGTAATAGACTTCTCTTTCACTTTGAATTTCGATTCATTGATTGATTATAGAAAGTTCGGAATTGGGTCTTGACCTTTGGTAGTTGATTGTATGTAAATGCATGCTAAACTAATACTACAAACACCCTTGGGACAATGGATAGTGATTGTGTGTGTTTATACTGTATAAAATCAGTGTAATGAGAGTCTAAATGCAAGTTTCGACTTAGGGTTCCTAGTTTTGTGTGTAATTCTTGTGAATTTAGTAATCTGAACCCATAGAATGATGAACTAGCATAATTTATGTTGAAATGCATGATTATACTTGGTGATACTGTTGAAATTGGTAAAATTGGGGTCAACATGAAGGATGCTTGAAACCTGGCATTGATCTGATTCAAAAGACCATGTTTACGGACCGTAGATCAGGTCCGTGAGTCTGCACACCACAAAATATGCTAAGTGTGGAACCACAAATGTGGACTACGGTCCGTAGATCAGTCTACAGACCGTTCTGCACATCCGTGGTTCCCATTAGAGTCCAAATTTTTGGGACCCCTGATCTACAGAGGGAATCCACGGACCATAGGTCAGCCTACGGACTGTAGATGCCCACCGTAGGTGGCCACTGAAGCCATTGTCTGAAATTTTTTCTGTTTTCCATTTTTGTTCGTTCTTAGTTCTAAAATATTTTTGAGTGTGTTATGATTTTATTTTGGTACTAATTAGACATCCACATGTACCATGGCGCCTAAGAAGCAAGTGACCTACTCAAAAAGAGGCAAATCAAAATCCGTGGTGCCTACTTTTAGGTTGATTGATGAAGACACGGACGCGGAAATCCAGCATATGTTCTACCAGCCACGAGGACATCTCCTACTACACCTCGGGCTACCCAGAATACATCTCGGCAGGTGGTCACTGACTCCTAGTCTGATGAGGAGAACACACTGATCGGGTCACCGGCTAGTTCTTCTTCCGGTTCTGAGCCCGCCCATGCTTCTAGTTTCGGTTCTGGATTCGCCACAGGCTCAGGTTCACATGGACAAGATGCCTCGTCTGAAGAGGCCACTAGTTTGGGAGAAGCTTCGATGCCACGAAACTACGACCCTGATCCAATAGCTGAGGAGCCAAACAGATGGTGTGTTGAGGGGCAATGGCAAATATCTACCTGGATGCTAGAATGCGGAATCAGAAAGAGAAGATGGCCCGACTTATTACTGAAGAGCGTAGAGTCCTCACGGGGAGCTTACATACTATTCCCGACATCCACCAGATTTTTCAGCTTCACAAGTGTGATTGGATGACTCGAGACCCCTGGACTTATCGCGAGGAGATTGTGCAGGAGTTCTATGCCTCCTATGCTGCTACTCTCCGAGGTTCGATCAACAAGAGGTCCAAGCCCACAACCCAGGACCCTCTCACTTCTACTATGGTCCGAGGTTTTCCAGTGGACATATCACACACCACCATCAGCCTATTCCTCTATGGCCCTGGCCCTGATCACACTTGGGTACTCAACATGACCGAATTTGACTACAAATGGGATATTGTGAGGAGTGGAGCTTTCATGCGTAATGCCGAATAGAGGGAGGTTGTCTTACTATGGTTGTCCAAGCACATAGCTGCAGATGGAGAGCATGCATAGTGGGTTAGCTTGCCACGTTTGGGTATTTGAAAGGCCACCTTGAATTTGGTGGCCAAGTTTTTTTGGTTGCTGGTGCGATACAGAGTGTCGCCCACAAAGGCCGACAATGCACTTACATGGGACAAAGCATTAATTGTGGCAACATTAGTAGCTGGGTTTCAGATCGACTTTACCCGCATACTGCTAGCAGAGATTCATAAGAGGGCGTTCAAGACCTCCACTACTTACCCTTTTCCGTGCCTCATTTTTCAGCTATGCAGGCACTCTTGAGTGCCGATCTGCCATTGTGAAAAATTGATACAGGCAATGGGGACCCTAGATATTGGCCTGATTCAGGACGAGGCAAATGTGGCAGCACCTCGTAGAGGGCCGCGGATCGATGTGCCATTGGGTACTGATTTAGTAGATGTTGTGGAGCAAATGCAGGGCAATGAGCTTGCCCCTCCATTCCACACTGATGATGCCCCGACCTCCTCTTCTCAGGCCGCTAGTCAGGCCCCCAGCTCATCTAGAGCCACCCCATCTTCTAGAGCCTCTGTTGTGCCATTAACTCGAGTTCAGAAATTGGAGGCGCAGATGTCCACACTGCTTCACCATGTGAAGCCATGGATGCAGAAGTCCATTGCAGAGTCTGAGGCTAGGATGGAGAAGAGGATGGCAACCATGGTGGATCAGAAGGTTTAAGTCGTTCATAAGCGCTTGGATGCCTTCGAGTTGAGAGTACTCTCACGGCCATCCCCCGTCACAGATTTTTCCTCCATCCAGACTAAGTTGGACAGTCTCCGGGCTGACATTGATTCCATCCTTGCTATGCGCACTGATGAGCCAAAGTCTGCACCTACTGCATTAGCTGATGATACCGTACTCGATGCTCTATTCAGAGAGGATACAAATGCACAGCCCGAGCCCACCCATGCTTGTGGGAAGAGGCACCGCTCCAGCCATAATCTTGACACTACTGGGGAGACCCAAGCAAAGAAGCGGGAGCGCCAGCAGACTGAACATGCACGCAAAGCCTCCATTATAGATGAGGAGATGCCAACAAAGGGTTCGTGAGAGTGCGCTTGGGGCTTCAAGTTTGTACCCATTTCGGAGGTAGTTGCTATAGTGGGAGATGATGTGAGCACCAATGATGGTGTGGTAAGAGTGATTGAGAGAACTACTGAGGGTGCTAGGCTAGATAATTGGGGCACTATTGAGGGTGACCCAAGTGTTGTTCCAGCGGGCTCCGGGAAACCGGACCCATCCGCTTGGTGATAGTTTGTTGGCGCTATGTGCCACAAGTTTGCTTCACCCAATCCATTACTTTTTACTGTTTTTGTGTCCATTGGGGACAATTATACCTATTTTTTGTTGGGGCTGGGGTAAATGGATTGTGAGTGATAGGGTGAAGTCTGAGTAACCCAAATCATAATCCTCTCTTGAAGTTTTCTTGCCTGTGTTCTTTTCCCCGAAGAGACTACTTAATTTCTGTTGAACCGGCATGTATTAGGATTGTATGTGTAGAAGCATGGGAAAGAATAAAGCATGATGGAAAAAGCTTTGTGAAAAAAATGATACCCGTCCGTAGTGTGTGATCTGTGCTAAAATCTGTAGACTAGAATGAGTTGAATGTGTTGGTTCTGAGTATGACATGATAATGAACCAACTTGATAGCATGACTTAAGCTAAAACTTGAACTGGGTAATCTGATAATGAAACTATGTGCCAAGAGTGTGTGAGAATAGTTGATTGTTCAAACAGTTTTTGTGCCAATCTAGAACTTTCCTGGTTAGTCTTGCTAAGATAATCTACTCTAGAGGCTAGGAAATGATCTTAGGCCCTTGTTCTGATAAGTCCACAAGTTGCCTAAAAAGAATCCAACCAAATGAAATTAATGCTCCCTTTGATCCAAATGCTTTGAGCCTAAATTAGACCAAAAGCCTAAGTTGAGGGTGGCTAATGTAAAAAGTGACCTCAATCTTGGCCCTGATCCGACATCGGGTATTGTGTACCTCAACCAGTGGAAAATCGATAAGTTGAGGGTGGCTATGAAAGAGGAAATTGAAAAAAATGGGTATGAAAAGAGTTTGGTGTTGAAAAAGAGAAAAAGAAAAGAAAAAAGAGGAGAGGATGTGGCTTTGTGCAAAAAAAAGCAAACATAAGTGTTGAAAGCTAAAGAAGAGAATAAAATGCAAGAACAAGAAGAAAGGGAAAAATAAGGAGCTACTAAATCGAAAGCCACATCCATGGTTGAAAAGAATCAAGGGAAAGAAGAAAAAATGGTAGGATGTCAAAAATAGGGAAAAATGAGGTAGTAAGCCTAAGGTAATATCAAAGAGGGCAGAAAGTCATTAAAAAGTACCCAAATGTACCAAACCTTACCCTGAGCCTACGTTATAAGCCAAGAAAGTCCTATAGTGATCCTAGAACCTAGTTTGTAGAGTTTAAGCAGTGAAAATAAGGGCAAGCCTATGGTATTGAGCACCGATTGTACTAGAAATTTCTTCTGAGCGTTAGTGTTGAATGAATCCTTGTACTCAAATCATATTCATTGTGTGAAAAAAAGGGATTTCATTTGAAGTAAGGGCACTAGTTACATTGTCGGAAAGTTGGTACCTTGGTTATAGTAAACCAGTGTATGTTATGTGTTGAGTGGTCAATCTTTGTCGTGTTTTGATCCACACAAGTTAGCTTGTTGAGTCTGAGAGAAAATATTTGCACTCGAGAAGAGAGTCGGGGTAGAGAGCCATGTGATTGCTTGTGTTTGAAATGCTTGCTTCTATTCAATTGTCGTTTAGAGTTTTAGTGTGTCGCTTGAGGACAAACAATGAATTTAAGTTGAGGGTGTTGATATACCATGAGTTTACGGTATTTTTAATACATTTCACTTAAGAGTTATGTGTGTCAAGGGCCATTTTGTATTGGTTTTTATGTATTTTTATCATGTTTGCAGGAAATATGTTCAGACGTGGAAACTGAGAGACATAGCTGAAGGATGTGCAGAAAAAAGGCATCTACGGAGGTGATCCATGGACCATAGGTCCATTCACACTCCGTAGATGGGTGTCGTAGATGGGCAGTCAAAGGATTAAAGGAGATCAGGGAATTCTTGACCAAGTGTGGAACCAAGGTTGCAATCGACGGACCGTAGATTGATCTACAAACCGTACTGTTGCTCCGTCAAATGATTCAAAGAAGGAGTTCCAGTACCTGATTTTGAAGATTCTAAGTGTGGAGCTACAGAGGAGGATCTATGGACAGTGGATCAAACCACGGTCCGTACTGTTGATCCGTTATTTGCATCAGTGATGATGATGTTTTGGAAGCTGGAAATTTGCCAAAGTCCTGAGTCATGGAAGGGACCTACGGACCGTAGGTCAATCCACGGTCCGTAGGTCAGTGTCGTAGATCGAAAACGCGTCCTAAAACATTATTTCCTTATTTCGTTTCCTTTTTAGTTAGGACTTATTTTTCTATATGTTTACATCCCTACTCTATTCAAATAGGGCGAAACGTCGCGGTGAATCAAAAAATAATCAATTGATTCAATTTTAAAAGAATTTTAAGAATTAAACAAATTTTAAAGGAGTCGCCACCTAATTTTAGGAAAAAACTAGGAAACCATTAAGTGATCTACGAAACCATTAGATTCTAGGTAAGGGGTTCAAGTTATTTTGAAGGGAAGGTGTTAGGCATCCTTTGAAATCCACAACTGTGGGTCCCAACTAAATTTATTTTTTCAAATTGAGGAGGAGATAAAAATAGTATATAAGTATAACAAACATGCAATATATACAAGTAATAAAGTAAACAAGTAATATGAGAAACGATCTAACATTTGCCTATCGTCAACAACATACATAATAATGAATATAGTATTCGAACTTTATTCAAATGGCTTCGATAAGAAGTGACTACGAGGTACCTGTAAAGGCACTTAATAAAAGTGTTAGTGGTAAATAATTACGAATAAAAAAAAATGAAATAAATAATAACTTAGAAATAAAAACCCATCTTATTAAAATGGGAGGCCTTGGAAATTGACGGTAATTTCTTCATCGGCCATTTTAACATACAAAATATATAAACTTAAACTAAATTTCTCTCTTTTAACAATGGGGAGACCTCCAAAATCGACGGAGAGATTTTCTCATTGGCCATTTGAACAAACAAAATATATGAACTAAAACTAATTTTCTGTCTTTTACAATGTAAAGGCCTCCAAAATCGACGGAGATATTTTCTCATTGGTCATTTTAACTTGCAAAATATATAAATTTAAACTAAATTTCCGTCTTTTATAATGTGGAGGCCTCCAAAATTGACGGAGAGATTTTTTCATTGGTCATTTTTAACAAAGAAAATACATAAACTTAAACTAAATTTCCATATTTTAAAATAGGAAGGCCTCCAAAATCGACGGAGAGATTTTTTCATTGGCCATTTTTACTTGTAACATGAACACAAAATAATAACAATGACATAAACAAGAGAGATAACAATTAAGCTACTAGATCCAGGCTAACAACACTTTCACACAATCAAAACTGCAACACCAACATTTATTAATTAAATAATCTAAACATTATGTATATATAACTTCACAATAAATAGAATAAAAGAACTATAAGCTAATCACTTAATTTGATATGATCCACAAACAAAACAAAATAATAAAGAGTAGGAGGAACAGTAGCCAAAACTAAATATAAATAACGAAAACTTTGCTGGAACATTCAAAATAAATACTAAACTATCAACCCACAAGTAATAAATGTAATCAACAATAAAGAAAGATCAACATAATAATAATAATAATAATAACAATAACTAACAATACAAATGAAATAATGCACGATCAATCTATAAGTGACAATAATAGTAAGTAATAATAATAACCAACAACAAAAGATAACAGTGCACAACAAGGTAATAATGAATGGAACAATATTGAATAATAATCTAAAATAACAGTGATAATAGTGGTAGCAAACAATTATAAAATTAGCAACTAAACAAACATGATAACTTTAAGCACAATAGGTACGGATGAAGAACAAAATAAAAATAGAAAAAATTAAAGTTACCGGAGTAATGTGTTTTCCGGCCAGATTTGGTTGTTGGTGTTGCCGCTTGCCGGAGTTTGGAGTTTCACCGAAATACCTACAAGATGAACAAAATCGTAAAGGGGGAGAGAAAGGGACTGGGCAGCGGGGTTTTGGATCTGGTTTTGTGTGTCTTTGGGTCGGGGTTTTGGAGGCAGTTTGGTGGTTGTTTCTGGTTGGGGTCTTGATTAGTTCGTTGGTCTATCGGAAATGGCGTTGCTTTGGTGGTGAAAGAGGTTGGAAAAGTTAGGGTTTTTTTTGGCTTGGAGCTGCTGGTTGGTTTTGGGGTCATTTCCGATGTAGAGGAAGTTTCGTGGTGGTCACAACTGTTTGTGAGCTCGCTGGTGAAGTCGAGGGTATTTTTCGATGGGGTTTTGGAGGTAGTGAGGAGAAAGAATGGTGGTTCGGATGGCTTGGGTGGTGGAAGCTCACCGGAAAATGGGTCGAAAAGGTGGAGGAGATGGAGTCGTTTGGTATGTTGATTTGGTTTGGGGTTTGATGGGTGTTTGGAGTTGAGTCTTGGTGGTTTGAGCTGCTAATGGTAGCAGCGGAAAAATGGAAGGGTTTTCGATGAAGTTTTGTGGATGTTCAGTGGTCAGTGAGAAGAGAAAGAGAGGAGAGGGATGACCGGTTGGGTCTTCTTTTGAGTGGTGACTGGCCGAAGCTCCGACGAAAGTTCGCCGGCGATAATGAACAGTATAGAAAAATCAAGTAAAAAATCTGAAAATTAAACCCCAAATTCTAAAATGTATTCACCACACCTTGACCTAATGGACAACCTTTTCTTTATATAGGGAGTTGAAAACTACAATACCACTATTTTAAAATCATGGGCCAAAATCAACGATCAATAAAATATTTGTGTTTGAAATATTATCTGTATTTGAATGAATTTTTAGGTTGTGCAAAATATCAAAATGAATATTAACGAATGTAACAAATAAAATGAATATTAAAAAGTATAATAAACGTAACTAATGACATGTAAAAAATGTAATTTTAAAATTAACTAATAAAAAAAATCATAAATTTTGATAAATAAGGATAGTTATCGATAAACTTATTTAAAATTATATAAAAAATTATTTTGAACTATTAAATAAATAAAACTTAAATTTACGAATTTTGAAAACGTTAGGCCAAAATTGGGTATCAACAGCTGTCCCTTTCGTTGGATATGATTGATGAAAAAAATCGTGGACAACGAAAATTGACAAACCCCATTTTGGCCGAACACATGACCTTTATATAAAAGTGTGGTTGGAATGTGGTAGAAGTCGATCCAGGAGTTGCCTGTAAAAGATTTCACGCTGTGTTACGTCCTTGTTGAAATAGTCCGCACCTGTGGCTCAACTGAGAATGCATCCTCTTGGATGTTCTCGAAAAAACAAAGATGAAACTCATCAGTAGAAACAAAATTATAGGAAAAGAAGGTAGCATCTTTTACGATACAACAAATGAAGATGATGATCCATCGGTAGGATTTTGAATGTATATCCATCGGTAGGACGAATGAAAAGAATGATCCATCGGTGGTATTTTGAATGTATGTCCATCGGTAGGACGAATGAATAAAAAAATGATCCATCGGTAGGATTTTGAATGTATGTCCATCGGTAGGACGAATGAAAAAATTATCCATCGATAGGATTTTGAATGTATGTCTATCCGTAGGACGAATGAAAAAAGATGATCTATCGATAGGATTTTGAATGTATGTCCATCGATAGGATGAATGAAAAAAGATGATCCATCGGTAGGATTTTGAATGTATGTCCATCGGTAGGATGAAAGAAAAAAAAAGATGATCCATCGATAGGATTTTGAATGTATGTCCATCGTAGGACGAATGAAAAAGAATGATCCATCGATAGGATTTTGAATGTATGTCCATCGGTAGGACGAATGAAAAAGATGATCCATCGATAGGATTTTGAATGTATGTCCATCGATCAGACGAATGAAAAAAGATGATCCATTGGTAGGATTTAGAATGTATGTCCATTGGTAAGACGAATGAAAAAGATGATGATCCATTGGTAGAATTTTGAATGCATGTCCATCGGTAGGACGAATGAAAAAAAAAAGATCTATCGGTAGGATTTGAATGTATATCCATCGGTAGGACGAATGAAAAAAGATGATCCATCGATAGGATTTTGAATGTATGTCCATCGGTAGGACGAATGAAAAAAGATGATCCATCGGTAGGATTTTGAATGTATGTCCATCGGTAGGACGAATAAAAATTCTTTCAACACAAGTCTCCTCCGACTTGAACGCGGAATAGATAGGGTAAACATCTTTCACCTCCGAATAGATGCGACTTAAATGCAAATATCTTTCAACGCAAGTTTCCTTCGACTAGAACGTTGAATAGATATGGTGCACATCCTTCACCTCCGAATAGATGCGACTTAAATGCAAATATCTTTCAACGCAAGTTTCCTTCGACTTGAACGTTGAATAGATATGGTGCGCATCCTTCACCTCTGAATAGATGCAACTTAAATGCAAATATATTTCAACACAAGTTTCCTTCGACTTGAACGTTGAATAGATATGGTGCGCAACCTTCACCTCCGAATAGATGCGACTTAAATGCAATAGCCTTCTCGGCGAATGAAAATGCAATGGCCCTCTTGGCAAAATGAAAATGCAATGGCCCTCTCGGCAAATGAAAATGCAATGGCCCTCTTGGCAAATGAAAAAATGTAATGGCCCTCTCGGCAAATGAAAAATGCAATGGCCCTCTCGGCAAATGAAAGATGCAATAGCCCTCTCGGCAAATGAAAAATGCAATGGCCCTCTCGGCAAATGACAATGCAATGGCTCTCTCGGCAAATGAAAATGCAATGGCCCTCTCGGCAAAATGAAAATGCAATGGCCCTCTCGGCAAATGAAAAATGCAATGGCCCTCTCGGGAAATGAAAGATGCAATGTCCCTCTCGGCAAATGAAAATGCAATAGCCTTCTCGGCAAATGACAATGCAATTGCCCTCTCGGCAAATGAAAATGCAATGACCCTCTTGGCAAAATGAAAATGCAATGGCCCTCTCGGCAAATGAAAATGCAATGGCCCTCTCGGCAAAATGAAAATGCAATGGCCCTCTCGGCAAAATGAAAATGCAATGGCCCTCTCGGCAATGAAAAATACAATGGCCCTCTCGGCAAAATGAAAATGCAATGGCCCTCTCGGCAAATGAAAAATGCATTGGCCCTCTCGGCAAATGAAAAATGCAATGGCCCTCTCGGCAAATGAAAGATGCCATGATGGATGACCCTATGATTTTCCACTGTAACGAGGTGGATGACTCGAAGATTGTTCAACTGTAACGAGGTGGATGACTCGATGATTGTCTTGAAAGTGTCATCGCCTCAATGGTTTCACCTGTTCCTGATTACTTTGACACATGTGGATAACCAACATATTTACTCTTGACCATTTTGTGTTTATTTTTACTCATGTATTATTGGGGATTTGTATGAGGAGCTGCTGGCTCGCCATGACAATGCTGGAGATTTGCAAGTTGACTTTTAACTTCAAGCGATTATGGATAATTTGAAGTTTACTGTCAAGCTTTTCACAGTACTTGTTGGAATTTTTGAGGTCTTCCTCAAAAAATTTGTCCAGTTAGATCTCTTGACAAATCGCACAATGTTCTCCAATCTTGACTTGCTGGAGATAACGCTCTTATTGTGTATTTTTGAGATGTTCTCAAAAATTCTGTCCCAGTTTTTATTACAATAAGTAAAAAAAACATGACACTGGGTATATGATCGAGCTGTGATGGCGCCTACATATCCTGTTGAGTCAGGAATCAGGTCAAATGTAGTTCCAATCCTGTAGATGATGAATACTGCAAATAATCTGAGACAAGATCATCAGTAGAAAATATACAATATGAACATGATGAAATAAGAAAATGATATTCTTTGTCATATTCACTGCCTAGAGACAAAAGACATGTCATATTTTTGGGACGGACAATCCAATGAAGTAAAATAGGCGTCCTACACTGACAGAATTAACCTAATGACACTTTTTACGATGAACAACTCAAAAAGAAAAGGCAAAATCTTTTTTGTTTTTTTTGTTTTTTTTAAAAATAATATAAAGAGACAGTCAAATCTTGACTACAATTGGTACCACAAGTTAGGATCGCATGTAAATCTTTTTTTTTTTTTTTAACTAAGATTGAATTCAAGGTAACTCCTAAAGTTTCAAGTGGTACCTCAAACATACTTAAGTATCAACAAGATTTGCTCATTTTTCTTCAAACAAAGATTTAAATTGTACCAATCCTCATGTTTCAAGTGCTCTCACTAAAAGAAAAATCTTGTTTCACACATATTCGAAGCGTTTGATTTGAGGACACTTTTCAAAATGCACGCACACTTACAAGAATGCTCAACGTATGCAACTGTGATACCATATGCTTGGACATTATGTAAATCTCCACTAATGTGAGAACATTTGAAAAGAGATCATGTAGGACTTGTTATTGGCTTGTAATGTAGGCTTAGGAACGGGTAGGATATATATTTGGAATAAGAGTGACTTAATTCCTTCTTGAACGTCACAGTGAATTTGTGTTTTTGATGATTGATACACATTTGACGTCTGATCCTCTTTACTGCCCCTTGTTTTTTTTCCGACTTTTTTTGAATTCTTATTTGTTGGATTTTTTCTTTTTCACCCCTTTGTTTTGAAGTTTTCTCCTTTTCTGTTGGAATATTTTCCTTCTTTTCTTTCACTAACCTTGTATGAGTATTTTTGTCTTTCTTTATTTCTTTCAACCTGTTTTCTTTCTTTTTGGTTCTTTCTCTAGAAGTCGTTTTTGCTTCCTTGACTTTGGGAGATTTCATATCTTTGCCTTTTGCAACTTCAAACATGGATCTTCTATTGTAATTTGCACATCTTTGGCGTACTCAAGAAGGTTGGGCCAAGAGAGGGATAGTGCATGCAAGCACTCAGAAGGGTAATAGTTAATATATGGTTGTCCAAAGAAAGGTTTCAGGCTCAAAGTGGGGAAAACAAGGGATTAATGTCATTTGGTAGGCTTTGAAAGGCACAATCGAGTCAAAGAAGACCTACGATCCTTTCCCAAACCAAACATAACTCAGGATTTCGCCTCGATAAACATTCAGGCCAAGTTCTAGATCAACAGTGCGATCCAATTGAATTTTGATCTAAAATCTCACCACACAATGCACATGAAATCATGAGGTTGGTTTTATTCTTATCTTGAATACATGCAAGAGAATTTTCAAGCATCACAAAAGTATAAATGAGAGATACCAAAAGAATCTATGGTGTACCACAAAGCCAGTCTCCTCCATCATACCAAATATATTTACATACTCCTAACTGCATTCGTCCCATTTGAGCTGAAGACATGACTCTTTCAATATGTACAGAATGATTTTTTGAAAAAATGAATAAATACCGAACCCAAGAAGGGTTGCCTACGTATCTCATCAAAATGAGAATCATGTGTGCGTAGTTCATGCATATATGTCTTTGAAAAAATGCATAAACTATTTGATTTTTTTTTTTTTGAATTTTAAAAAATGAATACTGAACCCAAGAAGGGTTGTCTACGTATCTCATCGAGATGAGAATGCATATATGCCTTTTAAAATATGCACAACTATTTTACTTTTTACTTTTGAAATTTGATAAAATGGATACCGAACCCAAGAAGGGTTGCCTACTTATCTCACCGAGATGAGAATCAGGTTCGCGTAGTTCGTTCAGATAGGGTATAAAATTATTCAAAAACTTAGACAAACTTAGAGTGATGACTCGTAAGTATAGTGTCGCTGACATCTTTAGTCATATAGTGTATTTTGATTGTTTGCACCAATATGTTATGCATTCTCTTAACTGTTCATCTTTGTATATCTGTTGAATGTGGTCTCCGAATTCCGACAATAACCACTTGTTGTATTCAATTTTTGAATGTCTCTTCAAACTATGTATACTTCCAATTATTTATGAACACTATACATTATTATCACCATCCCCGACTGTTGTCGGAGATGATTTTCCTGCAAAAATATGAGAAATGTGTGAAAGAAGAGCCAACATGCAAAATAATAAAAAATAAATGAGTGCGAACTCATAGTCAAAGACTCCCCTGAATAATCTTTTTGACTTGATATTAATGTCTTGTGAAATACGAAAACTCAAATTTCGTGGATCATTTTGTCCCTTGCAACTTTGGACGAACAATAGCTTCCAAAATCGAACATAAATCAACCTCTCGCTTGAAAAAAAAACTCAAAAGGTAAAAATGTTAGTTCATAATGGATAATGCAAAATAACACACAAAGAATTAATTAAACACATAAGTACTGCTTTGATTGAAGACAAACTCAATTATATCACATAGTATACAAATAGTTATTACGCGTCCTATACAAATATGTGACCCTTTTGTGCCAAGGGTAGGTCTACCTCTCTAAAGGATGTATTACGCCATTTGACAACATTGTTCCAAAATTTGAATTTATACATACTTTATGAATAAAACTGAATGGGGATACACAATAAGAAAAAAGATGATACAAATAATCAATCACTCGCAGGGTACAATCTTAAGTTATGCCTCCATGAATGGTCCTTTTGTTTGATTTCTTTTCATCTCTAAATGCCAACGTCTTCAAATGCAATGTTAATTTGATCATTCTTTGACTCAAACAAACTCTTAAACTCCTTACCCCAAGAAACATTGTTTTGTCAAATGACATATATATCCTTCAGATTTAACACATAAACATGGTTGTCTTTTATTGACCAATGGGCCAAATAGACACGAGGTGGTCTTCTAATGGGCCCAACACGCCATGGGTGTTGGGTCGACTTAGTTCAAAATGCGCTAAATCGGGTTTTGGTTTCGCTCTACACTAGTTGACTAAGAGTAGTTTTTGAAAACCTGGGAACCCAAGTGGACAACTTAGGCTGGAACTCACGACAACCATTGGACGCATGAAGAACCAATAAATTGTCGATCATTCCGAAAAAGGGTTGAGTATAAAAGAGTTCGGCTGCGGTTCCGCAAAACCGTCCTTTAATATACTATACATACAACAGAAACATCATGAAATGCAATGACAATTTATATACAGTTTAAACAAATAATGAATAAATAACAAGTATAATATACAAATAATCAACAAAATATACAAGATATGATGAATAACACAATAAAGCAATAACTCCTCAATTTGAAAGAATAAACTCATAATGGTTAGAACCTCTATATCCCCAGCGGAGTCGTCATTCTGTTTACATCCCTACTCTATTAAAATAGGGCGAAACGTCGCGGTGACTCAAAAAATAATCAATTGATTCAATTTTAAAAGAATTTTAAGAATAAACAAATTTTAAAGGAGTCGCCACCTAATTTTAGGAAAAAACTAGGAAACCATTAAGTGATCTACGAAACCATTAAATTCTAGGTAAGGGGTTCAAGTTATTTTGAAGGGAAGGTGTTAGACATCCTTCGAAATCCACAACTGTGGGTCCCAACTGAATTTATTTTTTCAAATTGAGGAGGAGATAAAAATAGTATATAAGTATAACAAACATGCAATATATACAAGTAATAAAGTAAACAAGTAATATGAGAAACGATCTAACATTTGCCTATCGTCAACAACATACATAATAATGAATATAGTATTCAAACTTTATTCAAATGGCTTCGATAAGAAGTGACTACGGGGTACCTGTAAAGGCACTTAATAAAAGTGTTAGTGGTAAATAATTACGAATAAAAAAAAATGAAATAAATAATAACTTAGAAATAAAAACCCATCGTATTAAAATGGGAGGCCTTGGAAATCGACGGTAATTTCTTCATCAGCCATTTTAACATACAAAATATATAATCTTAAACTAAATTTCTCTCTTTTAACAATGGGGAGACCTCCAAAATCGACTGAGAGATTTTCTCATTGGCCATTTGAACAAACAAAATATATGAACTAAAACTAATTTTCCGTCTTTTACAATGTAAAGGCCTCCAAAATTGACAGAGATATTTTCTCATTGGTCATTTTAACTTGCAAAATATATAAACTTAAACTAAATTTCCGTCTTTTATAATGTGGAGGCCTCCAAAATTGACGGAGAGATTTTTTCATTGGTCATTTTTAACAAAGAAAATACATAAACTTAAACTAAATTTCCATATTTTAAAATAGGAAGGCCTCCAAAATCGACGGAGAGATTTTTTCATTGGCCATTTTTACTTGTAACATGAACACAAAATAATAACAATGACATAAACAAGAGAGATAACAATTAAGCTACTAGATCCAGGATAACAACACTTTCACACAATCAAAACTGCAACACCAACATTTATTAATTAAATAATCTAAACATTATGTATATATAACTTCACAATAAATAGAATAAAAGAACTATAAGCTAATCACTTAATTTGATATGATCCACAAACAAAACAAAATAATAAAGAGTAGGAGGAACAGTAGCCACAACTAAATATAAATAACGAAAACTTTGCTGGAACATTCAAAATAAATACTAAACTATCAACCCACAAGTAATAAATGTAATCAACAATAAAGAAAGATCAACATAATAATAATAATAATAATAACAATAACTAACAATACAAATGAAATAATGCACGATCAATCTATAAGTGACAATAATAGTAAGTAATAATAATAACCAACAACAAAAGATAACAGTGCACAACAAGGTAATAATGAATGGAACAATATTGAATAATAATCTAAAATAACAGTGATAATAGTGGTAGCAAACAATTATAAAATTAGCAACTAAACAAACATGATAACTTTAAGCACAATAGGTACGGATGAAGAACAAAATAAAAATAGAAAAAATTAAAGTTACCGGAGTAATGTGTTTTCCGGCCAGATTTGGTTGTTGGTGTTGCCGCTTGCCGGAGTTTGGAGTTTCACCGAAATACCTACAAGATGAACAAAATCGTAAAGGGGGAGAGAAAGGGACTGGGCAGCGGGGTTTTGGATCTGGTTTTGTGTGTCTTTGGGTCGGGGTTTTGGAGGCAGTTTGGTGGTTGTTTCTGGTTGGGGTCTTGATTAGTTCGTTGGTCTATCGGAAATGGCGTTGCTTTGGTGGTGAAAGAGGTTGGAAAAGTTAGGGTTTTTTTTGGCTTGGAGCTGCTGGTTGGTTTTGGGGTCATTTCCGATGTAGAGGAAGTTTCGTGGTGGTCACAACTGTTTGTGAGCTCGCTGGTGAAGTCGAGGGTATTTTTCGATGGGGTTTTGGAGGTAGTGAGGAGAAAGAATGGTGGTTCGGATGGCTTGGGTGGTGGAAGCTCACCGGAAAATGGGTCGAAAAGGTGGAGGAGATGGAGTCGTTTGGTATGTTGATTTGGTTTGGGGTTTGATGGGTGTTTGGAGTTGAGTCTTGGTGGTTTGAGCTGCTAATGGTAGCAGCGGAAAAATGGAAGGGTTTTCGATGAAGTTTTGTGGATGTTCAGTGGTCAGTGAGAAGAGAAAGAGAGGAGAGGGATGACCGGTTGGGTCTTCTTTTGAGTGGTGACTGGCCGAAGCTCCGACGAAAGTTCGCTGGCGATAATGAACAGTATAGAAAAATCAAGTAAAAAATCTGAAAATTAAACCCCAAATTCTAAAATGTATTCACCACACCTTGACCTAATGGACAACCTTTTCTTTATATAGGGAGTTGAAAACTACAATACCACTATTTTAAAATCATGGGCCAAAATCAACGATCAATAAAATATTTGTGTTTGAAATATTATCTGTATTTGAATGAATTTTTAGGTTGTGCAAAATATCAAAATGAATATTAACGAATGTAACAAATAAAATGAATATTAAAAAGTATTATAAACGTAACTAATGACATGTAAAAATACAATTCTAAAATTAACTAATAAAAAAAAATCATAAATTTTGATAAATAAGGATAGTTATCGATAAACTTATTTAAAATTATATAAAAAATTATTTTGAACTATTAAATAAATAAAACTTAAATTTACGAATTTTGAAAATGTTAGGCCAAAATTGGGTGTCAACACTATATATAGGGCATGTAAACCTCTTTTTTGGGGTTTAGACTTTATTTCTTTTATTCTAGTTCTTAACTTTGGAGATTAACTTGCAACTTTAGCAGTTCTTAATATCCTATGTTCATTTTGAAGATTTTGACTTTGCAATTCAAGTTGAGATTCTGGGTTTCTTCTACTTATTACGTAAGTTCATGATTTTTTCATCTAAAAATATGAATCGTGTTCTTGCTATTATGGGTAACTAAATCCACAACTAGGGTTGTGGGAACCATGAGCGATTAACAACGTATGAATAGTAACTAAGCAATTCTTGAATAGTATTGTTGCATGCATTGATAATTCTTTCGTTTAGAAGTGTTTTTAACGGTAGCCAACGTTAGAACTCGCCTTGTTACTACTTGCCGGACCAAGGAGGTAGCTAATAAGAAAAGAATTATCAACATAGATTTAGTGTGATACTCTCTAATAGTCTAATGTCAATTGGTGCGACGGTGAAAACCAAGTCATACATTGATGTGATGTCTAATATGAGGTAAATGTAAGGCGTGGTAAATTATACACACATAGCCGGACCAAGGTACGGGGTGAAATTCTCCATATGCCGGACTAAGGATTTAGAGATACCTAACTTATCACTTTGCATGTAATATACTAGGAAAGAATTGCTATTACTAGGATTACCGCATTATGAGATTATGAGGAACACATTCCTAGTTATTTCTAATAATATGAATATAAATAAATACTTAGTTCAAAGCTATTTTTATTGCTTTTATTTTATTTCAATTTAAATCCCCCCATTTTTATATAACGACTATCGAGTTAAATATTTGCTATTGACAATATTCTTCAATATTCTCTGTGGGATCGACCCCGACTCATAGTTGGGTAAATATATTGCAAACGATAGTTTATATTTCTTTTCAAGAAGTATTTTTGGACGTTATCAGCTATTCTTTCCTTTGTAACTCCATATATAGCAGTGAACTTTGGTGTCAGTCCAAAAACTCTCTCAAAACCCTTCTCAGTCTCTACCCCAGTTGGTGACCCATTTATTTCTAGACGGGTATACAAAAATTGCCCTGTCAAAGTCTCCCAGAAAGTCACCTCAGCATATCTTGTAGAGTTAGAAATGGTAAACTTCAATATCATTCTAGGCATGGATTGGTTACATTCATGTTATGCCTCAGTCGATTGTAGAACTTGGAACGTTCGTTTTCAGTTTCCCTGCGAACCAGCCTTAGAATGGAAAAGTAGTAGCTCAGTGCCTATGGGTTGATTCATCTCCTACCTTAAGGCTAGAAAGATGATCTCTAAAGGGTATATCTATCATCTGGTTCAGGTTAAGGATTTGATACGCTCAAATTACACCTCCCTAAAGAAGTATAAGTCATTGTTATCAGGTAAAGAACCTATCTTGTATGTTGGGGTCGATCCCACGAGGAATTTGGTTTAGACTTAACTTTAACTTACGATTATATTCATTTAGTCAACGTATTTCCGAGACAAGTAAGTACAGGGGTGAGGTTTGTGTAACAAATAAATGATTGTTGTTTAGAGAGCAAGTGAGCAAGATTTGAACTTTAGTTGTTATCAATGAGGGAAAGAAACTAAGGTGTATGTGTTCCCCTATAAGCTCATAATGCGGTAATCCTAGTAATAGTAATTCTTTCCTAGTGTATCACATGCAAAGTGGTAAGTTATGCATCCCTAAGTGCTTGGTCCACCAAATAGAGAATTTCACCCCACACCTTGGTCCGGCTACGTGTGTATAATTTACTAACCCTTACCTTTACCTCAGATTAGACATCACATCAATGTATGACTTAATTTTCATCCTCGCACCAATTGACATTAGATTATTAAATAGTATCACACTAAATCTCTATTGATAATTCTTTTCTTATTAACTACCTCATTGGTCCGGCAAGTAGCGAAGGCGAGTTCTAATGTTGGCCACCGTTAAAAAGACTTCTAAACGAAAGAATTATCAATGCATGCAACAACACTATTCAAGAATTACTTAGTTACTATTTATGCTTTGTTAATCACTCATGGTTCCCACAACCCTAGTTGTGGATTTAGTTACCCATGCTATCAAGAACACAATTCATATTTTTAGAAGAAGAATTCATGAACTTATGTAATGAGTAGAAGAAACCCGTAATCTCCAAAAACAAACTTTTCTATTTATAGAGTTTGCAAGTTAATTCCTAAGAAAATACCAAGAACGAAAATAATACTATGGTGTCTAACCCCCAAAAACAAGGTTTATATACCCTATTTATAGAAAAACATGTCCTAAACATAAAGGAAATGAAATAAGGAAATAAACTTTTCTGGACTCGACTTCAATCGACGATACTTACCTACGGACCGTGGACTGACCTTTAGTCCGTAGGTCCCTTCTGTGGCTCAATACTTAGACAATTTCTCATAAGTTTTGGAACATTCTACTTCCAGTTGCAATCGACGGACCTGCAGAATGGACCGTTGGTCGATCCACGGTCCGTGGGTCCTCTTCCGTGGCTCCATACTTGGACTTTTCAATCAGGTACTGGAGCTTCAACTTCCAGTTGCAATCGATAGACCTGCAGGACGGCCCGTAGGTCGACCTATGATGCGTCACTCGTCGCCATTGCTCCACACTTGATCAGATTTCCATGAAGATCAGTCCACGCCTTCCCACTGACGAACCGTGACTGGACCTACTATCCGTAGGTCATTTCCATGGGTGGCAACTTCTGCAGAATTTCTACTGTATCTCTCTCAACCTTGTCCAAGCCTATTTCTTGTAATTTTAGCACAATAACCATTAATTCTAATCCAAAATGTCCCAAGACACACACAACTCTTAAGTGAAATGTATTAAAATTACCGTAAACTCACGTTATATCAACACCCTCAACTTATATTCGTTGTTTGTCCTCAAGATGCACTAAGGCTCTAAACAACACTTGTATAGAATAAGACATTCAAACACAAGCAATCACATGGCTTTCTATCCCGACTCCCTTTTCGAATGCAAATCTTTTCTGTTAGACTCAACAAGCTAACTCATGCGGATCAAGATATGACAAAGATCGACCAATAGACACACAACATACACTTTTTCACTATCACCAAGGTACCAACTCTCCGACAATGTAACTAGTGCCCTTACTTCAAAAGAAATCCCTTTTTCACACAATGAATATGATTTTGAGTACAAGGATTCATTCAACACTCACGCTCAGAAGTAACTTGAAGTACAATTAGTGCTCAATGCCATAGGCTTGCCCTTATTTTCACTGCTTAGACTCTCCAAACTAGTTGCTAGGATCACTATAGGACTTTGTTAGCTTGTAACGTAGGCTCAGGGTCAGGTGTGGTACATTTGGGTACTTTTTAGTGACTTTCTGCCCTCCTTGACATTACAGTGGCTCTTTACCTCTTTTCGACCTATTTTTGACATCCTTCCTTTTTACTTTCTTTCCCTCGACTCTTTTCACCATGGATGTGACTTTTGACTTTGTAGCTCTTATTTTTCACTTTCTTCTTTTTTTCTTTAGCTTTATTTTTGTTTATTTTTCAGCACTTTTATTTATCATCTTTTTGCTTCTTTGGCACAAAGTCACATCCTCTTCTATCTTCTTTTTTTTCTCTTTTCAACACCAAACTCATTTCATACCCATTTTTCTTTCGGTTTCCTCTTTCATAGCCACCCTTAACTTATGGATTTTCCATTGGTTGAGGTGCACAATATCCAATGTTGGACCTGGGCCAAGATTGAGGTCACTTTTACCATTAGCCACCCTCAACTTAGGCTTTTGGCCTAAGTTAAGGTGCACATGTCCAAGGAGGGACCGGGGCTAAAACACTTATTTTAGGGAAGGTGAGTTATGTGAATCAAAAGAAATGGTCAATTTTAGGCTCAAATATTTGGATCAAAGGAAACATTGATTTCATTTGGTTGGATTCTTTTAGGCTTGTGTGGACTAATTTGAACAAAGGCATATGATCACTTCCCAACTTCTAGCCTAGATCATCTTACTAGGACCAACGGGGCAAGTTCTAGATTGGCACAAACTGTCTAAACAATCAACTTTCCTCACACAATTTTGGCACATTGTTTCATCATCAGATTATCAGATTACCCAGTTCAAGTTTTAGCTTAAGTTATGAGATCAAATTGGTTCTTTATCATGTCATACTCAGAGCCAACACGTTCAACTCATTCTAGCCTACATTTTAGCACATATCATAGATTATGGACAGGTATCATTTTTTTTCATGCCATCATGCTTTATTCTTTCTCATGCTTCTACACATACAATCCTAACACATGTCGGTTCAACAGAAATTAAAAACAGTCTCTTAGGGGAAAAGAACACAGGCAAGAAAACCCCAAGAGAGGATTTTGAGTGGGTTACTCAGACTTCACCCTATCACTCATAATCCATTTACCCCACCCAACAAATTAGAGTGCAATTGTCCCCAATGCACAAAAAGTAAAGAATAAAGGATCGTGTGAAGCAAACCTATGGCTCATAGCGTCGAAGACCTATCAACAAGCGGGTGGGTCCGATTTCCCAGAGCTCGATGGATCAACAATCGAGTCACCCTTAGTAGTGCCTGCATCAACAGTCTCAACACCCTTAGTAGTAGTAGCATCTACTCTCACCGTACCATCAGTGGTGCTCACCTTGACCCATAATATGAGTCACCACATACACTGACTTGAGATCACTTTCCTGCTTCATGGACCTACAGTTATTAAAAGTTACCTCTTCACTATTCAATCAAAACTTCATCTGCCCTTGTTTCAAATCGACCAAGGCGCGCCCAGTAGCAATGAATGGTCTCCCAAGGATGATTGGAACCTCACAATCAAGTATCACAAAATTCGTTGGAAAGATAAAAGACTCTACTTTCACAAGTACATCATGGAGCACACCAATGGGCCTCTTCACATTTCTATTGGCCATGAGCAATCATATTGTTGTCGGTTTTGGAGCCTCTAAACCCAACTTCTTGTAAATAAACAATGGCATAAAATTAATACTAGCACCTAAATCACACAATGCCTTAGCAAAATGTAACAACCCAATGGTACATGGAATAGTGAAGGCACCAGGATCCTCCTTCTTTTGCACAAGCGACCTTGTAGCAATAACACTACAATGTTGCAACCTATCATGTTCTTCAAAACTCACGGCCCTCTTCATAGTCACCAAATCCTTCATGAATTTCGCATACCCAGACATTTGCTCCAAAGCTTCTATCAACAGAACATTGATGGAAAGTTATTTCAATATAGTAATAAACTGCGGTATTTCCCTTATTCGTTCTTCTTTACCAACCTCTGTGGGAATGGAGGTGGAGGTCTAGGCATGGGGACAACTTTTTGGGTTATCTTTGTTTCCTTCTCTGTAGCATTCTTAGACTCTCTAGTAACCTCAATCTCATCATCATCTATTTCAACTACAAGTTCAACCTCAGACGACATAGGTGGATTAATGGTCTGCTTACCCCCTCGAGTAGTGACTACCATATAATGCCCATCATTCTTCAGATTCTGGATGGTGTTGCTAGGAAGTGTGTCAGGCTGACGTGGGTTGACTATAGTGGACAACTGATTCATCTGTTGCTCAAGTTGCTTGATTGACACTGCATGGTGTTGTTTACGTAATCAAGACACAACTTTCTATGCACTTGGCTACGATCGTACAATAGTTTAGTAACCCAACCAAGGGTTGGGATCGTTCCCAAGAGAGTGATTATGAGAATTAATAGAAAAATAAAACTTAGTTCTAACTAGTCGTAGCTAAAGACATTAACGAGTAAAAACATTGTAAATTAAAGGGGGACACAAGAGTGTCAATTAACAATGGGGGATTTTGTCACAAGTAAGGTAAAAACAACAAAATAAATAAGGGTTTCTAAGTAATAAGAGGGGATCATTGGGATGTGATGGGAATACGGGTTAAGCTAGATTATTGGGTACATGCTTTCGATAGAATATTCATAGAGTAATTGTGACTAGGCTAGACTTTAAGGGGGATAAGCTCTCTCTTGAGCAACTTACCCCATTTCAAATTTGTTCCTCTCGGACACCCACTTGGCGCGTGAAGACACCAACCTACGCCTTAACCCACACATTCTCTCGAGCTGAGTGTGTGGACATGGGACTAGGGTTCACTCTCTCGAGCTGAACCTCATGTTGATCCACTCACACTGGCCATCAATTTAGTGGTCTTAGTTTTACGACCTCTCTCTCTCGAGCAAGCCGAAAACACATAAATAAACTTGTATTTGCAAGTACAAATTCATTAAATTCATCCACAACCACTAAACGAAATCACAATTAAACTACGATTAAACTATCAGTAAGCAAGACCCAATAATTATCTTAACCCATATTTGCTAAATCACACCCCAAGAATTGGGGTTTTTAGCCACACATCAAGAGATAGAAATTTATACCTAAATGAGCTTACATTCAAATGGGTATGAAGATTTAAGTCTTGTTGCATGCCAAGAATGAAGAATCCAAAAGACCCAAGTCCAAATCCTTGGAGATGAAACCCTCTTTTTTGTTCAAGTCTTCAAAACCCTCTCAAACTTAGAGCAAAAATACCAAAAAGTATTATTCTATATGAAAATTATAATAATTGTTCGACTCTTAAAACTACAACTCTAACTAGTATTTATAGTTTTCACAGATTTGTGTTGTAGCGGATCATTCGGCGTCGTTAGTCAAAATCACCGATTAACTCGGCGATTCACTTTTTGGTGTAGTTCATCACCGTCTTGCACCAGCCTTTAACATCGTCGTGCTCTGGGTCATTGGGTGACATAGTACTGCTTCGCGAAACTTCTCGGTGATGCGCCGACTGTTCCCTATCTCCGCCGACTTGATCCTTTCCTCAGGGCTCAGCACAATGGAACAAAAGGCGAAGTAAGACCCTTCGGCGACTCACCAAGTGGACTCGGCAATCCTCAGGCCTTTATTTCTTCGTTCTTCTAAGCCTTTTCGTTCTTTTTTGCGACGTAGTGTCCATGCTTTCCATCAAACATCAAATAGTTGAAACTTAAGGGTTTTCATCAGATATTGAGATAAAATAAGCTTTTGAGGACACAATTTCTATTAAAATATATCCCTAAATGAGTCCAATTTGTAGACTCATCACATGGGCATCAACTTTTTGACCGATTCCAAACAAGTCATTTCACATCTCCTTCACATTCTCATCAGTCAAATCAAACCTCTTCATCAACTTCTGCATCGTATCCTCAATCCGTGACATACTACCCCCAACTTCCCTATTGCCAGATTCCTGATTTTGTGGAGGGACATAATGCCCAACTCTATCATTCATGTTGCCATAGTTGTTCTGGTTGTAGTTGTTGTCGCGATTGTAGTTCCCATCCCAGACATATTGACCCTCTCGATTGTAGTTACCATAGTTCTGACCTTGGCGCCAATTATCCAATTTGGAACCTTGAGCATTGGCTCGGAAACCCCCCGTCTGATCATTCACCAAGTAAGCATCCTTATCAAAGTAACATTCTTCCTCCGGTGGTGGTGGAGTCCTAGTCAAGTAATTCACTACATTTACCTTTTTTGGACCTCTGCTTACATGCTTCAATACTAACCCAAGTTCTGTCCTTATCTGCGCCATCTCCTCACCAATGTCATCGACAGATTAACTAGGTGCAGCTTGAACTGCAAATGTGTTCCTTCCAGTGTCAGACTTTCGAGTGCTCCATGCTTTATTGTTTTGGGAAATCTTCTCTAGTTTCTCAGCGGTCTCTTCAAAAGTGCACTCACCATATGATCCTCCAGCGATAGTATCAAGCACAACCTTACCATTGTTATCTTGACTTTTGTAGAAATACTCCTTTAGTGACTTATCATCAATGCGGTGGTTCAGAACACTTCCAATGAATGCAGTAAACCTGTCCTATGAACTACTCACAAACTCTCCAGGTAGTTCCACGAAGTTGTTTAGTTTATCTTTGTGGTTCGACTTCTTTGACAATGGGTAGTACTTGGCCATGAACACCTTGTGCAATTGATCCCATGCATGAATAGAGTTGTACGGGAGCTCAGAAAACCATACAACAGCATCACCGGTCAATAATAGAGGGAAGACTCTCAACCCTATGATGTTCATATCCAACTCCGGTCGCCCCACAAAACTCTTACATACACTCATCAAGTTGGCCATAGGCCCATGTGGATCTTCCGGAGCCATACCAGAAAACAAACCCCTTGTTGTAGGCATCTGCATCAAACTGCTAGTCACCACGAATGTATGCCCCGAAGGTAGTGGAGGGAGAACAATAGGTCCTTCATAGTCAAAAATATTAAACTCGACCATGTAGTTATCTTGCAACCTTGGTTCTGGTGGATTTTTCACCCTCAATGCATCTCCAAGTAGATTATCACCATGAACTTGGGCATTCTCATTAACAACCCCAGGAGGCTGCAACTCAACTCCATCACCTAGATTCCCACCGATTGGGTTGATTTGGACCCCTTGATTATTTATCCTTCTCAAAGTTCTGCTTAATTCTGGATCGTATGGGGTTAANCCGGAGGTAGTGGAGGGAGAACAATGGGTCCTTCATATTCAAAAATATTAAAATCGACCATGTAGTTATCTTGCAACCTTTGTTCTGGTGGATTTTTCACCCTCAATGCATCTCCAAGTAGATTATCACCATGAACCTGGGCATTCTCATTAACAACCCCAAGAGGCTGCAACTCAACTCCATCACCTAGATTCCCACCGATTTGGTTGATTTGGACCCCTTGATTATTCATCCTTCTCAAAGTTCTGCTTAACTCTGGATCGTATGGGGTCAATGGTTTACCTCAACTCCGTGTACTTGGCATACACTAGAGTAGAAACTTGTAGAAAGCAAAAACAAAAAAATAAAAGTAAAATTAGGAAATAATTGACTAAAGTTCAATAATGTAGTTAAACTTAATATAAAAGCCTTATTCCCCGGTAGCGGCGCCAAAATTTGATACGCTCAAATTTTGCCTCCCTAAAGAAGTATAAGCGATCGTTATCAAGTAAAGAATCCAACTTGTAGGTTGGGGTCGATCCCAAGAGGAATATGGTTTAGACTTAAATTTAATTTACGATTATATTCATTTAGTCAATGTATTTCCAAGTCAAGTAAGTAAAAAAGAGGGGGAGTTTTGTGTAACAAATAACTGATTGTTGTTTAGAGAGCAAGTAAGCAAGATTCAAACTTTAGTTGTTATCAATGAGAGAAAAAAACTAGGGTGTATGTATTCCTCATAAGCTCATAACGTGGTAATCCTAGTAATAATAATCCTTTCCTAATGTATCACATGCAAAGTGGTAAGTTATGTATCCCTAAGTGCTTGGTTTGCCAAATAGAGAATTTCACCTCGCATCTTGGTCCGGCTACGTGTGTATAATTTACTAACCCTTACCTTTACCTCAACTTAGACATCACATCAATGTATGGCTTAGTTTTCACCCTCGTACCAATTGACATTAGACTATTAGATAGTATCACACTAAATCTCTATTGATAATTCTTTTCTTATTAACTACCTCGTTGGTCCAGAAAGTAATGACAAGGCGAGTTCTAACATTGGCCACCATTAAAAAGATTTCTAAACGAAAGCATTATCAATGCATGCAACAACACTATTCAAGAATTACTTAGTTACTATGCATACTTTGTTAATCTCTCATGGTTCGCACAACCATAGTTGTGGATTTAGTTACCCATGCTAGCAAGAACACAATTCATATTTTTAGAAGAAGAATTCATTAACTTACGTAATGAGTAGAAGAAACCTGTAATCTCCAATTAAAATTCAAAGCAAGAATCTTTATAAACCGAAATTAGGAAATCAAATTACTAGAGTTTGCAAGTTAATTCCCAAGAAAATACCAAGAACGAAAATAATAATATGGTGTCTAACCACCAAAAACAAGGTTTACATACCCTATTTATAGAAAAACATGTCCTAAACAAAAAGGAAACAAAATAAGGAATTAAACTTTTCTAGACACGACTTCAATCAATAATACTGACCTACGGACCGTGGACTGACCTACGGTCCGTAGGTCCCTTCCGTGGCTCAATACTTAGACAATTTCTCAAAAATTTTGGAACCTTCAACTTCCAGTCGCAATCGACGGACCTGCAGAACGGACCGTGGGTCGATCCACGGTCTGTGGATCCTCTTCCATAGCTCCATACTTGGACTTTTCAATTATGTACCGAAGCTTCGACTTCCAGTTGCAATCGACGGACCTGCAGGACGGCCCGTAGGTCAACCTACGGTCCGTTACTCTCTTTTTTAGCTCCACACTTGGCCAGATTTCCCTGAAGATCAGTCTACGCCTTCCCACTGACGGACCGTGACTAGACTTATGGTCCGTAGGTCACTTTCATAGGTGGCAACTTCATCAGAATTTCAGTTGTATCTTTCTCAACCTCGTCCAAGCCTATTTCCTGCAATTTTAGTACAATAACCATTACTTCTAATACAAAATGTCCCTAGACACACACATCTCTTAAGTGAAATGTATTAAAAATACCGTAAACTCATGGTATATTAGGATTCAAGCTCCAAAACCCTAACTCTTGAGTCTGTTCCAGTAGTTAATGAGTTTCCAAAAGTGTTTCCAGAAGATCTTCCCAGAATTCCTCTTGAAAGGGAAATTGACTTTGGAATTGATCTCCTTCCAAATACCCAGCCTATTTATATTCCTCCTTACCGAATGGCTCCAGCTGAGCTTAAGAATTTGAAGAAACAGTTGAAAAACCTTCTAGATAAGGGCTTTCTCAAACCAACTATTTCCCCATGGGGTGCTCCAGTGTTGTTCGTGAAAAAAAAATGGTTCCCTCAGGATGTGCATTGACTATCAACAGTTGAACAAAGTCACAATCATGAATAAGTACCCTATTCCCAGGATTGATGACTTGTTAGACCAACTTCAAGTTGCTAGTCTTTAAAAAATATACCTCAAATTCAGTTATCATCAACTCAGAGTCAAAGATAGTGACATCCCGAAAATAGCCTTCAAAACTTGGTATGGTCATTATTGAATTTGTAGTTATGTCATTTGAACCAACCAATGCTCCTGCAACTTTCATGGATTTAATGAACAAGGTGTTGAATAAGTATTTGGACTTGTTCGTTATCATCTTTATTGATGATATCCTCATTTACTCTAGGAATAAGATAGAACATACGACTCATTTGAGGGTTGTCTTACAAACTCTCAAAGATCGCCAGTTATTCGCTAAGTTTAGCAAATGTGAGTTTTGGTTACAATCAGTTGCTTTTCTTGGGCATATAGTATCTAGCGAAGGGATCCGAGTGGATTCTTAGAAAATAGAGACAGTGAAGTAATGGCCCAGACCTACCTCTCCTATAAATATCAGAAGTTTCTTGGGTTAGGCTAGTTATTGCAAAAGGTTCGTGGAATGTGTTTCATCCATGGCTTCTCCATTAACTAAGTTGACTTAGAAATAGGTTAAGTTTCAGTGGTCATATGAGTGTGAGAAGCGCTTCTCAGAACTGAAAACTAGGTTGACTACATCTCTTATTTTGACTCTACAAGAGGGTGCAGGCGGTTATGTGATCTATTGTGATGCATCCAGGGTCAGCCTAGGTTGTGTGTTGATGCAGAGAGGTAAGGTTATAGCTTATGATTCTAGAGAGCTAAAGGTGCATGATAAGAACTATCCGACTTATGACCTCGAGCTTGCAGTCGTAGTACTTGCCCTTAAGATTTGGAGACATTACTTGTATGGTGTTCACGTAGATGTGTTCACAGACCATAAGAGCTTCCAGTATGTGTTCACCCAGAAAGAGTTGAATCATCACCAAAGGAGATGGCTTGAATTCCTCTAGGACTATGACATGAATGTGCTCTACCATCCTGGTAAGGCCAATGTAGTAGCTGATGCTCTTAGCAGACTATCTATGGGTAGTGTAGCACATGTTGAGGAAGAAAGGAAGGAGTTAGTAAAGAATGTTCACCGGCTTGCTCGCTTGGGAGTTTGCCTTATGAAAATATCATATGATGGTGTAACAGTTCAGAATGGGTCAGGATCTTCATTGGTAGTGTAAGTTAAGGAAAAACGGGGCAGTGATCCTATATTGCTTCAATTGAAGGGTGTAGTTCATCAGCAGAAAGTTGAGGTTTGCTCCCAAGGGGGAGATGGTGTGCTTCGCTACCAGGGTCATTTATGTGTTCCTAAGGTAGGTGAGTTAAGAAAACAGATCCTTACAGAAGCCTATAACTCCAAGTATTCTATTCATCCAGGTGCCACCAAGATGAACTGTGATCCGTGGGATGTCTTTTGGTGGAATGGCATGAAAAGGGACATAGCAGATTTTGTGGCTAAGTGCCTTAATTGTCAACAAGTGAAGGTAGAACATCAGAAACCAAGGGGTATGACTCAAGAGATTAACATTCCTACATTGAAGTGGGAAGTGATAAACATGGACTTCATTACAGTTTTACCTCGTACTCGCAGGCAACATGACTTCATTTGGGTGATAGTAGATAGAATTACTAAGTCAACTCACTTTTTGGCTGTTAAGAGTACATATTCGGCAGAGGACTACGCCAAGCTTTACATTAATGAGATAGTCAAGTTGCATGGGTTCCTGTGTCTATCATCTCATATAGAGGTCCTCAGTTTACCTCTTATTTCTGTAAGTCATTTCAGAAAGGTCTTGGTACTCAGGTTAATCTAAGCACAACATTTCATCCATAGACGGATGGTCAAGCAGAGCATACCATTCAGACCTTAGAGAAAATGTTGAGAGCTTGCGTGATCAACTTCAAGGGTAGTTGGGATGATCACCTTCCTTTTATAGAGTTCGCCTACAATAATAGCTACTATTCCAGCATTCAGATGGCCCCTTATAAAGCATTGTATAGGCGTAGATATAGATCTCCAGTTGGTTGGTTTGAAGTAGGTGAAGCAGCCTTGATAGGGCCAGATTCGGTTCATAATGCTATGGAAAAAGTTCAACTTATCAGAGATAGACTTAAGACAGCCCAGAGTCGCCAGAAGTCCTATGCAGATGTAAGCAGAATAGACTTAGAATTTGAGATAGATGATTGGGTTTTTCTGAAAGTGTCACCTATGAATGGGGTGATGAGATTTGGCAAGAAAGATAAGCTTAGTCCCAGATATGTAGGTCCTTACAAAATCTTGTAAAGGGTTGGAAAAATGACTTATGAGTTAAAGTTGCCAGTAGAGCTAGCAGCGGTGCATTCGGTTTTTCACATTTCATTGTTAAAGAAGTGTGTGGGCGATCCATCATCTATAGTACCATTAGAAAGTGTGGTTGTGAAGGATAGTCTCACTTTTGAAAAGGTACCAGTTGAAATTCTTGATCATTAGGTTCGAAGGTTGATAAACAAAAAAGTCGCTTCAGTTAAGGTGTTCTGGAGGAGTCACTATGTAGAGGGAGTTACTTGGGAAGCAGAAGCAGCCATGAACGCTAAGTATGCTCATCTCTTTTCTTTCGATCCCATTCCAACTTGAGGTAATAGTTCCTCTCCAGTCTTTCAGTTACTCTTGTATAAATTTAGTCTTAGTATCATGTTTCTTCAGTTATAGTTACATTTTCAGCGTATTTGCATGTTCTTGGAACTTAGTTCAGTCAGATTTCAGTTCCAGTACTTAGTGGTCGGGTTTGCAGCTCTTTCCCTCCATACTCAGCTAATTTAGACTTCATTCGAGGACGAATGTTCTCAAGAGGGAGATATTGTAACACATCAGAAAAATCAGCTTTTGGACTAAGCAGAAAATTTGTGAACCATAGCAGGGTTCACAGACCGCGAAAGGAACCATGGTCCGTCAACCAGCCCATGACTCATGCCCTCCCAGAAGAGGTGGACCATGTGACCCTTCACGAGCCGTGGACCACCCCACGAGCTATGGGGAGGCTCATGGAAGCCAGGTAGAACACACCAAGCTCAGACATCAAACCACGGAGACCTTCACGGGCCGTGGTCTTGATGACGGGCCATGGTGGCTTCTGTGAAGCCAAACCAGTAGGCCCTAGCCCAAGTGAAAGACCACGGTGACCTTCACAGTCAATGATCCTTCACACGTGGACTGTAGAGGGAAGGTCTAAGAATCAGTAGTCATTAGCCCAAGAACCACGACCCATACAACGGACCATGGTCCTTGTGACAGTCCGTCGTTGCACCCGTGGTCGGGCCCCGTCAAATTTTAAGTGGAGTCGTTTTGGTCTTTTCCCCTATTTGTTAGACACCTAAACTACATCGTTTAACCCATAAACTATGTAGTTTTGGTTAGTTTGAGCCTAGTAACTTATTCAGAACTTACCCTAATTGATCATTCACTAAAATCAATCAAATTTAGAACAAACAAAAGAAGAAAGAGGCTCCAGTTTTCCCAAGAACAACCAATAGGTTTCTTTCAAGTTTCAGCTCGAAATCGAAGGATTTCTTCGTGGAATTCATCACCAGGTATGTTGGATTTTACTAGTGGGTTCCTTTCACCCATTAGTTCCCTAGAATTTAGTGAGATTCTTGATTCCCTTCATATTATCTAGACTTAGGGTTTCTGGAACTTCAAATAATTATTATGATTTAGTTTTTGTAATGTTCTTAATCAGATTATCATGTCTTAGTAACGTTTTTGCATAGATTCTTGCATGAAACTCAGAACCCTAGTTGTATAGTTCTTTTAGTCCATGAATTACACTAGCTAGGACAGATAAACAAATATACATGCCTCAGTTTTCAAATGTTTCATTATCACTACTTAATGTTGCATTTTCAGTTAGCATGTCAGAATATTGAGCTATCCAGTTTATTTTCAGTTTTGTTGTATTATACACATTCTAGTTGGTAGTAGGCTTAATTCCGAGTTGGACTAGCGTCAGTCACCCTCATAGTCCCAGAACTACATGCCCCCATAGACTAAGTCCCCTATGTGGGCATCATATTTAATGATCACGCCAGTCATGCCTTTATACCCCTGGCAAGTTATATTGGTGCCTCTCGATGGGGCGTATACATTAGACTCCACGTTTAGCTCACGTGGTTTTATGTCGGTAAATAGTTGCTTCCACAGTCAGATTCTAGTGCATTGATCAGGTTTCTAGTTATATTTCAGTATTCCGTTTCAGTATGTTATGAACTTTGTCATTGCATTCAGTTTAGTTCATATTCGGTATGTTTAGTATATTCATCATGTTCATCTTATATCATTTCTCAGTATGCTCCATGTATTTATATATATATATATATATATATATATATATATATATATATTGCTCAGCTTTATCATATCCTGCATTCTTAGTACCTTTCAAGTACTGACGCATACTCTACGCTACATCTTCTCGTGATGTAGGTTCAGATCCTTAGCATTTAGGTCACGTGTAGATCAGTTCTCGATCTGTATTCTACAACATCAGTGGTGAGTCTTCATTCTTCGAGGATGATGGGCATATTTTCTATTCAGCCTTTCCTTTTTAGTTTCAGTTTTGCTAGAGTTAGCTAGGGGTATGTCCTAGCATTTCTAGTTAGTTAGAGGCTTATTTCAGAGATAGTTAGAATCAGTTCTAGTATTTTGAGTTATAATCTAGTATTGTAAATTCTTATTCAGTATGTTATTCATATTAGTATTGAGTATTCCCCATTTCAGTTTATCTTTTGATTTAAAGTTTCCGCACAGTATTTCTCATTTTAGTAAATCTTTAAGTATGCTTATGATATGCCAGTTCAGGGTTAGCTTGGGGTCACTCGTGATCTTAGGTCCCATGTTACGTCAAGGGGGTAGCCTCGAGCGTGACAGTACCACCCATGTTGAGAAAGACACGAAAGAGTTAGCCAAAGATATGCACAGACTTGCACAATTAGGAGTGGTGGTGATGAATGGGACTGAATCATCATTAGTGTCTGAAGTGAAAGAGAAACAAGATCAAGACCGTGTTTTGCTTGAATTGAAGGCATATGTTTATAAGCAGAAAGTGATTGCTTTTGAACAAGGGGGAGATGAAGTGTTGAGATATCAAGATAGATTGTGTGTACCAAGGGTCGATGAACTCCAAGAGAGTATCATGGAGGAAGCTCATAGCTCTAGATATTCTATACATTCGGGTTCCATAAAGATGTATCATGACTTGAGAGAAGTCTACTGGTGGAGTAGTATGAAGAGGGGTATTGCAGAGTTCGTTGCTAAGTGCATGAATTGCCAACAAGTCAAGGTAGAGCACCAGAGGCCCGGTGGTATGGCTCAGAATATAGAACTTTTGGGATGGAAGTGGGAGATGATTAATATGGATTTATTACTGGTTTACCTCGGTCACGCAGGCAACATGATTCGATTTGGGTGATTGTAAATCGAATGACTAAATCAGCTCATTTCTTACCGGTAAAGATTATCTATTCAGTAGAGATCTATGCTAAGTTATATATTCAAAAGGTTGTCAGACTTCATGGAGATCTGGTGTCCATTATTTCAGATAGACGTGCACAATTTTAGAAGTCTCTCTAGAAGGGTTTGGGTTCGAAGGTGAACCTTAGTACTTCTTTTCATCTATGGTCAAGCAAAGCGTACGATTCATAGTTTTGAGGATATGTTGAGGGTGTGTGTGATCGATTTCAAAGGGTAATTTGTATGATTACTTACCTCTCATTGAGTTTTCTTACAACAACAATTACCACTCTAGCATCCAGATGGCTCTTTATGAGGCTCTTTATGGGAGAAGATGTAGATCTCTTATTAGATGGTTTGAGGTTGGTGAAGTTGGGTTTATAGGACTAGACTTGGTTCATCAAGCTATGGAGAAAGTAAAGACTATTCAAGAAAGGTTGAAGACAACACAGAGTCCTCGGAAATCCTATACAGATGTTAGGAGAAGAGACTTAGAGTTTTGAAGGTGTCACCCATGAAGGGTGTTATGAGGTTTGACAGAAAGGGGAAACTTAGTCCCCAGTATATTGAACCTTATATGATATCCAAGAGGATTGGCAATGTAGCCTATGAGTTGGAGCTACCGTCAAAATTACCACCAGTCCATCGATATTCCATATTTCATTGTTGAAGAAGTGTATGGGTGATCCTTCACTTATTATACTGACTGAAGACATTGGTATTAAGGATAGATTATCTTATGAGGAGATTCCCGTTCAGATTCTTGATCGTCAGGTTCGCAAATTGAGAACCAAGGAGGTAGCATCAGTCAACATCTTATGGAGGAATTAGTTTGTTGAGGAAGCTACTTGGGAGGCTGAGGATACCCACATCTCTTTAAGTCCGGAGAAATTCCAAATTAAGGTACTAATCCTTTTCTTGGCATTTATTTTAGTTGAAATGTTGTGTTACTTTGCATATTGAGTGTTTGAGCTGGGTGTTAGATGTTCCACCCTTAGTCTACTAAGAGTAATCTCATTCGAGGACGAATGTTCCCAAGTGGGAGATATTGTAACACCTCGGTATTTGAAAGAGCTAAATTTAGAAAGAACTAATTTGGAAAGAGCAAAACCTAAAATTTTATAAGTTATGCATTAGTTATGACTTTTGGGTTAACTTCAAAAGACAATAACTTTCAGTACAAGATGAGTTAGGTGGCCCATAAGATATCAAATGAAAGATCTTAGAATCCTCTTTCCAATGCTTCCAAGTTTGCTAATTTTTGAGCTCATATGAGAGAGATATACTCATTTGAAATCGGGTTGTCCAGTTAAGGAAAGTTACCCGAAAATGTGAGGGGTATTTTGGTATTTTACTTACCCTTTAATATTTAAGTGTTTTTAGTAAATAATTAGGGGTCTAAACTGATTTGTCTCAGTTTTCTCAAACCAATTTACACTTACTATTTTGAGAGGAGTTCAAAAAGAGGAGAAAAGAGGAAAGTCAAGGTGTTCATCAAGTTTTCTTGTGAATCGAAGGTTGTTTCACCAAGGGTTTAATCCCTAAGTGGTATGTGAGTTCTCATAGTGTTGGGTTCATTCAACCACATGCCAATCATGTTATTTTCAGAGTAATTTTGATCTTGAAAGTTGAAAGATTTGAGTTCTTGATGAGTTTTCATGAAGTTTCATTTGTAATCTGGATTGTTAAGGTTTTGATTAGTTCTTGAGATAAATGTATGTGTTTGAGAGTTGATTTTGAGTAGATTTTCATTTACTTGTATCGGATAATTGAATCGAAGGAGAATTTGAGAAAAGAGTCTGATTCTAGAAGAATTAAAGTCAGAAAATGAGTAGAAAAAATTGTCGGGAAGTCTTGGTGGAGGGCTCCCCCAGATGCTCCAGAGGAGATGGGGCGGCTTCCCAACAGTGTACCAAAATTGAGCTTCTGAACTTTAGGGGTTGGCGCTCCACGCCAGCAGTGCGCCAGGGTCGCCTGCCCCCACCCTGTTTCTGTTGTTTAGCGTGTCTAAGTTCTCTTAAAGTGTACCTTCACTTCCTATTGATTCTAACTACTCTAAAGTACTTCTAAACATATAGAAATCATTCACAACGTGACTCATACCTTGAATTCATAATTTAAATTCAAGGTAGAGCTAAGAGTCAAGTCTTGAGAGCTTTTCGAGTCATTTTAAGAAGTCTTTTTACAAATTGTTCTTAAACTTGTTTTAAGACTTGAGAATTTGAGTTTGAGGAAGAGTAGAGCTTAGTTCATTTTATTTAAAATGATATATGAGAACTAAGTATTCCCAAGAGAAATGTTTTTACATTTAAGAAAAGAGGAAACACCGATTTCTAGAAGAGTTCATGAGCAGTTTTGAGTATCATCTCTTTTAAGAGAAAACCTTTTGAGTAATAATCTCAAAGTTGAGGAAGAGGAATTGTTTTCTTTAAAACATAATGAGCTAAGTTATATTTTGGGAGAAGTATTGAGAACCAATATGGAGGAGAGTTCTAACAATTCACAACCCCCATAAACCATGTAGCCAATGTCGGTAGAAAATGGTCATACTTTTTAGATGATTCCTTTATTTCTTTTTAGCATAGACTAGTGGATCTACTTAGTTAAGGATTTCTATACCCCGGTAAAGTATAGGACAGTTCTAGCAGCATAGGTGAGACGATGTATCATCAGATAGCTCATAGTGATGGTTGTCAGTTAGAGAATCTCCCAAACACAATTTACTTTGTATTTTTGCATACAAATAGAGTTAATATTGTATTTTCTAATACATTGAGTTGGTATCTACTATTTTAAAGCCTTTTTTTATACTGCATTATTTGTATTACTTTATATTGGAATGAGGTTGAGTTGAGTTGAGATGAGGTAAGTTACTACCGGTCACGATCTTAGAAAATGATAAGCGTCATTTAAGTAGGTGTTTTCCCCTTATTTTTTGTATTCAGTATCAGATATAAAACTTAATGAAAATTCATTTCTAAACTTGAGATCTTTAATTGATGGCGGAGATATTTACTACCCATCATGAGTACGTGTTTTTTCTTATTCTATATTTGGTATCCGCTTTAAAGAAAAAAATATTTTTCAAATTATAGAGTTCAAGTTTAAAATTATCACAGTGTTACACACCAACGATTAGAAGAATAAACTTACAATATTACAAAGAAAAAAAATATGGGGTAAACTTATTATAACCACAAAGTAGGATAAAGGGTAAAATAAGATTATTGAATGATTAGAACAAAACAAGATAATGACACAATCATACCAACTCACTGGTTAGAGATTTTCTTTCGGCGCACAATAGCAAGGTAGTAATTGTGACCGAAATCAGTTGTGGCGCGGCATCGAGCAACAACATCGGGTAAACACTACGTTATTCCGGTGACTGGAATACCTAGGAACCTTCAACCTATCACGTTTGGGAGCTACCTACCACCGGAGTTTAAGACAGTATATGAGGAAGTTGATATGAACAGCTTGGAGGAGGAAGTGCAGTTATAGGCAGTAAAATATGAGAGAAGAGAACCAACAATTTGGCGACTGCTATTTACAGATGGGAAACCTTACATTCCAACTCAAACTACTGGGGAAGAATGGGGGAATCGACGAAAGGCTAAGTCTCTAAACTATGTTCCTCTGATACTGAAGGATGGAGTTTTAACGGTATAAATTAAGGAGGCAGATATAAAGGAGCAGGTTAAAACTTGGGAATCATCACTAATGGGCTATGTACTAGGAGCTAATCCATCGATAAAATAATTAGAGACCTATTCAGTGAAAGTGTGGAAGGCTAAACCTAAGATTCTTTTTCATGAGGATGGATATTACATTTTTAAATTTCAAAGGCAATGTGAAAAGAGAGTTCTCATGGAAGGGCCATACTATGTTAACAATAGACCATTAGTCCTAAAGCGATGGGAATCGGTTTTGGAGCTAGATAAGGAGGCACTTAGTTTAGTTCCTCTATGGTTGAAATTTCCTGGGCTACCTGTGGGTTACTGGTCGGTTGAAACATTAAGTAAGGTTACTAGTGCAGTGGGGTGTCCTATACACACAGGCAGGTTTACTACAAATGCAAAGAGGATTTCATTTGCTAGGATTCTGATTGAAGTAGATTTATCACATCCTTTGAATGAGCTAATTGTAATTGAGACACCTTCTGGGCCATGGGACCAACCAGTTGAATATGAATGGAGGCCAAAGTACTACAATGAGGTCTAAAATTTGGGCACAATGATGTGGAATGCTGGTATAAGAAGGAGGGAACTATGAGGAATGATGATCAAGGGCTGGAGGATAAAAGGGAAGATCCTACAAGAAAGAAGAGGTACAAAGGGAAGCAACAGGTATGGCAAGTCGAAACAAATCCAGACAGGGATATTGAGTCTGGTAATGAAATGAAAATCCAAGACCCCTATAAGGTGATGGAACAGCCATGAATGGGAACTAAAACGAATGAAATAATAATTCAAAGGAGTGGTAAGAAAATTATTGATTCTGAAGGTGAAATTGAAATGGAGGTTGAATACAAGTTAGTAGATATACAACAAGAGGTAATGATGGAGGCAAGCAATAGAGGTAGAAATGCTATGATTTATGTTGGGGAAGAAGGTGATGGTAACCTCATGCCATTTGTCCCACCATGATCCTGTCTATATGGAATATTAGGGGCCTGAATCAGGTCCATAAACAGAAAGAGGTTAGGCTCTTTCTGGCAAAGAATAAAATAGAAGTGTTTGGATGTCTGGAGACAAAGGTGAAGGAATCAAAATCTAGGAATATATTAAAGAAGATTGCCAAGGATTGGGAAGCTTGCTACAATTATAATGAAATGCCTAATAGAAGAATTTGGTTGATCTGGAAGAAGTGTCCCAAGGTTAATATTCTGGAAGTAAAGGTTTAATATATTCACTGTATTATTGAGGATCCTAGAATACAAAGTCACTTATATCTCACTGTAGTCTTTGCTATGAATGAACAAACCCAAAGAGAAAGACTATGGGCTAATTTGAATCAAGTTGATGTGGAAAACAATTATCCTTGAATCCTGTGTGGTGATTTCAATAATGTGTTGAGCTCAGTAGACAGAATGGGATCACCTGTGAGTTCCAGTGAAGTAAAGGGATTCCAAGGTATGCTGGACTCATTGCAACTGACATCATTAAGAAGTACAGGGTGGCACTTTACTTGGTGTAACAAACAAGAGGCAGGAAGGAGAGTGTACAGTAAAATAGATTGGGCAGTAGGGGACTTAAATTGGTTGCAACAGTATGGTCAGGTGGAACCTGATTATCTTAATCCCTCAGTATCCAACCACTCCTCTATTTTGATTAAATATTGTTCTTCTACTACTTTACATCCTAGACCTTTCAGATTTTATCGTAACATAATGGAGCATCTTGATTTCAAAAGCACTTTGAAACAAGTAAGGGAGATGGATATCACTGGACAGCCTTTGGTGAAGGTCTAGGAAAAACTGAAGCAATTAAAGGTGAAGCTTAAAGATATATACAAATATATGGTTGTATTTTCACAGAAATTACATGTAGCAAGAGAGAAACTTGACCTTATTCAGAGATATTCAAGATGACCTGATGGATCAAATGTTATTTGATCAGGAGAAAATGTTATTATTAGAAATTGAGAAGTGGAGCAGGGTGGAGGAACAGGTGCTAAGGCAGAAGTCTAGAGCTACTTGGATAGAGTGTGGAGATTCTAATTCTAAGTATTTCCATGCTCAATGGAAGATTAGATGTAGTCATAATGCTATCAATTCTATCTACACGGAGAATAATACCAAGCTTATTGATCCTAGAGCAATTGAAGCTAAATTTATTGGGGTGTTCACTGGACTAATGGGTGCTAGTACAAGTAATTTGCCTTGTTTAAATGCTGAGGTGGTAAATACAGGTGTGTGTTTGACTCTACAGCAACAAAAGGAGATGATAAAAAAGGTACCACAGGAAAAGATTACTGAAGCTATCAAGAATATGCCAAAAGAAAAAACTCTTGGGGTGGATGGGTTTCCTATTGAGTTCTTCACAGGAACCAGGATATAGTCAAAGGAGAGGTTTTGGAAGTTGTGCAACAATTCTTTATCATTGGTACTCTCTTACCTGCTATAAATACAACAGCCATTACTTTAATTCCTAAAGTTCCCTCCCCTACAAAAGTTAAGGACTACAGGCCTATTGCATGTTGTACATCTTTGTACAAAATTATTTCAAAAGTCTTTACAGGTAGAATAAAGAATGTTATAGTAGGGCTGGTTGGAAGAGCTTAATCTTCATTTATTGAAAGTAGAAGTATTTTGGATAATGTGTTATTTAGCCATGAAATATTCAAAAGTTATGGAAGAAAATGGATATCCCCTAGATGTGTTCTTAAAGTTGATATAAGGAAAGCATATGACTCACTAGAATGGAGTTTCTTGAAGCAATTGATGATTGTGATGGGATTTCCTGCAAAGTTCATTTCATGGACTATGACTTGTGTGACCATTGTATCTTACTCTTTGTTATTGAATGGAGGGTTGACAAAACCTTTTCAGGCTAAGAGGGGATTAAGACAAGGAGATTCGATGTCCCCCTATGTATTTGTATTGTCCATGGAGTATCTAGGAAGAGAACTACAACAGCTCACAAAAAATGGAAACTTCAATTTCCATCCAAGAAGTGGGAAACTAGAGAGTGTATATGTTTGTTTTGTTGATGACCTATTAATGTACTGCAGGGCTGATCTAAATTATGTTCAGCTTTTGAATGAAGCTTTCATGAAATTCTCTAGAGCTTCAGGACTTAATACAAATACAGACAAGAGCTCCTTGTATATAGATGGAGTGAATGATCATACCAAGCACGAATTGTTGGAAGAACTTAGCTACAAAGAGGGCACTATGCCTTTCAGATACTTGGGGTTCCATTGGTATCAGAAAAGCTTAGTGTCAATCAGTTTATGCCTTTAATTGAGAAAATCACTGCCAAAGTGACCTGCTGGTCAGCAAAATTGTTATCCTATGTTGGAAGAGTCCAGCTGATAAAGTCTGTCATTTTTAGGGTCCAAGCTTATTGGGCACATGTATTTGTACTTCCTAAGAAGGTTATTAAGACTATAGAACAAATTTGTAGGACCTTCTTATGGACAGGGACAATAACTAATTCCAGGAAAGCTTTAGTGTCATGGAAAACAGTGTGCAAACCACAAGCTGCAGGTGGACTTAATATTGTTGACCTTGTGGAATAAGGCTACAATACTCAAACAACTGTGGAATATAGCTAGAAAGAAATACTGCCTATGGATCCAATGGGTGCATAATTATTTCATAAAGAATAGGGTGATTGAAACTGTCACTCTACCAACTGCTGCTTCATGGGTAGTGCGAAAGATTTTGAGTACAAGAGATATGATAATCCCAAGGCAAGCTGGGCAAGGTGAATTGATGATGGAGTTTGCAAAGGTACAGAAAGGTGAGAAGTTTCTACCAAAAAGATGTATAACTATATCATGCCTACTTTCCCAAGAGTATAATGGAAGAGTATTACTCTGAAAAAAGGAGTACATCCAAGATTCAAATTCATCTTGTGGCTAGTTGTGCAGAAAAGATTAGCAACCGTTGAAAGACTTGAAAAGTATGGTATTCAAGTGCCATCTGAATGTGTAGTTTGTAGTAACACAAAGGAAACTTTTGAACATCTTCATTTTGAGTGCCAAGTGACAAAGACATTATGGGGAAGAATGTGCAACTGGATGGGGATCCGAAGAAGTATTCATGACTAGAGAACAGAGATAGCTTGGATCAGTGAAATTGCTAAAGAGAAGGCAAGAGGTGCTAAGATCAAGACTAGTGTTTTTGTGATAATTGTATATATCATTTGGAGAGAAAGGAACAAGATCAGATTCTAACGAGGAAGACTATGTGCTGACAAGGTCCTTAGAGAGATTGTAACGCATATTCATCTAAGAGGACAACACAAGGCAAGCTTGAAACCTATTCTACAAACTCTAAATAAGTATCCTTAGAGTAGCATTTCCTTTGTAATAGATTAGTTTCTTGATTTGTTTTCTGTATGAATAGGAAGTTAGATGATTAGAATGAGAAGCAGTTAGGCCCATAATTGTGTTGCTATGTAATGATCTTTTTTTGGTTATAAATGAAAATCCTTGTTACCAAAAAAATAAAAACTCACTTGTTATGTAAAGAGAGACTTTTTGTCATTACATGATAACAAATTTGACAATACAATAACATTCACATAACAAGAAATTTGTAGATTAAAATATCAAATTTTAGCAAAATCTAATGATGCTTTACCATAAGGCATCTTACGGAAGAAATAATCCCAATAATCAGAAAACAAGACATGTTTGTACACTAGTTTTTCTCCATATTTTAGCATTTGTAAAATAGACCAATGACACTGTCAAAGCTAGGATTCACAAATAAAAGTATTGATATTTAAGCCCTGCTCGAATCAACTGCTACATAATGTTTGAAACTATTGTATCGATCATTGATCTACAATGAATCACCTATGTTAACCGCTAAGGCACCTTTGATTGGATTTATGTGGATCCAATTATCACCTTTAGCCCCTCGAGCATATAGGTCTCTCGTGTCATCTTGGAAGAGCAGAGTGATGCAGGAGACGTCGTAGTGTCGGCGAGCCCCAATGGTGATACTTGGATTTGGACATGGTGGATAATATTTTATGTTGATAGCCATAGTTCCCATCAAGAGAGGTTCTAAAGATTCATCAATTTCATTGACATTGAGACCCTTCAATAGCACCTCTAACAACTTTCTAGTATGTGGCTTAGCCCACTTTTGATATTGATTAACGTTTCAATCACACCTCATCCAATTCTATGTGTCAACGATCGTTAGTCAGTATAAAACCCAACGAAAGGTTGGGGTCGAACCCACAGGGAGCGACGTGTTCAAATTCCATTAGGAAGTACAAATATGGTCTAAATAGCTATAGGAATAGAAATTAACGAAAAAGACATGTAAAGAAGTCTAAAGGGGGTGACACGAATGTCAGATAGGGGGTTTTGATTTGCAATTATTAGCTACAACACAATCAAACACTACGATTAAAACAATTTAGAGAGGAATTCTCGGGATGTGATCTATTATAGGCAAATTTCACTATATGGGTAATTGAAATTACTAATAAATAGCTAAATACCCATGGGTAGGCTAGGCTATTGGTGTGATAATTTTCTGTTGAACAACTATCACGATTCAAGTGATTTCTTTCGAACATCAACAAGCTTAGCAAATAAGAACGGTCAAACCTTAATTCATCTACTCTCCCGAGCTAGATAGGTAGAATCAAGGTTAGAATTTACTCTCTTGAGATAAACCCATATCACCCCAATAATTACAATCATCAATTGAAAGCTTTGATTCTAAAACCTCTTTTTTAAGAAGGCGCAAAATTCTAAGTTCGAATTGCATTTGCAACTACAATCTTAGATAATAACACATATATCAATTAAAACGCACTTCAATTAACCATTTAAATCAGTAATTAACAACACCTATAAGCTAATTCAACCCATAATCACATGATCACACCCCAAGAATTGGGTTTTAGCTAAACATCATAAAAAGGTAAAAATAATTACCAACTCGATTAGCCATCAACTGGGTAATAGTCTCCAAGCCTTTACAATTTTTTCCAAAGGTTAAATTCAAAGACCCAAGTCAAAATCCTCCCAAATTTACAATAAGAGCTCTAAAACTTAGTGAAAACTCTAACTCTAGAATGGGAACTGTAATATCTGGGTGAGAACTCGTCAGAACTCCTTTTAAAAATCAGTTTATAGTTTCACAAAATTTAGCCTAAAAGTCCAGTCGACGGATTAAGTCGGGCTCGCCGAGTGGTTCTGCGATCCGTCTTTTTCTCTCTTTGTCATTCTCCGAGCCTACACCCTGGGCGTGACTGGCACTCGAGAACCATTGTTTGCCCCAAGCGAACCCTTGGCCTATCATACTTACTCAGCAGAAGACTTAAACATAAGAAATATTACTCATGAAATAACTTAAGAGATAATAACATAGCCAAAATGGTAACTCAAGTCTTGAACGTATACAACTGAAATGAATAAGACTAAAGAACTATAGCTATCCATTTATGAAGCCTCTAAAACAAAGAGGGATGTCGGGACAAGACCCCCGATCATCCTAACAACTAAAATACTAGAAAACAATGTAAAAATGAGCCCTCCGGAAAGCAAAGAGGCTCACCAACAGACTCTGAGTGCTCAATTGGATCAACGAGGCACTGGATGATGATCCTGGTTACCTGTGTCAGCATCATAATAACGATGCAGGCCAAATAACATCAGTACATTGAATGTACGAGTATGAAGGGAATCTGAAAGAAACACTTACCTTGGCTTTACTCAACTCATGAATAACTTAACTCAATATAAAGCAACAATACACATGCAATATATAGAAAGCTTTTAAAACAGTAGAAAGCAACTTAGTTCGTTAAAAGAAATGCAATAATAAACTCAATTGTACTCATATAATAAAGTAATATAGTTTCTATAGGAGTTTCTCTAACCGACAACCACCACTATGAGCCTTAAGGTGATACAACGTCTTTCTCACGCTGCCAGAACTGTCTTATACTTTGCCATCATATAGAACACCTTAACTAAGTAGATCCACTAGTTTACGCCAAAAAATACTTAAGGAATCATCTAAAAAGTATGATCATTTACTACCCATAATGGCTACATGGTTTATGGAGACTTGAGTTATTATGAACTCGCATCCCCATATCGGTGCTCAATACTACTCCCAAAAATATACTCAGCTCATATGTTTTTAAAACAAAACTTTTTCTTTAGTTTGAGATAATTACTCAAAACTTAGCTTGAAAGCTCTCTTGGAAATCGGTGTTTCCCTTCCTTGTTCAAATGTGAAAACATTTTTAGACACTTGGGAATACTTAGTTCCCTTATAATCTTCGAAGAAATGAACTTCATTCTTTACTTCTTACTCTTTACTCAACTTAAACTTTAAGTCTTAAAACAAAGTTAAAAGCACTTGCAAAACACTTCTTGAAAGGACTCTAAGAACTTCCTAGGGTTGGCTCTTACCTTTCATTGAATTTGAATTTGTGGATTCAGGTTATGATTCATATTTCTGGATGATTTCTAGATGTTTAGAAGTCATTTAGAGTAGTTAGAATCTATAAGAAGTGTTAGTACACTTTAGAAGGACTTAAACAAGCTAAACGATGAAAAACGGGTGGGGGCAGATGACCTGGGCGCACCGCGCCAGCCCCTAAGTTACTGGGGCTCATTTCTGCTGCACTGCTGGTACGCCGCCCCAGTCTCTCTAGCGCAAATGGGGTGCGCTGCACCAGACCCTCCCTATGTGCAATCTCATGAATTTTTCTTCTCGATTTCTGACCTTAATTCGATTAAACCCAATTCCTTTTCTCACTATCTTCTTAGATTCAGATACTCAAAACATGTACACTAGAATCTAACTCGAAACAACTCTTAACATCGCTAAAACATCTCAAGAAAACCCATCAATCCCATGTAAGTTCAAGAATGAAAACAATTCAAGAACACAACTCAAGAACATCAAATTCTCAATCTGTTAGGAAGAAAATCACACTGAATTAAATATGTTTGGCACGTGGGTGAATGAACCCAACGCTATGTGAACTCACATACCTCATAGGATTGAATCCTTGGCGAAATCCACAACCAAACTCAAACGTTCTTGACGAATCTTGCCTTTTCTCCTTCTTTCTCCTCTTTTCTCATTTCTCCTCTTTTCTCTTTTCTCCAAGCCCTAGAGTAAATTTCCAATTTTCTAAAATGACCAAACTCTGATTTGACCTCAATTAAACTCCTAAAAACGAATTAAAATAATTGGGTTAGGAAAAGAATAAAATACCCTTCCAAAATCCGATTTTAGACTTTCCTTATTTGAACAACCCAACTTCGAATGGTCATATCTCACTCATATGAACTCGAAATCGCTCAAACTCGGTGGCGTTGGAAAGATTATTCCAAGATATTTCCTATAATATCCATAAACACACCTAACTGATCCTGAGCTAGGAATTATGGTTGTTTGAAGTTGACCAAAAATCCAAATCAACATACTTAACAAATTTTCCAGATTTTTATATTCTTTCCAAAAATGACAATTTCCAATTTTTAACTTCTTTCTAGTTCTTTCTAGTTATGGGGTGTTACAATATCTCCCCCTTGGGAACATTCGTCCTCGAATGAGCTTACTCTTAGTAGGCTAAGGGTGTAACATGTAACATTCAGCTCAAACACCCAACAAGCAATGCAATTACACGTTAACTTATAAATGAAAGAGTACTAAGAAGAGGATTAGTACCTTGGTCTGGAACTTCTCCAGTTTCAAAGAGATGTGGATATCTCTTCTTCATATATTCCTCAGCTTCCCAAGTAGATTTCTCAACAAATTGGTTCCTCCAAAGGACTTTGACTGATGCTACTTCCTTAGTTCTCAACTTGCGAACTTGGCGATCTAGAAAGATAAGCTATCCTTGATTCCAATATCTTCAGTTGGTATTATCAATGAAGGATCACCCATGCACTTCCTCAACATGGAGATGTGAAAACCCGGATGAACCGCGGCTAACTCTTATGGTAGCTCCAACTCATAAGCTACATTACCTACCATTTTCGATATTTTGTAAGGGCCAATATACCAGGCACTAATCTTACCCTTCTTACCAATTCTCATAAAACCTTTCATTGGTGAAACTTTCAAGTATACCCAATTATCTACTTCAAACTCTAACTCTCTTCTCCTAACATCAGTGTAGGATTTCTGACGGCTCTGCGCCATTTTTAAACTCTCTTGAATGACATTTACTTTCTCCATAGCTTGATGAACTAAGTCTGGTCCTATCAATCCTGTTTCACTAACTTTAAACCATCTAATAAGAGATCTGCATCTTCTCCCATAAAGAGCTTCATAAGGAGCCATTTGGATACTAGAGTGGAAACTATTGTTGTTAGTGAACTCAAATAGAAGAAGGTGATAATCCCAATTACCCTTGAAATCAATCACACAGGCCCTCAACATATCCTCTAAAGTATGAATAGTGCGCTCTGCTTGACCATCTGTCTGAGGATGAAAAGCAGTATTTAAGTTCACATTTGAACCCAAGCCTTTCTGAAAAGATATCCAAAACTGTGTAGTAAATTGTGCACCTCTATCTGAAATAATCGAAACTGGCACCCCATGAAGTCTAACTACCTCTTGAAGATACAACTTGGCATAGTCCTCTATTGTATGGGTAGTCTTTACCGGCAAAAAGTGGGCTATTTTTGTCGTTCTATCAACAATCACCCAAATAGAATCGGGTTGCCTGCGAGACCGTGGCAAACCTGTGATGAAATCCATATTGATCATCTCCCACTTCCATTTCGGAAGTTCTATATTCTGAGCCATACCACCGGGCCTTTGGTTCTCTACTTTAACTTGTTGGCAATACGTACACTTAGCAACAAACTCTACAATGCCCTTTTTCATACTACTCCACCAATAAACTTCTCTCAAGTCACGATACATTTTTGTGAAACCTGGATGGATAGAATGTCTGGAGCTATGAGCTTCATACATGTTCCTCTCTTGGAGTTGATCCACCATTGGTACACACAACCTACCTTGATACCTCAACACAACATCTCCCCCTTGTTCAAAACCCAATATTTTTCGCTTATGAACATTTGCCTTCCATTCAAGCAAAATAGGATCTTGGTCTTGCTTCTCTTTTACTTTTGACACTAATGATGATTTAGCCCCATTCATCACCACTATTCCTCCTTCAGTGGAATCTATTATACGAACTCCCAATCATGCAAGTCTATGCACATCTTTCGCTAACTCTCTCTTATCTTCCTCAAAATGGGTGGTACTACCCATAGACAACCTGCTCAAGGCATAAGCAATAACATTAGCCTTACATGGGTGATAAAGAATACTCATGTCATAATCCTTGAGTAATTCTAACCACCTTCTTTGTCTGAGATTAAGTTCTTTCTGACTAAACACATACTGAAGACTCTTGTGATTAGTGAATACATCAACATGAACACCATACAAAAAATGACGCCATATTTTCAAACCAAACACTACAGCATACAACTCTAGATCATGGGTTGGGTAATTTTTCTCATGAGTTTTCAACTGTCTGGAGGCATAAGCTATAACCATACCATTATGCATCAACACACAACCCAAACCAACTCTAGACGCATCACAATATACCACAAAACCTTGAGTACCTTCTGGTAAGGTCAACACTGGGGCAGTAGTTAACCTCTTTTTCAATTCCTAGAAGCTTTTCTCACAAGCTTCAGACCATTAAAACTTCACTGTCTTCTGAGTTAACTTGGTCAAAGGGGATGAAATAGATGAGAACCCCTCTACGAACCTTAAAAAGCAAGCCAAAACCAAGAAACTCCTAATATCAGTTGGAGATGTAGGTCTAGGCTAGGGCTGGCAAGGGGACGGGGACGGGGGATGCCTTGGCCGGGATTTGACAGTGACCGGGATTGGCGGAATAAAAGTTCATCCATCCTGTCCCACTATATATACGGGATGGGACGGGGCTTGGCGGGATGGGACGTGGGATTTTTATTTTTTTTATATGTTTATTTATTTCAATTTGAAATTATATGTTATTGAATAACATTTTTAGTTTATTTGGTTTTCAATAACATTTTTAGCTAATAAAAAATGCTTAAGTTTTCAAATTTCATATGTCAAATTTCAAATTTCAAATTTCAAGTTTCAAGTTTCAAATTTCAAATTTGAGAAGTTCAAATTTGTATTTTAAATATTTTAAAAGAATTTAACTTGAAATTTCAAATGACAAATTTCAATTTTTAAATTAAATATTTTAAAGTTTGTATTTTAAAATTAAAATTAAAATGCAAGACAATAGTTATATAAAAAAAAACTTGAATAAAGCCTTCAAATTTATTCAATAAATTATAATTGCAACTTAGAACTTAGAAGTTACAATTTACAAATATTAGTGGAGTAACTAATCTACGCAGCCACCTTTTAGGAAGGGTTCTGTTTCAATAAGTTCTCATATGTAAAACTAATATTTGTAACTTGTAACAAATATTAGATGAGTAACTAATTTATGTAGCCACCTTCTAGGAAGGGTTCTGTTTCAATTAGTTCTCGAATGTAATCTAATATTTGTATTCTCCTTTAAAATTCAATTATAATTGTCGCATCATATCGACGGTAACATCCTCTGGTGTTGACAAACTTGCTAGAAACTTAACTTTGGCAAACTATAATTCCTCCTCTCGGTGTTGACCCAGTCTCTAAATAAAACTGATGTTTCCAAACTTTCTCCCGCCAATGAATGTCTATGATCGCCAAGTTGAAACCTTGCCGCACTAAAAGCAACCTCTGATGCAACTGATGAAGCTTGAATAGCTAGAACATCACGAACCATTTTGCTAAAAATTGGAAATGCAACGCTCCGCCTCCTCCACCATGCTAATAATTCTTTATTGCCATCTTCGTCGTCCACTATTTCTAAAGATTGATTAAGATATTCTTCAAAATCATCACGGTTAGTAGAATTAAGACCAAGAAAACCTCGCATAAAACTATTAATTCAAGCTTTAATTTGAGGATTAGAAGTTTGACCAACTTCTCCTTGAGTATTTCCTATAGTTCTTTATTTTTCATACAAAATTTTAGCTTCTACTTTTATGCTAGACTTACACATTTCACAAGTTGGAATTCTTCTAGTAAAATTTCTAAAGTATCATAAAAAGTATGAACAAGCCCCTGCACACCTCATAATTTATATTGAGGGTTAAGTAAAGTAGCAGTTAAATAAATTTGAGGAATAGGAAAAAAATATTTTTAAAATTTTTCAATCATACCTTCAATTGCAACTCTAAATTTTTCAATTTTTTTGTATTTAGAAAATTGAATTGTAATAGCACAAATATTTATTAATACTGATGAAATAGTAGGATAATAAATTCCAGAAAACATGGTCGTAGAATCATAAAAAAGTCTTAAAAATTCTAATAGTTCATTAGTTTCTTCCTAATCTTCTTCATAAATTCTATCTAATGGGTCAACATTATGAGCATTAAACACCATTTGTATGGGTCATTTATATTCGTAAGCAACTGAAAGCATTTTGTAAAAAGAATTTCACTTTGTTTTATTATGTCTTGGAATTTTTCTTGGTGGCAAATCACATAGTACACAACGCTCATTAAATTCCCTAATTCTAGCAGCTCTATGAGCATAAAAAATCCAGGCAACAACATATTCAATTTTCATACAACCACAATTAAATAATGAAATACCATCTTGTACAACTAAATTTAATATATGTGCAACACATCTAACATGAAAAGCATTAACATCAATTGGACATAATCTAGTTTTTAACATACTAGTAGCGTTTGTATTATTAGATGCATTATCTAATGCGACAGACATTACTTTATCTATAAGCATGTAATAATCTAGAACACTCAAAATATTTGAAGCTAAATATGCACCAGTTTTTTTCTCTACACATTCTATATAACTTAAGATTTTTTTTTGCAAATTCCAGTTATGATCAATCCAATGTGCTGTAACAGTTAAATAATCATGTCCATTTACACTACGACCCATGTCCGAAGTTATAGACACTCTACAATCTAATATGCTAAATATACAACGAAGATATTGACAATGTTTACCTTGATATACAAAAACATCAGATTTAACAGTATTTCTTGAAAAACCTCTATAAGTAGGATTATAAGTTTGTTGAATATATTCAACAAAATCGAGATGTGAAGGAAAACTATAAGCAAACCACAAACAGAAACCATTTTAGCTAAATTTTCGCGATCTCTTTCCTTATTATATTTACGTTGTGTTAGTGGACCACTAGGGTTAAAAGGATCTAATGTTCCTTGAACCATGTTAGAAGCCCCTACCGATTCATTAACATTAATATCAAAATCATTAACTGGAATTCCTTTTTTTCTATTGGCTAATGATTTAGCTTCTTTATATTGAATCGGCACACAAGATAACAAATGTTTATTTAAGCCCCCCGTCCCACCTGGACCTCTACCTTGTTTATGTTTAAAAGGTTGCTTACACTTATTACAAATATCAATAGAGTTTTCCTTATCTAAAGTCATAAATTGCCACACAACAAAATTTTTAGGGCATTGATACTTCACCTTCTCCCTTGTAGAAGGTATAAGGGGTGGGCATCCACAATTTTGTTCCGTTGAATTTGTAGCTTCATTTGGAACTTCTGTCACCGGACTAGTAGGTATATCTTCTAACTCCTCTTCTCCCGAACCAACTTCTACTTCTTCACCTGAATTTTCATCAAGATAAGGATTAATATTACCAGAAATTCGTTCTAAAATTTCATGATCGAGTTGAACATTTGAATCAATATCATAAGAAGTATCATCAACATAAGTAGAATCATTTGTATTAAATCTAACTCTAGACATTGATTTAGAAGAAGTACCACCACATTTACTCTTATTTTTTTCCTTACTACTTTTTTTATTAAAATTAAACAATTTACTAATGCCACTTGGTTCTTTCTCTTTTCCTTTACCGGTATATTTTTTGCTAGAACTCATATTTAATTATATATAAAAATAATAATCACACAAAAATTAATGGCAAAAAATAAAATATAAATATTATGAAATGAATGTACCAAACGTCTGCGTTAATAGCAGACGTTATAACCGATTCTTGAAGCTTGTAGTTTGTTGTAACTTGTAATTTGGAATTCCAATACTTGATAGCAAATATGAGAATTATATATATTATGATATAATATGAAAATTTAGAATTGAAATATATGTATTATAATAATATGAGACTTAAATGGAATCAAAATTTAAGACTTAAGATTAAGAGGATATAGAAATAGATAAGAGAATAGATGATTTTGTAAGAAATAATAAGGGATAGAGGGGTATTTATAATATTAAAAATGGGTTAAAGTGTATTTATGATAACTTGAGGGTTTAAATTAAAATATTAAAAGTAGGGGGTGGTAGGGGGTGTTGGGGAAGTGAAAAAGTGGAATAAAAGGTTGGAATACTCTATTCATTCGGTCCATGAATGTTGCAGGCGCATTTGTCAAACCAAAGGACATAACTAATAACTCATAATGACCATAACGGGTCCTGAATGTTGTTTTTGGAATGTCACATTCCCTTACTTTCAACTGATGATAGCCTGATCTGAGATCTATCTTAGATAAACAAGTAGCACCCTAAAGCTGATCGAAAAGATCATCAATTCTCAGAAGAGGATACTTATTCTTGATGGTAACCTTGTTCAACTGGCGGTAATCTATACACATCCTAAGGGAACTATCTTTCTTTCTCACAAATAAGACCGAAGCGCCCCAAGGTGAGACAGTTGGTCGAATAAATCCCTTATCAAGGAGATCTTTCAACTGTTCTTTAAGCTCTTTCAACTCTGTCGGTGCCATTATGTATGGCAGAATAGATATAGGATGAGTATCTAGAAGAATGATTATACCAAAGTATCTTTCTCTCTCAGGAAGGACTCCGGGAAGATCATCTAGAAAGACTTCTCGAGACTCTCTTACTTCTGAAACTGACTAAATAGGAGGTATCTCAACACTAGAGTCATTAACTCGGACTAAGTGATAGACACACCCCTTGGAAACTAAATTTCTTGCCTTTAGGTACGAAATGAAACGACCTTTAGGCACTGCTGAACAACTACTCCACTTTACAACTGGCTCATTAGGAATTTGGAACCTAACGACTCGAGTTATACAATCAATGGAGGCATAATAGGCATGAAGCCAGTCCATACCTAGAATAACATCAAAATCTACCATGTATAACTCAATTAAATCAGTCATGGTGTTTTTGTGAATGATGGATAAGACACAATCACGATATACTCGCTCAACTAGAATAGACTCCCCAACAGGTGTAGAAACACAAAAGGGTTCACAGAGTTTCTCAGGAAGAACATCAAAATTATTTGCAACATAAGAGGTTACAAAAGATAACCTTGCTCCTGGGTCTAGCAAAGCATAAACATCAAGAGTAGAGACTTTGATCATACCAATGACAACATCTAGAGAGTTCTCTTGCTCTTGGAGACTAGTGATCGCATAAAGGCGATTTGCTCCTCCGCCAGTACCCGAAGTAGCTCCTCTAGGTTTAGCCCTGTCTGGTGGAGCAACTGATGAAGATTGGGCTATATTGCCCTGATTCCCATTACCTTGTCGGTTCTTGGGGCACTCTTTCATGAAATGACCCTCTTGTCCACACTTGAAACAACTTGTGGAGCCATCGCGACACTTACCTAGGTGGGTTCTACCACACTTAGCACATGTAGGATACCAATTACCTCCTTGTGCCACACTACCATAAGATTGGGCAGGTTTAGCCCTGAAGTGCCGTGAATTTTGACTATTGTATTTACCTTTGTTTCTGGGTGCAGGTGCACTAGCAGATGATGGAGCATGCCCCTTTTGATTTTGTTGAAAGGATGAACGGTTCACATTACTTCTTTGCTGCCCGAACTCATTTCCTGTCTTCGCTTTCTAGTTTCTAAACTCCTCCTTATCCCTCAGTTTCTCTTCCTCAACCTGCTCCACATAAACCATCAACCTTGATATATCCATGTCACCTATTAGAATTGCAGTCTTACCTTCCTTACTCGACAGACGAGACAACCCAGCAAAAAATAAACTCATTCTACTCCTTATATCCGCAACCATCTCTAGAGAAAAATGGGATAGTTGGGTGAACTTCAACCCAAACTCATGAACACTCAAAGAATCCTGATTAAGTGTGAGGAACTCTCGTACCTTAGCCTCCCTCAGTTCTCAGGGAAAGAAACTCCCCAAGAAGGCCTCTTCAAAACAAGCCCAACTCGCAGGTGGTGCTCCCTCAGCTCTACCCTTCTTCTACTGGTCAAACCAAGTCCTAGCAACATTCTTCAGTTGATATGCATCTAGTTCAACTTACTCAACATCTGTAACGTGCGTGACCTCAAATACCTTTTGCAATTCCAGAGCAAAATTCTCTGGATCCTCAGTAGTGCTTGAACCAGTGAAACTTGGAGGATTCATCCTCAAGAAATCTTGGATCCTCGAAGTATCAGCTTCTTCTTGTTGAGCCCCCCTTTGTTGCCCAGCTTGGTTGGTCACAACTTGGCTTAACATCTTTATCGCCTCCCTAAACTCATCATTGGTAAGTTTTCTTGGGTTGCACTTCAGGTGCATTGGGTACCCCTTGCTCCTCAACATTACGCCTAGCAAGACGACCTCTGACAGCTCTTCGTGGAGGCATGATTAACTAAAAACACGCACAAGCACGAATTAGAAAGAGACTTTATAGATATGAACTCTATCGCACGAAATGAGTGTGAAAGAAGTGAGATAATTTCCTCAATGTTGCAGCCTCCTAATTATAGATGTGGCACGCTTCACACCGATAACTAGGACTCTACTGACACGGCTTCATAGACTCCCTAGGACTCTTGAACTCTATGCTCTGATACCAAGTTTGTCATACCTCGAGCCTACACACTAGGCGGGACTGGCACTCGAGAACCATTGTTGTCCCTGATGTTTGCGTAATCAAGACACAACTTCCAATCAAGTGTCTACGATCGCACAATAGTAAAGTAACCCAACCAAGGTTTGGGGTCGAGTCCCAAGGGAGTGGTTTTGAGAATTAACAGAAAAATAAAATTAAGTTCTACTTAGTCATAGCTAAAAACATTATCGAATATAAACATGTTAAATCTAAGGGGTGACGCAAGCGTCATTTATCAATGGGGGTTTGTAACAAGTAAGAAAAAAGAGCAAAAAATGCAAAGAGTACCAATCAAGGAAATGGGATTCTTGGGATGTGATAGGAATACGGGATAAACTAAACTATTGGGTACATGCTTTTGATAATAAATCCGTTGAATATTTGTGACTAGGCTAGACTATATTGGGGATAAATTCTCTCTCAAGCAACTTACCCCGAATCAACTCAGTTTCTCTCGAACACCGAGTTGCCGCATGAAGAACAACCTCTGCCTTAGCCCACTCACTCTCTCAAGCTGAGTGTGTGGGAGAAGGACTAGGTTTCACTCTCTCGAGATGAACTTCATGTCGACCCAATCCCACTGGCCATCAATTTAGTAGTCTTAGTTTTACGACCTCTCTCTCTTGCAAGCCGAAAATACAAAGGTCAAATCGTATTTGCAACTACAATTTCATTAAGTTCCACCACAACTACTAAACGAAATCACATCTAAACAACAAATAAATCATCAACAACTAAGACCCAACTAAGGCTGGGCACCGGAACGGGTTGTACCGGTACCATTCCGATCTGTTCCGGTACCATTCCGGTCTGTTCCGGTCCGGTAGTATTCGGGACGGGATGGGATACATTGAACCGGTACACGGAACAGAACGGTACCATGATTTGGTATCGGTATACTGGTACCGGTTCATCCCGGTTCATTTCGGTTCCTTTTCAGTCCGGTCCGGTACCGGTCCGGTCCCGGTAAATCATTTTTAATTAAAATAAAAAATAATATTTTTGTCATTATTTACTTTTATTAGCATTTCTTTTTTGTTTATTTAATTTTTTTAAAATTACAAACTTAAGTTATTTAACTTACAAGTTATAAGTATAACTTAATAACTTATAAACTTCAAAAGATTCATATCTTTATAACTTATAACATAACTACATAAGCTCAAAAACTAAAAAAAAAAAAATCTTTATTAAACTTAACTTACAAACTTATATACGTAAAAATTTTAAAAAAAATCTTTAAAATAAACTTAA